>NW_024581084.1:2813654-2937580 GCF_017639235.1 Corvus kubaryi
GCCGGGGCCGCGCGGCGACGGCGCTCGGAGCCGCGGGTGGCGGCGGGCGGTGGGTGGGCCAGCCGCTGAGGGGGCCGCGGCGGGTGGCGGCGGGGCCGTGGAGGCGGCCGGTTGCTCTGAGAGCCGGAGCGCGGCGGGGAGGGCCGTGCCGGGCCTGTGCCCTCCGCTCAATCGCCCCTTCCCTCCCTCTCTGCAGCCGCGGCCGCCGGGCCCGCCGAGCCGGCCGCCCACGGCGATGATCGCGGAAAAGCTGCGGGAGGCGCTGGAGCCGGGGCGGCGGGAGGCGGCGGCGGAGCTGGGCCGGCCGCTGGCCGCCGCCGCCCGCTCCGTGCTGCAGCAGCGCATCGAGTTCGCGCCCGCCCGCTGCGGCCTGGCCGGGCAGCTGGAGCACCTGCGGGACAAGTACGAGCACATCGGGGCCGAGGCCCTCGGCCGCCCTCTCGGCATCACCGGCAGCCTTCCGGAGAGGCCGCAGAACCCCCAAGGTAAGTGGAGAGAGTGAAGGGAGCCTCCCCGTGCTCCTACCCCTGGCTGACCCTCTGTTCCCCACAGGCCACAGCCGTGCCCTGCCAGCGGCCGCGGGTGATGGCATCCCCGCGCCGCAGAAGGTGCTCTTCCCAGCCCAGCGCCTCTCCATGAAGTGGGAGCGGGTCCACCGTGTGGGCGCCGGGCTGAGTAACCTGGGGAACACCTGCTTCCTGAACTCGGCGCTGCAGTGCCTGACGTACACGCCGCCACTCACCAACTACCTGCTCTCCCGGGAACACGGACGCACCTGTGAGTGGGGACCCCGGTTCAGGGGGCCGGGAGGGAGGAGCAGTGTCTGCCTGTCCTGCTCACAGTGCTGCGGTCGGCACCTCTGTGCCTGGCTCTGGTGAGGGAGTGCAGATATCAGGATGCACCTTCCCTGCTCTGCTCCTTTCTGCCTGTTTCTCTGTCAAGAGTTGGTTCCTGGGTCCTACTCACTTTTCCTGGCTGTAGCAGTGTTCCTATCTTGGCATCTTTGTCTCTGGGGAGACTGTCTCTGCTGGGTGTAGCCAGGACTAAGATGGGCCCAATGGGGCCTGCTGGCTTCTTGGGGGCTGGGCTGGGGGGTCCTGAATAGCCCGTGACTGTGGGGACTGCAGAAGAGCAGTGTGCCAGGCCCTGCTCTGAGCTGTCACCACAGGGAACACACAGGGCTTGCAGTCCCATCCATCGGACTGCCAGTGGGATCTGCCCCTTAGGGCCAACATATGGGCTTGTCCAGTGCATACCTGGGACCTGTTTTCTATCTACGTGAATGCTGTCTCATCTGGGGAGCTGCCGTGGCTGGTCCTGTGGTGGGCTGTACCAGCTGGGATGGCATGGGCTGGTCCCCATGTCCTGGACCATTGAGCTCAAAGGGAAAACTGAGCATGGCTGAGCTGTGTTGGACCAGAGATCCCCTGTACTGCCTCCATCTCTCCTGGGTTTGTCCCCAACATCGTATCATCTCTCCTGCTCCAGGTGCCCATGGAAGCTTCTGCATGATGTGCACTATGCAAAACCACACGATACAGGCTTTTGCCAACAGCGGCAATGCAATAAAGCCACTCTCCATCATCCGAGACCTCAAGAGTAAGGAGGGCTGCCCCCCCACCCATGGCTAATGTGGGAGCAGAACTATTGGGATTGGGGCATGTTTTGGCAAACAGCTCCACTGAGACGACTCATGGAGCCTCAGGGTGCCTGGAGACTTCTTGGGCTGCCAGGGGCTTCCTCTGTGACATGAGTCTGACATCTGGTTTGGGTTGAGGGGACTCGAACCCCAGAGTCCTTGCCCCAGGGAGGGCAGGGAGGGATGGCGTCTGTTGCAGCACGTGCTAAGTCCTCCCTCTCTTGCAGAGATTTCCCATAACTTGCGCTTCGGCAGGCAGGAGGATGCACACGAGTTCCTGCGTTACACCATCGATGCCATGCAGAAGGCCTGCCTGAATGGCTACACCAAGTATGTGGGGCCTGATGGCCCATCACTGCTCTTTGCTGTTCCCTTGCTGGTCCCCTGCACTCACGGGAGTGGACTGTGGAATGAACATGTGCCCCAGGTCAGCCTTATTGTGGGGAGGTTCTGACTCCAGGGGCCTTGGGTGTGGGGTCCAGCTCTCTGCCCCTCAGGGACATGGCTCTGGGCTGTTGTTCACCTTCTGCTGACTCCTCCACCTCAGCATAGCTCCAGTCCTGCCCTCAAATCCTGAGGCTGCTACAGGTTGGGATCGCGTCCCAGTTGCTGAGGGATACAGGCCTACTTCCTAGCTCAGCCCCAGCCCTGTGGCTGTGGAAGGGCAGCTTCCCCCAGGCCCTTTGTCCTGGGAAGCACTGCCTCTGCTCTCAGCACCTGGCTCTGAGCTCCAACCAGGAGCTTCTGCTTCTTTGAGAGGAAGGTGTGTGTCGGAGCCTGGTGTCATCCCTCGGCTGCGACACAGAGAGAGCAGCTTGGCAGGGGCTGTGGCTTCCCGCTGCTCCTGGAGCTCCACAGCCTGGCTGCTGGCCAGAACGTGGAGGGGGGCTGTCCTGAGGGGTCCGACGGGGGTGGCTGTTGCAGTGTGAGATCTGGTGCTGCTGTCTCTGTGTAGGTTGGATCGCCAGACCCAGGCCACAACTCTGGTTCACCAGATCTTCGGTGGTTACCTGCGGTCCCGTGGTGAGTACTGGCACTCTGGGCGTGGGCCTGGGCAGCAAAACCCTTTGGCAAATGGCTTAGCACGTGTAACTTACCCAGAGCCACAGTCGGTCAGTCCTGCAGTACTTGTGGGTCGTGACCCCTGTGGTGGCAATGGGAAAAGCCATTGACTGTGGGACCCAAGTGGTGGGTCCCCAGCTCATTGCCACCAGCAAAGGGACCCGTGTTCCCAGCTATCTGACAACATCTGCTTCCCAACACGTAGTGGATTTGCCAGCCCTCCTTCCCGCAAGGCCGTGAATCCTGGTGCTGACATCCCAGAGCCCAAACCTGGATTGGGGGGACACTGCAGCTGTCTGTGCTGGGGTGTGGCAGGTGCTGGTGTTGTGCCAGGGTGTGCTCATGGCTCTTCGTATTGCAGTGAAATGTTTGGAGTGCAAGACTGTCTCGGATACCTATGACCCTTACTTGGACGTGACACTGGAGGTCGAGGTACTGCTGCAGGGTTGGGGATGGGAGTCTCTGCTCTTGAGGGGGAGGTTCCTGCTCTGAGGCTCCTTAACCTGCAGTCACAGTGCTGGCAGGAGGGAAGCAGCTCCTGCTGTTGCGCTTCCTTCCCTGTCTCACGGAGCAGTGCCTGTTGCCCAAGTGTGAGCCACGACTCCTCCATGCAGGCTCGGCAGTGCTGGGGGCAGAGCAGCCACCACACCGGGGGCAGGCTCAGGACTTTGGGGGAGCCTGCAGCCCTGTGCTGTGTGCCAGTGCCTGGGGCAGGGAGTGGGGCTGTGGTGTGGACAGGCCGCTCATGCCCTGACGTCCACCCTGTCCTTGCAGCGAGCCGCAAACGTCGTGCGGGCCTTGGAGCTGTTTGTGAAGCCAGAGCAGCTGGGTGGGGACAACGCTTACAGGTGTAGCATGTGAGTGTGGGGTGCTGGGGGCAGGATGGTGTCCACTGGTGTGCTGGTGGGAAGGCTGCCACAATGTGGGAGGGCTTCTGTACCTGCTCTGTGGCTAAACCATGAGGTACAGGGCCATGGAAGCCTGTGATGAAGCCTGCTGCTCCTCAGCTCTCTCGTCTTCAAAGGAAGACCTGGGCCAGCAGGCATGGCCATGAGGAGGTGTCTGGAGCAGTACCTGGTGTCAGCAGCACCATTCCCATCGAGTTGGCCATTACTGTGTGGCCAGGGTGGGCAATTGTCTGGATGTTGGAACAGCTTGAATAGCTTGAGCTTTTCCTGGGCAGGTGCAGGAAGAAAGTGTCAGCCAGCAAACGCTTCACCATCCACCGAGCCTCCAATGTTCTCACGATTTCACTGAAACGCTTTGGCAGTTGCGGCTCTTCAGGTGGAAGGAAAATCACCAAGGTGAGTACTCAGCAATCCACAGCCAGGGCTGTGTCCTGGCCCAAGGTCCTGCCCCCCGAGCAGGTCCTGGTGCAGTCCTGCAGCCATTCCCCACTGCTCTCTGTGGGGGAAGTTGGGCTCATCCTGGCATCTTCCTCACCGCCGTCTCTGCCTGAGGAGGACGCATCCCCTCAAGAGAGAGATGGGACTCGTAGCACAGCAGAGCTGCTCTTGCTCTGGCAAGAAAGCCATGCCAGCTCCTGAGACATCTTCTTTCCACAGGATGTGGGATACCCTGAGTTCTTGGACATCCGCCCTTACATGTCTGAGCCCAAGGGTGATCCTGTCACGTATGGACTCTATGCGGTGCTGGTGCACTCTGGGTACAGCTGCAACGCAGGGCACTACTTCTGCTATGTGAAGGTGAGCCTGGGATGCTCTCTTGGCACCTTGTCTGGGCTGGGGCCTGGTAGGTGCTTGTGGGTCCCTGTAGGGTGCAGAGAGGAGGGTGCTTGGCAGGGTGGGTGGTGTGGAGGTGTGGCGCACTGGACATGGGGCACAAACTGTGCCCCACTGCAGGAAACGTGAAGGTCTGCCCTGACAGAGCCCCTGGGGCAGCTCTGGGTTTTGGGGAGAGGAGCTCTGATGACGGGTGCTGTTCCTGCTGCTCTGCAGGCCAGGAGGGTCCCTGGCCAGAGCCTGACCCTATTCTCCTTGGACACAGCCTGACCACATTCTGTCTTCTCCTTCCACAGGCCAGCAATGGGCAGTGGTATCGAATGAATGACCATGAGGTCCACCCCAGCAACATCAAGGTGGTTCTCAACCAGCAGGCCTATGTGCTGTTCTACTTGAGGTAAGAGAGCAGCCTGTGCCTCCTGGCCTGCCTGCCCCGGCCAAGCAGCCCCAACGCCCCGTGCGTGTGCTGGCTCAGGGAGGGGGTGGCAGGGAGTGGTTTGCTGTAGCACCTCACCTCCTCAGAGCCTCCAGCTCCCCTCCCTCGTGTGTGTCTGCTGCTCACCCACACCCCCACGGCTGATGCCTGTGCTTTGCCCTCCCCAGGCTCAGCTGCCCCAGGAAGAGCTCAGCAGGGCCCATGGCCAAGGCTGCCTTCAGCCTGCCCAGCTGCACTGGCAGTGACTCGAAGCAAATGAAGAAAACTGCAATTAACGGGACCCTGTCTGTGCCACCATTGGGCCCGGTGAGTCCTGAAGGTTGGTGCTCCCAGGAGCTGCTGCTCCGTGGGCACGGGGGGCTGCAGCCATGCCGGGAGATGGATGTGCGGGAGGGTGTTGTACAGGAGGGATCCTGATCCTGCTGAACCTGGGGATCCTGGCTGGACATGGGGAGGGCAGTATCACTGTATCTGTGGCTCCTTGAGTTTCCTCACTGAACTTCTCTCTTTCTCCTTGTCTAGAAACAAGACAAGCTGCTGGGGAAGGGGCTGCCAGGCCCAGGTGATGTTGGAGTCCCTGTTGCCCGCAGCTCTCCTGGGATGGGGTCAAAGCTGACAAACGGAATTGCTCTGTCAAAGCTACTCCCTCAGATCCCATCATCCAAACTGCCCCACAAAGCCACCCACGAGGCCACACCCCTGGCCTATGACACAGTCCAGAGGCCCAAGAAGCTGCAGATATCTGGCATGCCCAGAGCAGGCTTCCATGTCACCAGCACCGTAAGCGGGGCCAAAGCAGGGCTGCCCACACAGGGCCCAGACAGCGAGAAGCCACCTACCTCATCCAAGCTGCTGAAGTCCAGTCAGGAGCCCAGTGGCTGTGGGGCGATGACCAGGACCCTGAAGAAGGATTCCCATGGCAGCGAAGTAGGGCAGCTGGCCAAGGACACCCACAAGGCCAAGAGCAATTCCAGCAGCTTCTGCACCTCTCAGGGAAGGGACTCTGGCACCCACCTCCCTGCTGGCCCTGGCACCAAGCCGGCTGTCCCTAAAGACTCTGACCTGGCTGCCCCCAAAAGCTCCAGGACAGCCACTGTGAAACCCTCCCCGCTGGGCAGCGCCGCACAGGAGTGGGGCGGCACCACGTCACCGCTGCTGGCCAAGAAACCAGTGCTCTCAACCAAAAAGGTGAGTCTGAGCTTCTGCCCAGAGACTCCGCTCGACATCCTGTGCCTTCTGAACTGAAGCTGTGTAGGGCTACTGCTGACCGGGGGCGGGCAGGGAGAGCCCTCCCAGCTCCTGACCCAGGGCTATGGTGGCTGCTCTGCCCCGACTCTGGGTCGAGGTGTGGGGCCACGCCCTGCTGTTGTCCACGTCTCTGAGTGATGCAGGGGATGGCTCCTGCCCCCTTGCCTGGGACAGAGGGGTGACTGTGCTAGTCCCTGCAGTGGGGTGGCCTTGGCACCTTCTTGGGGTCGCGTGTCCCCTGGGGCCAGTGGCAGGGGGTGATGCCACAGCAGGAGGGTGTGGGCGTGCCTCCTCCACAGGCAGTGTGTGGGCTCAGGAGGGTGCACTGGGGTCTTTAAATTTCTTTCCTTCCTTTTTTCCTTTGTTCTTCTAACTGAACACACTTCTGATTCTCCCACCCCCCCACTTCCCTGCCCCTGTCTGTGTCTGTTCTCCTCCCCTTTCTCTGGGCTCCCCTTTTTCTCTTGGCTCATGGAAACCTCTGCGTTAGACCACCAAGTTTTTATTTATGTCAATAACTGCAGGGCAAACCCTCTCAGAAGGTGAGCGTGAGTGACCACCAAGCACAACCCCAGCCCTCAGACACCACCCCTCCTGCCTCCACTCCTAGGCCTCTGGGCAAGTCCAGGTAAGCAGTGCCATTGCTGCCAGGCTCCCACATGGCAGGAAGGCCAGTGACAGCTTTGGGTGCTCCATGGGGTATCTGTGTGGCCTTGCATCTGATTCCGATTTTGTGGACGAGATGGCAGCAGCTGGATGTTGTGCTTCTGCACCTCAGGGGAAGGAGGAAGAGAGGGACTTCTGGGCTTTTAGATCAGCATCTTTTCCTGTCCTTCAGCCTGTCCTCATCTGTTCTTGAACTACCGAATCCTGGAAAGTCTGCCTTCAGCTTCGTGCTCAACTTGCCCACTCAGCTCCCAGCCTCCCTGCTGACCCATGGTTCCACTGCCCACACTTCACACCACCTTCTTCCTGGCAGCAGGGACACGGGATCTGGCCAGGTAGAACCAGAGGGTTCCTTCAGAAAGAAGCGTCGGAAGAGGAAGCATCGTAGCACAGACAGGAGCCCTTGTGCTGTGGCTGTGAAGGACATGGATGAAGTCTCCAGTCCCCCCAAGAAGGAGAGAATTGTTTCTCCAGAGGGCTTCAAGGACAAAGACTCCAGGCCCCCCAAGAAGGAGAGCATTGGCTCTCAGAAGGACTTCATTGATAAAGACTCCAGGTCCCCCAGGAAGAAAATTGTCTCTCCAGGGGACTTGATGTCCTTCATGGGGAAGGAGGTGGCAGACAAGGGTCTCAGCCATGGTCCGGTCTGTCAGGACGTGAAGAGTGGGCCCAAGCAACATACGCCAGAGCTCAGTATTGACCTGGGCATGGAGCCAACTTTCCCCCTCAAGAGGAAGAAGAAGAAAAAGAAGAATAGGAGCAAAGACAGGCCCTTGAAGAAGACAGAGGAGTGCAGCTCTGGGATGCTGTCTTCGGATAGGTGAGGGACGAGGGGCATGTGAGAGCCTGAGGTCAGGCTCCCTGCACTGTGGTCAGGGGCTTCTCATCTTTCTGCAGGTGGGATGCACCTCAGCAGGGGTCTGGCTGAAGCACCCACTTGCTGGGGGTGGGTTCACCCCTCCCTGAGTGCAGTGCGGGTGTCCCTGGGCCCCATTGCCCTGAGACATTGCCTGAGACTCTCCCACTCTGCTCTGGCTGGAGTGAGCTGACTCTGCTGCCTTCCCCAGCTCCAGGACAACTGAGCCAGAGCCCTGTGAGACACATCAGAGTGTGGAGGCTGGAGAGCACAAGCACCGCAAGCGCAAGTGGATGGAAAGCCTCAGCAGCCTGGTTGCCAACACTGTCCCTGCCACCACCACCAGCAGTCCAGGTCTGACCTTGTGCCCTGTCTGGTGCCTGGCAGGGTCAAGCCAGCTGCTTGTCTGCCCTAGAACCCCCTTGGAGCACTGCTGTGCCATCCCCAGTGCTTGCTGGTCCCACAGCTGCCCGGCGGTGCCTGTGGTCCTGCCCCCTGTCCTGGGCTGCCCTGTCCCAGGCCTGCCTGCTGCTCCTGGGGGGAGCCTGGGAGCCCTTGCCTGTGCCCTGGAGGAGGAAGTGGGGACAGGCTCCTCGATTTATCCCCAGGGCTGGCACTTGTGTGCCCAAACACCCTCACCGATCAGGACCCTGTGTGTCCAAACAGTGTCTCCTGGGATGAGATCTGCCTTGGAGAGGAGGGGCATGGTAGTTCTCCGTGGCCCATTCTCACCCTGCCTGTTTCCGCAGTTGCAGCAGGCGCCAGTGACAGACAGACTGGGGATGAGAGACACTCCCTGGCTGCCCTGAGCCCTGTGGCTGGCAGTTGGGCTGGCACTGCCCCTGAGAGCCAGGGGTCCAGCGTGGTAGGCCAGCTGCTCCAGAATTCCTTGGACAAGGCTTATGGCAAACAAGGTAATCCTGGTTCACCTGGATGGGCAAACAGCCGTGCAGCCCCCCTGCTGCAAGCCCTGGATGGGGGCAGAGCCCTCTGAGCTCCCCCATCCCAGTGCAGGCAGGGGTGCTCCTGGAACCAGGCAGGTGCACCCAGCCATGGGCCTGTCGGGGGTGGCACAGGGTGGGGAGCTGGAGCACGGGGCTCCAGCCTTGGGCCTGGGGGTGGCCTGGTGCAAGGGGGTGCAGTGGGGCTCAGCCTGGTGCTTCTGCTGACTTGGCTGCTCTGCAGTCTTGACCTGGCAGGGTGAGATTTCGGCCGTGAGCCAGGATGCCATTCGGGACACAGCACTGGCCCAAAGCAAGACCATCACTGATGAGTGGGACGAGGAGTTTGACAAAGGAAAGGTGGGTGCTGGCCACATGCTGGGCTGGGGCAGGTGGGAGGAGGCTGGGGCCTCTGCACTCTGACCCGAGTGCTGTCCTGCCTCTGCACAGGTAAAGAAAATTAAGAAGGTGAAGCAGGAGCGGAGGAGAGACTCAAATCCATTCCAGAAGTTGCAGAACAAGCGCAACTTCTGGTTGATGTCACATCCTGCCAAGATGGCCAGCCTGGGCCACCGGCTCTCAGGTAAGCAAGCCAGGGGCACAGCGAGCTGGGGGGGCAGAGAGAGGGGGTGGCAGCCTGGTGGGGGCTGACACTGCTCTTTGCCTCACAGGTTGAGATCTGCATCCCCGACTGCTCAGGGAGCAGTCCCAGATCAAGGACCTGGGACAGCACCGTCCTGGGAGCTGTTGGTGGACCGTGCTCAGAGTGGAGGGAATGCAGCCACAGCCCTGGGGTTGTGCCTTTTCGTTCAGGGAGCTGCTTTTCCAGCTGCAGAGGAGCCTGCCCACACTGCCTTGCCTCCAGCCTGCCTCGGCCAGGCTCCTCATCAGCTTCTCCGTGCCTCTTCCCCTCCTTCCCCCAGCCTGCACCTGTGGGGGCTCCTGGCAAGTGCCTCAAGCCTGTCCCTGTCGCTCCATGTTCCTGTGCCTCCCCTTCCCAGCGTTACCGACCCTCACCTTCCCCTACTTCTCTCACTCCCTGACCCCCATCCCCTGAACGAGCTGCATTGAAAGCCTCCCCCGCGCCCCCCGCCGGCCCGGCCCCGCGCTGGCGCGGGGGGCACCGGGGGGATCCCTGCGGGGCCGGAGCGCTGCCGCCGGGGCTACGGGCATTGAAGGACTGAATGGAATAAATGCCGGTCTTTGTCAATGGGCCGTGCTCGGCTGCGACCGCGAGGGGCGAGCGGGGGGGGGGGGCACCGGCGGGGGGGGGGGCACCGCGCGGGGGCGGGGCCGGCGCGGCTCCGCCCCTCCCGTGTCACGTGGTGCCGGCCGTGGCGGCTGCGGCGCGCTCGTCACGCGGGCGGGGCTGGAGCGGCGGCGGCGGCGGGATGGAGGAGGAGGAGGGCGGCGGCTGCGGTCAGTGCGGGCCGGGGGCGGGCGGGGGGCTCTGGGACACCCACCTGGCCCGGGACGAGGCGCCGGGGTAGTCCGTGGTCCACGGTGGGCGGGGGCGATTCTCCCGGGCGGGCGCGTTCGGGCCGGGCCGCTCCCAGGTGCGGGACCGGGGGCGGTGGCTCCCGGACGGGCGGGGACTTGGCGGCGGCGGGACCTGCGCCCGCAAGTGGCAGAGCGGCCGCGGCCTTCGCGGCATCGTGCGTGCGGCGGCGGAGGAAGCGCCGGACGAACTGGCCCCTGGTGCCTGCCGGCAGCGCGGGGGGCGGGCGAGCTGCGGGGCTGCCCTCCCCGGAGCGCCGGCACTGCCGTGCGAGCTCCGTGACTCGCTGCCCGCACACCTTCCGCTCGCACTTTGCTCAGGTGTTCCCACGGCACTGCCCAGTCCCGGCCCCGCAGAGCTCAGGACAGGTTCGCCTCGATGGCGCCTGCTGAATGTCACAACCCCCCGGGTTCGGGAGCCCCCGGCGTATGCCCTTGACCCGCTCCCAGGGCGGGCCGTGGTGGCTCAGGGGTTGCAAGATCTCCCCTCTCGTGCCCTTGCATTTTCATTTTCCTCCCGCTTCCCTCCGTCCTCCGTGCCCGCAGAGCGTTCCCTCCCGGTGATGAAGACCGGGACTATGCAGGGAGACCCTGCCTGTGCCTGCTCTGTCCCAGGCCGGTGGTTTTGCCTTGAGCGGGGTCTTTGCTGAGGGGAGACTGGAATCTGGGTGAGATCTGAGGCTACGGCCCCAGTGCTGGAGCCGTGCTGGTGACCATTCTTCCTGGGAGCAGCTGGTGCCAGCGAAGTGCCACTGCCGGCAGTGCTGGTTCACGGGTCGGTTTCCTGTCCAGCTGTGCGACGCAGCCGATGAGGAGCTGCTGTTCCACCCCAGAAATGACTGTGCTTGGCTGCGAGGACTTCAGTGTGTAAGATAAGGAAGGTGCCAGCGGCTGCGGCCTGGCTCGGGTGTTGTCAGATACAACCCATTAGCAGGAGAGCGCTGTGAGCAGCCCCTCGTTGCTACTCAGAATCACCTGGAAGACATCCCGGGTCATCTGTCAGCATCAGAAATGACCTGCTCATCCCGCCGTGGGGGATGCAGGGAGTGGCACAGCCACCTCCAACCCCCGCCACTGTTCCTGTGCTGGGGGCAGCACAACCCATAGCTGCCCTGAAGCCCCTACGCTGAGTTGGTTTAGCAAAGGACATTCTGCCGAGGCTGTAGCATGGTGGGAGCCGACGGGGATTCTCTTTCTGGTGGGATTGTGCTGACGCCAGTGTCTGCCCCACGGCTCATGGCCTCTCTTCAGCCGTCTGCCTCAGCAGAGACCAAATCCCGGGGCAAGCAGCTGGCAGCACAGATGTGTGCTCCCCCTGCTCCTGCCAGAGTGTGGGGCTGCACTCCCACCCCCTTCCCAGCATCTCACCCTGGGGACAGCGGCAAGACTGAACCCATCCCAGACCGGAACTGACCGAGAGCAGTGGTGTGGGTCAAGCGCCTCTGGACCGTGGGGAGGAGGTATCTTGGCAGGGAACCGTCCTGGCTGCTCCTGCCTTACCAAGCTGTAGCACCGGTGAGAGGATGTGGGGAGCACAGTCCTGTCCTGGCACCGTGTCCTGAGCTGGGCCCTGTCACGGCTCAGGCCTGGCCCCAGGGAGAGGGGGAGTGGGCAGTGCTGGTAATCCTGCTGCACCCAGGGGATTACTGCTGACTCTGGCCTGGGGATTAAGGGATTTCTCTAAGCAGGGTTGATGCAGCCTGTAGCAAAGCAGCTTGTGCCTGGGGGGGCCTCGCTGTCTGGGGCAGGATGGGTGTGTGATGGCAGGGTGGGCTGAGCAAGGTGTGGGGGATCCCCAGAGGAGGGTGGGCTGAGAGGAGGGTGGGCTGCCAGGTCGCAGCAGGCTGGCTCACCCGGGTAGTCCCTGCCCTCCTTGCCACCAGGCTGCAAAGTCCTGTTTTGCCAGCGGGTGCTGACAGCCCTTTGGGACAGGCTTAGCTGTTTCGGAGGCATCCTGGTACCATGGCATGCCCCTCTGTGCCAGGGAACACTGCTGGGGGAGCTGCTGCTGATGCCCCAGCCCCTTTCCTTGCACAGTGTGGGGTGAGCCTGGGCAAGTTGCTGGGCCCAGCTTGGGGAGCAACTCTTCCACAGAGCTCAGGAGTGGATTCCCGGGTCAAAGGCAGAGAGATAGTGCAAGGGGTAGCACCAGGCTTGGAGAGCAGAGCCAGGGGCTCAGGCAGAGGCAGTTGTCCAGTTCCTCTCCTGAGGTTTTGGGGCAGAGAACAATGAGCCCTGCTGCTGACACTTGCAATCGTGTCAGGGCTGTGGCTATGGTTTGTAAACGCCCCACCTCACCCGGACAGGGTGCAAGGACAGAGCCAGGCATCCGGGTCACTCTGTGTGGGAGATGCCACCTGGCCCTGCCTCATCCCAGTCAGAGCACCCCCGTGCCTGTGTCACACCGGGGGTTCTCCAGATGCCAGTCCAGGCCCAGACCAGTACAGCACATGCCCAGCTCAGCCTCCCCTGTGCCCCCAGCTCCCTTCGCTGCCCTTTTGCCTCCCGGTGATGTAGCAACCACTGCTCTGGTCCCCCAGGAAAAGGGAAGTGGTGTTGAAAGCAGAAGGTCAGTCACAGCAGTGAGTGCCTGGCTGCCCTCGCAGCCCCATCAGCTGCCCTTCTCCACTGTCTCTCCTCCTCTCTGCAGTCACACTGCTCCCAGGATCAGGGACTGCTCCTGCCTGCCAGGGTGCCCTTCCCCACTGCCCACCCCATCTGGGCTTCTGCCTGCCCCGCTCAAGTTACTCCTGGCTCAGCGATCCCAGGGGTTGGGTGAGCAGAGCTGTCGAGCTGCTCCTGCCCTGACAGGCCCTGGGGTTTGTTACTCATGGCCATGCCCTGTGCTCAAGATCACTCCTGCTTTGAGGAAAGGAGCTGTCAGTCCGGTTTGGGTTTGCTCGGCGCCTGTGGGGTTGGAGGGTGGGAGGGTTGCGCATTTCCCCAGCTCCACAGCTGTCCCCCAGCCTGGGATCCCAGGACAAGACCCCTCGGTTCCTGCTGCAGGAGCCCCCCACACACCAGGGCCACAGCAGAGAGGGCAGTTTCTCTGGGGCATGACCAGGGCTTGCTGTCTGCTCGTGCTGGCTGGCTGAGCCTGTCAGGCTGGGTCAGGGTTGGGACCCGGGCCCTGCGCCCCAGGAGCGGGGGCCGTGGTGGCACCCCCACGCTCGCACCGCCGCGCTTCTCCGGGTGCACCTTCCCGCATGCAGCGCTCGTTGCTACGCGACCGCCAGCTCCTGATGCTTAATGCTCTAATACGGAGGGATAAAACCACTCTAAAAATACCCCGCTGCCGGCCCCCCGCGGGGGCAAGGGGACTGCCAGGGGGCAAGCAGCCTGGGCAGGGGGGCTGCTGGGGAGTTCCTAAACTCCTCGTCCTCTGAGTGGCTTTGAGCCGCCCGCTGGGGCTCCGGCAGTGGCACGGACTGGTGTGCCGGTGCGGCGAGGATTGGCTGGGGCTGGCGCGTGGGCTTCTGCGGCTGGAGCTCCCCTACCAGAGCCAGCTCCAGCCAGAACCGCGAGTGCTCCGGCTCCCCTGCTTGCACCCTGCCCCACAGTACTGAGGAGCTGCCCCAGGTACTGGGTACCTGCTTAGTACTGGGGAGCCCACTGCTCAGCCACGTGCACCTGCCTGGCCTCTGTCTGCTCCTGCCTGACCTCTGCCTGTCCCTGCCTTGCCCTCCTGGAGCTGGTGGCATCCTGCGTGGGACCCCCGCAGCATGGGGACAGTCAGCGAGCTCTGCGCCTCCAGTTTCCAGGCATTCCTCTGCCCCTCGGTGGCTGCCAAGGCAGGTAGGCACTGCGTGCCCCCCTCCCCTCTGTGCCGCGGGGTTCCCATCCCCCAGTAGACATGGCGGTGCCCATGGCTCCGGCTCCATATGGCTCCTGCTGACAGCAGCACAAAGTGTCCTCGCTGTCTCACCGCCTCCTTCCTCTGCCGGCCTTCCCAGGCTCAGGCCTCTACACGCACTGAGCCCCTGCAGGATGGACAGGCACCGGGCCCCTTGCCTGGCATTGCCCTGTGCTGGAGCTGGTGCGGCGCTGGGACGGGGTTGTTCAGGAGCCAGTGATGGCGGCTGGGAGGTTGCAGGCAGTGCAGCATGGCCATGGCATGTCCTGCCCTCCCCCAGAGGATGTGTGAGCGCTCACAAGTGCCTGTGGCTACAGAGGGGAGGGTGGCACTCTCCAAAGGGAATTTTGTGTGGGAAAGCCCAGCTCCTGCTGCGTTGTGGGTGTGCTGAAGGTCAGCCCCCTGTGTGAGCTGCTGCTGGCTGCTGGTTCCTGCCCAGCAGGGGGGCTGCACAGTGGGGCAGGGGGTTGCGGGACCTCCTCAGCCAGCCCTGTGCCCGAGCAGCTGGGGTTCTGCTCCTCTCAAGGCCTGGCACCGTAAGCAGTGCCGAGAGCAGGTGAGATGCCTGCCTGGCTGCATTCCTTGCACCTGTGCAGTGCCTGTGGACATGGTTGAGCCAGTGCTCACCCAGCCATGCCAGAGGCTGGGGGTCTGTGTGTGGGAATGGTGGAGCCTCGAGCCACTAGGAGCGAGGCAGTGGCTGTAGAGGGAGTTCCCTGATGGGCTCTGGGTCAGGGAAGCGGGGCTGATGGCGTGATGGGGAGGGCTGCACAAAAGCAGGAGAGTGTTCTGGGCACAGGGTTCAGCAGCCTAGGGGGGCCTGTCCTGGAGCTGCCTGTCCCGAAACCCTCCTCCTGATGCACCTCAGCTGTCGGTGGGGAAGGATGGGGCTGACGCAACCCAGGGTGCGCACGCGGCCATGGTGAAAACAGGATGTGGTATGAGGAGACAGGCAGGATGTTTCTGGGGGCCCCATGGGACCCCACCAAGGGCACCAGTGGGTAGCGGCACCCGCAAGCAGCATGCAGAGACCCTGGGCTCATCCCCGTGGTCTGCCTGACCCCAGGGCTGTTGCCCCTCTGGTGTGGTACAGCGTGGGCCGGCAGCAGGGCTGGCAGCTGCTGCTGCAGCTCAGGGGACCGAAGGACACCCCGAGGCTTCTGAAGCCCACTCTCCCTTACTCCGTAGCTGTCATTCTGGGTGCCGTGTCTCCATCTCGTGCTGCTGAGCAGGATTTAGCTGAGTCAAAGCAGCCGAGGCTGACACAGCCTCTCCAGGCGACTGATGGGGACAGGGACGTGCTGGGGTCGTTCCTGCTGCGCACACGGCCCCGCAGTGCCCGGACCCTCCACACGGGGGTCCTGCACGGAGCAGTGGGGTCCCTACAGACACCCCGTAGTAAGGGGGTGAGACAGTGGGGAGCAACATCCCGTGGGGACTGGCATGGCTCCTAGCCCTTCTCCTGATCCCAGTTCTTGTCCCAGCCAGCTGTGGGAGATGCCATGGAGGGGAGCAGGCACCAGTGGTCCCCACAGCCAGCACAGGCCCTGGACCTGCAGTGGGGAGGTCTGGCAGAGATGGGGGGAGCTGCAGGGCTGGGGGTCTGCTGGCGTGTGGGGGCCCAGCTGCTGGAGGGGAAGGGTGGGGACCCCGGCACTGCGCAGTGAGCTCAAGATGTACCCGGTCGAGTGTCCTGGCAGGCCCCGAGGAAGGAAGGGCTGGGCCAGCCCAGGGCCTGCCTGGCTGGGACCCCAGCACATCGCGTCCACCGGCCCTGAGCCAAGGAGGGGGAGCAGGGCCCTGGAGCCCCATTTCCCACCCAGCCGGGAGCACAGGCGTTAAGGTGCTGGCGGCTCTGGCTCATGGCGGCAGGAACAGGGTGTTGCTGGTCCTGGCTCTCGGCGAGGCCGCGGTGACGCCCAAGAGGCCCCGGAACTCGTTGGTACCGCGGCCCTGAATCACCGCGGAAGCACCGGGGGTGCAGGTGTCCGCACCCGGCACGGCAGCGCTGCTGCAGAGCCCCTGGCAGCTCGGGCACGGCCAGCGGGGCCGGGGGAAGACCCTGGCAGGATGGTGCTCAGGGCAGATGGCAACGGTGAGCCGGGCCGGGGCGCGGAGGGCCGGGGAGGGGGGGCGGTGGCTCCGTGTCTGCCCCGTTTCCCTGCCGCCAGCCCTGCTGCGGGCCCCGGGCAGCGGTAGGACAGAGGACGGGGCAAGCAGGGCCCTGCGCCGCGGGGCTTTGCCTGGGCGAGGTGCGGAGGGGGCATGTACCGCGACTGCTTCCGAGGCCCCAGTGAGCCCAGAGCCCGAGACAGACGGACGAATCCTGCTGGCGGCCCTTGCCGCCCGTGGGCAGGTTCCTGCAGGAGCTGTGGGAACCCCCAGCTTCCTGTGCAGGTGGGGAGGCGCTGGGATCAACCATGCTGGGATCCCGCAGTGTGGTGGGTCGCTGTGTGACTTCTGTGCCAGGCTGAAGCCAGGGGAAGCGTCTGTTCCAGCCTCCCGCCCCCGGCACTGCTCTGTCTGCGGCCAGGCTCACTGGGGCTCTACAGGGCAGTTGCTGTGCAGAGCCAGCGAAGGGTTAATGCCGCCTTCCTTCCCCAGAAAAGCTCCTGCGTCTGGGGTTTCTCTTCCTCTGGCTGCTGCTGACATGGCTGGGCTGCTTGTCACGAGTGCTCAGCCTCCACCGGGGAGGGACCTTCCGGGGCTCTGGAACAGCCCCGCCGCCGTCCCTGCTGCCCTGCAGCGTCTCGTCCTGCACCACGCCTATCCCGGGGCCACCGGGACCCCCGCTGGAACCCCTACCCACTCCCAGGTGGGCAGGAAGAGGCAGAGCTGAGGCCAGCTCCAGCCCTAGCACGAATTTGACTTTCCCTGCGGCCAGGTGGGGGGGTCCGGCAGCTGGACAAGAGGGTCCTGCAGCTAGGCAGGAGGGTCCTTTGGCGCATGCAGCAGCCCAGGGATTTGGGGGGTTTCTGTGTCTTATGGGGGTGTGACGCAGCTCATCCCTCCTGCAGCAAGCATGGGCTTGCTGGGAGCCTTGGGGCCTGGCAGTGTGGGGCTGGTGCCAGTGGGAATGGCACTGGGGCATGCGGAAGGGGCTGGGATGCATCAGCACAGCTCTGGTACTGTAAGTAACTTTTAACCTGGTGCCACGAGCCGACTTGTCTGGTTCAGGCTTCCTGACATGGGAGACTGAAAGTATTGGGAAGTGTTGGTGTCGTGTCTGAGGGACAGTGTCGCAAGCCGAGGCGCCTCAGCCTTGGCAACAAGGAGTTGTGAAGGAGGAAGCTTGTCAGACCCCAGAGCAGAGCCGGGGAAGTGCTGAGCTCAGAGATTCAGGGTGCAGGGTCGCTGTCACCCAGGGAGCTCCCACTAAGGCAGCAGCACTGTGGGGAGAATCGATGCACAGCTGAGGACGGTGCTGGTCCAAAGGCACGTGGTGTCTGGGCAGTGGCATGGGGCAGTGACTGCGCTGGGAACACTCTGGTGAGTCTGGGCTGGTGGCAGCGGTGGCTGGGAGCCTGTGTGTACATGGTGGCACATGGGACCTCAGTGGGTCAAAGGGTAATGCTTGGGGCAGGGGAGGATGGTGACAGCCCTACAGACAACCTGTTCCCACCACCCCAGGGCGGGTGGTGGGGGTGACACAAGAGCTGAGCTGGCAGATCCTGCTGCCACCTCCCTTGGGGACAGCGCTCTAGAGGGATGGTGCTTTGGTGTCCTTGCGGGCGACCTTGGTACAACGCACAGAACCCACTGGCAGAGGTGGGAGACATGGGCATAGTAGGAGGGCTCAGAGCACTCTTGAAAGGGGCAGGTGACCTTGGGGACTGGAGGGAACAGGAATGGGATACCTTGTCACCGTGAAGCAAGGAGGTCACGTGCCAAGGAGCACTAGGAATGTTCCTGAAGCAAGGGGACCATGTGGCGGCCCTGGGCTCGAGCCTCAGAGATGGTGTTGGAGAGGGGGTGTCTGGCTCCCCAGGGTGACAGCAAGGTGTAGATGTCACGGTGTGCAGGTGAGATCTGTCTGGAGGATGCACCAGCTCCAGGCTCTGCCCCAGAATAGTGAATCTGCTGTAGAGGGAGCTGCAAGGATGGCCAGGAACTGGTTTATGTTTGGGGCTGACCTGGTGCAGCAGAACAACCTGCAGGGCTGCAGGTCGATGTGGAGCCTGTGCTGCAAGGCACAGCAGAGCTGCCCAGCCATGGCACGGACCAGAATGGGCACCCACTGAAGCCCGGTTGGGGTAGAGCAGAGTGAAATGGCACCTGGGGGAGCAGCAGGGCCAGGGCTGGCAGAAGCAGTGCTAGAGGTGATCCGGGGCCGTGTTGGTTCTCACTCTGCAGCTGCCATAGTTTGAATGAGCAGATGCCCTGGCCCTCAAATTCCTTTCATGCCATTGGTGCCACTTGGCCTCTGTGTGGGGCTTGCAATGCTGCTTGCCAGCCCAGCTCCTCCTGCTACCTGGCACCTCCACGTTCTGCCTCCACCCAGCCCACATCTGCTGGCTGGGAGCTGGCTCATCACCAGGAGCCTGGTGGGCCTGATTCCCAGGACCACACATGCTGACCTGATTGTGTCTCTGCTCAGTGCCCAGTGACCTGACCCCAGAGGAGTGCCAGGAGCTGGAGAACATCCGCCGCCGAAAGCAGGAGCTGCTGGCTGACATACAGGTGTGATGCCAAGGGGCCCACACAATCCCCCTGTCCCAGAGACAGCAGTCTGGGTGGCAGGGGACAGTGTCCCTGCCCGCGTCACTAGCAGGGTCCCTGGAGCCCCATCCAGGATCCCTCGTGTTGCTGCCCCACAGCTCTGCCTCCGAGGGGCTCTGGGGACAGGGAGAGGGTCCCAGCTGGGGTGTGATCCCAAGTGGCAGCCAGCCATCCTTGCCCTGCCAAAGCAGCCATGTCTTTTCCTGTGCCCTGCAGAGCTCCAGGCTGTGCAGTTGTGCCATTCCCTGGGGCACCAGTGTCTGTGCCAGCCCTTGGCTGGCACGGGCAGTGACCATGTCTCTGGGCCGGGCCACTGCCCTGGCAAGTGCCTGTGAGGTCAGGGCTCATCTGGGACACTGTCAGTCGTGTCCCTGATTAAGGCAGCAGAGGCTAATTACTGCCATATGCTGGGCATGATCTGAAGGGATTAGGGGTAATTTTGTTAACCTCCGAATCTCTTCCTTCCTGCATGCTGGGAACACGGCAATGCTGCAGGGATTAGCCGCAGGGAGCAGCCAGCCCCACCACCAGTGCCCTCCAAGCGGGTTCAGCCCCTGGGCAGCGCTTGGGGGTGGGGGGAAGAAGGGAGGGAAGGAAGGAGGGGCTGCAGGGCCTCTTGGGGGAATGGGGTTGTCTCCAGGGCTGGGGGCTGGGGGGTTTGTGGGGGAGGCACCTCCTTGTCTCAGTGCCCCCTCTCCCCACAGCGCCTGAAGGATGAGATAGCAGAAGTGACGAATGAGATTGAGAACCTGGGCTCCACGGAGGAGAGGTGAGTCCCCAGTGCCATGCAGCCCCCTCGGGCTCGCCTACGCTGTGCAGGAGCCAAGGGCAGCTGAGCCCTGGCCCACGAGCACTGGTGTGAGCGGCTTTCCCAGGCTCTCTGAGCTCCTGGGAGCGGGATCCCAGGCTGATCTGCTGCTCCCAGGTCTATTTTTCCAAGCCCCAGCCCCTCTGTCTGGCCACGGCCACTGGCGGGTTTTGTTATTCTGAGCTGGTGCAGTCAGTGCCAGCCAGGATTAGGGGAGTCCCGGCAGCCGGTGGGAGCGGACTCCCAGCACCATTCCCAGTTACCCACTGGGGCATGAAGACTGTCCCCTTCTGCCAGCCCCACCGCTCTCCCCAGAGCCCTGCCACAGCCAGCCTGCCCAAGCCTCTCCGTGTCTGAGTGACCTGACAGATGCTGTGCCTGCACCCCCTCTGCTCAGGGTGACCCCCAAGGATGTGGTACGGCAGCCCCGCTCTGTTCTGGGGCCTGACAGGCCGAGGGCAGCCCCAGGCCATGGCGTGGGGCAGACACAGAGCAGTGTGTTGGCTTTGCCCTGCATGGGTCCAGCATGGGGGCCTGGCTCTCCTCGGTCCAGGCTGATCCTCCCCACAGTGCACTGCCCCAGGGGCTGGACAGAGGCAGTGGGGCCCTGCTGGATGCTCAGAGCTGCTTCATGCCTTGCAGGAAAAACATGCAGAGGAACAAGCAGGTGGCCATGGGCAGGAAGAAGTTCAACATGGATCCCAAGAAGGTAGTGTGGGATGGGGAGCAGGGCTGGTTACCAGCCTTTGGGGGTGTGCAGGGCTCTGCCACCTCCCAGTCTAGGTTCCCGGCGCTGGGGCAGAGCCAGCAGCCAGGGCAGGGACTGACAGTCAGGGGGCAGGCTGGCGGGGGCAGACACAGACCTCGAAACACCTCTCTTGCACCACTCCAGGGAATCCAGTTCCTGATCGAGAATGACCTGCTGAAGAACACATGCGAGGACATCGCTCAGTTCCTGTACAAGGGAGAGGGCCTCAACAAGACAGCCATTGGCGACTACCTGGGCGAGAGGTGCTCTGGGCTCAGGTTTCCTGGGGGTGTTCTGGGCTCCTGTCCTGCCACCTGAGAGATCTGACGCTGCAGCGCTGAGCTCACAGGGCAGCCGCGTGGGAGTACCTGGGGTGCCGGGGGGATTCAATTCACGGCTGGCACTTGCAAGTGGCTGATTTGTGCAGACCAGACCAGGGCTCAAGCAGGGGGTAGCTGCAGCTTTCCCCCATGAATGAGTAGACTCTGGAGTAGGGCAGGGACAGTGGAGCCACTCAGCAGTCACAGGATTGCTGATCATGCATCCCTCGTGCTCTGGCTTTGTTCCCACAGGGATGAGTTCAACATCCAAGTCCTGCATGCCTTCGTGGAGCTGCATGAATTCACTGACCTCAACCTTGTGCAGGCCCTGCGGTGAGTAAGGGCTGGGAGCTGAGCGTGGTCCATTGGGGGTGGTGGGGGACCATGGAGCCCCCAAATCAGCGCCACGACTCGCTCTCTCTCCACAGGCAGTTCCTGTGGAGCTTCCGGCTGCCGGGGGAGGCGCAGAAGATTGACCGGATGATGGAGGCCTTTGCCCAGCGGTACTGCCAGTGCAACCCTGGTGTCTTCCAGTCCACAGGTGAGCACCCATCCCAGATGGTCTCCCTGGCATCCTGCCCCACAGTTGACTTTCCCCTCTGCCCCTGCAGACACCTGCTACGTGCTGTCCTTTGCCATCATCATGCTGAACACGAGCCTGCACAATCCCAACGTGAAGGACAAGCCCACGGCAGAGCGATTCATCGCCATGAACCGCGGCATCAATGATGGGGGGGACCTGCCTGAGGAGCTGCTCCAGGTGAGGGCCAGGGTGTGGAAGGGCCAGGGCCAGGGCTGCAAAGCTGGCCCAGATCAGGGCCCACCGCAGGGCTCCAGGGCAGAGCACAGCTGATTCCGTATCACTGTACTAGAATCTGTACGAGAGCATCAAGAATGAGCCCTTCAAAATCCCTGAGGATGATGGCAACGACCTCACCCACACCTTCTTCAACCCCGACCGGGAGGGCTGGCTCCTGAAGCTCGGTGAGTGCCAGCAGCAAGGGAGGGCAGACTGTCCCCAGGGCACGATGCCCCTGGGCTTCCCACACCTCTTCTGCTGGCCTGGCTCTTCAGAGCTTGACGAGGCTGCAGAGAGGCACAGCCTTCACAGGAAAGGCATCTGTACATCCAGCCCTCCATCTTCCCTTGGCTGGGCAGCGGGAGCGGACTCAGAGCTGATGAGGCCCTGCAGAGCGGCTGGGTGGGTGTCCTGGGGGATTCTGCCTCTAGGCTGGGCAAGCCCCTGGGGTGCAGAGCCGGTACCAGGGTCTGGTGTCAGAGCACAGAGACCTCGAGGCCCTTCAGGTCGCTGAGTCACAGCAGGGTGTGTCGGAGCAGGCCCCGGGAGTGAGCGGCGAGCTGCCCCAGGCTGCGTGTGTCCCCCCTCCATACCACAGACAGCCCCTGCCTCACCTTCTCACAGCATTATCACCTCCGCATCCCGGCTCCACATGCAGGCAGCATGCATGGCATCCCTGCTGCACCGCCCGGCTCCACAGCCGGAGCCCTCCACGCCCTGGCTCCTGTGGCTTCTCTTCTTGGCACCTCTGGGGAATCCTCTGCCTGGGTTTAGCGAGGAGGGATGGGTGTTGGCAGGATCAGGTCCAGTGGGGCGTTTCCCTGGGGTTCTGGCTGGGGTCAGAACTCCTGGTACATGGCCATCCCCTTGGGAGGAGAGAGCAAGAGCTGCCTGCTCCCTTCCCTGGGCTGGGGGAACGCAGGACAGCCCCAGGCTCTCCTGTCCCTGACTGGAGGGGCCCTGTGCACCCAAGTTCAGGTTGGCACCATGAGTGGGGTGGCAGAGGGGTAGCAAAGTGGCCATGGACCCCATGGGGGGCAGGCAAGGACCCTGCCGGTCAGCCATGGGGTGGATGGAACCAGGCCCTGTGCCCAGCAGCCAAGGAGCCCCATCCCACAGAGCCACAGTGAGCCAGGGCAGTCAAGCCCCCACGGCCCTGCCGCTGGCCCAACCCCTCACAGCTTCCCTGCTGCAGCCCGGCCCCACTGACCTGCAGGGCAAGGGGGGGCTTTGGGGTTCCTCTTTTTATTTTTTTCCCTTTTTTTTTTTTTTTTTAATTTTCTTTTCTCCCTCATTTATATGTTTCCATGATTTTGGCTCTTCCTTTCCTTGCCCCCAACTCCAGGAGGTACGTACCCCTCTTCCCTGCTCTGCTCACACTGCTGGGGCTTCGTTCCTTTGCGTTTTTAATTGCTGGTGATGAGTCTCATTGCTGCTGCTGCTGCTGCTAACCCCACACCGCCCAGGGACCTCGCCTGCTGCAGGACAGCCCCTCTCCACCTCCAGGCAGGGATGTGGGGTGCCGGCCCTGCCGATGCCGCACGCTCCCCAAGGCCTGCGGCCCCCTCTGCCACCCCGGTGGAGGACGGGGCCACAGTGGCACCTTGCCACCTGCCCGGCTGTGCATCGCCATGTCCGCAGACAGCTCAGCCTGGCCAATGGGTCTTCGCCTCCGGTGCCACAAGGGATGGGGACAGGCTTGGGGTCTCCTCGAGAGGGGCCCCAGCCTGTGCATGGGTGGTTAGGGTGTGCCAAGTGCATGGAACTGGATGGGAGCAGGC
Organism: Corvus kubaryi; assembly: GCF_017639235.1. Classification (NCBI taxonomy): domain Eukaryota; kingdom Metazoa; phylum Chordata; class Aves; order Passeriformes; family Corvidae; genus Corvus; species Corvus kubaryi. Next base: position 2,836,770 of record NW_024581084.1, read on the forward strand.
AGGATCTGTCTGCGTGGTACCCTGTGCTGTGCTAAGGGCTCACAGCAGTCCCCAGGAGTGCACCAGCACTGCTCCAATGCCTGCACCCCGAGGTGTCTGGGAGCAGTGGTGCTGGCCCTCAGAACTGCTGTGGGGCAGGGACAGGGGTGGGCTGCCAGCTGGCCCAGGGGAGCAGGGGCCACAGGGCCTTCCTGGCAGGGGAAGGAGAGGAGCTGGACCCCGAGTGTACACCGTGGCTCCTTGTATCCATGCTGGATCCAGCCTGCAAGGGTGGGTGCTCGTCCCGCATTCAGCACTGCTGCAATGGCTGCGGTGGAGGGGAGCTGGGCCCGGGGGTGAGCGGGGCGTATGCCCAGGGACCAGCTTCTCCCACTGTGGTGGCAGCTGTGGAGCTCGGCCATGGCTTTGGGTCCTGCCTTGCCTGGGCTCCAGGACGAGGGGGACCATGGTCAGTGTGGACAGAAAGTCTCTGTGTCCTCCCAGGGAGGTGCCTGGCCGCAGTTTCCTCTAGCTGTGCTGAATCTGTTTGGGTGGGAACGGCCACAGCACTCCCAGCCTGGCACTCCCGCCCTCACCTCCATCCTCATCCGTCCGCTTCCTGCTCTGGCTCTGGCTCGGTGCGGTGTGTGCTGCCTGCTGCTGCTGCCCGCCGCTGCCTGGCTCTGCTTGGCTCTGTGTGTCTGCCCGGGCCCTGTGCTGCTGCTGGAGCCTGTGTGTCCATGCGGCTCCCGCGCTGCCGAGCTGCCGTGTGCCCGGCTGTGCTCTGCAGGGCTGTGCCCGACTGTCCCTCTCTGCTCCCAGGAGGCAGGGTGAAGACGTGGAAGCGGCGCTGGTTCATCCTGACCGACAACTGCCTTTACTACTTCGAGTACACAACGGTGAGTGGGCTCCGTGCAGGGTGAGCTGAGCTGGGGCAGGGAGGGGGCTGGACTGGGGGTGTCCACCCCACTGCTAAACTTCTGCTTGGCCGCTCCAGGATAAGGAGCCCCGTGGTATCATCCCCCTGGAGAACCTGAGCATCCGTGAGGTGGAGGACTCAAAGAAGCCCGTGAGTGCTGTGGCAGTGTCCTCTGGGGTTTGGGGGCAGCTTTGGCTTGGGCAGAAGAAGCTGGGAGGTGTTTCAGGACCCTGAAATGTCCTGAGGAGAGACAGGGGGCCCCAGAGTGGTCACTGCCTTCACCATCACAGTGGCTGGGTGCAGATCTGGGGCTGGTCACCGCAGGGGCACATGGGGGCCAGGGGGTGACCATCACAATGGGTCTGTCCCTCTCTGCCATGCCGGGGTGGCTGTGCCAGGGGTGCGTAGCTCTGCCTTTTCCCTCCCAGTCTGGGGTCCCCTTTGGAAGTGGGGGCTGTCTCTGAGTGGTCTCTCCTTCCCAGAACTGCTTTGAGCTCTACATCCCTGACAACAAGGACCAGGTGATCAAGGCCTGCAAGACGGAGGCAGATGGGCGTGTGGTGGAGGGGAACCACACCGTGTATCGCATCTCTGCCCCCACGCCTGAGGAGAAGGAGGAGTGGATCAAGTGCATCAAGTGAGTGCTTGGAGGAGCATGAGCGGGCAGGGGCACAGCAGGGACCTACCTGCTGCCCTCGAAGGGGACAGTGCTCCCCAGGGCATCCTGCAAGGATGGGGGAAGAAAACTTTCCCAGGGATATAAAGGGACCTGCCCAAGGCCAGGCCTGGGAGGTCACACCCATCACTGCAGCAGTTTGGCCTGACCCCAGCCCTTGTTCCCCTGCCAGGGCAGCCATCAGCCGGGACCCCTTCTACGAGATGCTGGCTGCCAGGAAGAAGGTCTCCTCCACCAAGAGGCACTAGCAGCCAGACTGGCCCTGCAAGGCCAGCGTGCCCCTGTAGCGGACCAAGTGTCCCCCCATCATGGGGGCCTGTGGGGCAGGGGCCACGCTGCAGGCTGGCCCTCGAGGCCCAGGGCCCAGCTTCAGCTTCGCCATTTCTTTACTGTGGGGGGAGGGAAGGGGCACAGGCATCTCAGTGTTTCTGGCCCCCCATCACTGCCGCATTGCTGGACAGCATCTTCACAGGCTCAAGCTGGAACACAGCACCCCTGTGCGCCCCTGGGAGCCCTGGCCTCAGCACTACGGGCACCCTCCCTGCCTCTGACCCCCAGGAAGCCTGCGGCCACATGGCATTGGGTCCCCCCAGCACCCATGTTCAGACGCTCTTGGGATGTCCTGTCAGGAGGGGGAGCAGCTCTTGGTGAGCAGCTGGCGGTTTTGGGGTGCCACAGGTGCTGGGGTGCAGAGTGCCAGCCCCAGGGATGCCCTGCAGAGATACGGCTCCCAGCCCTCGTTGTAGCGGGCCTGGGTCTGTCCCACGCTGCTGCCTTGGACCCTCCCAGCCGCCCCCTGCACTGGAATGGTCCCCACAGACACAGGAGGCACGAAGGGTAGGGACTGTCACCGCTGTGTTGAGCAGTGGTGCCACACAGGGCAGAGATGTAACCTCACCCAGCCGTGGGGGTTGTGGCTTGGATGTGGGGGCACTGGGTGGCATTGCCCCAGCGCCTCCTTGTGTTGCAGCCCTCGTGCCAAGGTAGCATGGTGCCAGGGTGGGGCACGCCCAGAGCTGGAGCCTGCCCTTGGCATGGCTGCTGGTGGGGATCTGGCTGGGTGGGGGCTGTGGCCCCCACCTCTCTGCCTCACAATCGCCTGTGTCTTGTCCTGTCCCCATCGCCACGCACGGTCTGGAGGCGTCTGGATCAGTATTAGTCTATTTATCAGAGGTGTAAATACTCCTGTATAGTTTTCTCCTTGTAGATTATTTTGTATGTGGGTGGTTCAGTGCAGAGGCCTCACAGGAGTGGGGCGGGGGGGCAGGATTTTTTATTCTAACCTTTTTTTTTTTTTTAATTTGCCATGGCCTTGTAAACTAGTGCTGAAGATCAGCAGCAAATAAACACTTCCACCGCGCTTCGCGTGGCCTCCTGTGCTCTGTGCAGCTTGGGGCGGGCACGAGTCCCCTGCCACCGTCAGCCCCTGCCCTGTGCCCAGCCTTGGACTGGGCTCATGCTCCTCCCAGTCCGAGGTCTTAGTGTGCTGGGGGTGTTTGTGAGCCTTGTGCCTTCGCCAGCTGTCCCTGACCATCAGGACAGTGCCTGGGGTACCTCACTGCAGAACACAGGGTAGCTGTTCCAGGATGGGACAACTCTTGGTCCTGCATCCTGCTGAGGGCACCAAGCTTGGCTGGGCAGGGGTGTGGTTGCCCACCACAGTGGCATTCACTGCACCGTGGAGGATCTGGGACGATGGGGGTGGGGGGGTACCCTCGGGTACCTTGTTCTGCAGCGGGGCTGAGGGATTCATACCCAGCTGGTAGCAGGTTGAATGGGATCAAAGCCAAGTTGGGGCTGAGGGCAAGCTGGGAGTGCTAAGCCTGTGCCAGCTGTGTTGCTGCCTTCAGGGCTGGAGGGGGGGTTGTCCAGTCATGCACACTCGTGCCATGGTGGGGATCTGCCAGAGCATTCCCTGCTGCAGTCCCTGCCCATCCTGTGCCTCGGATGGTGCAGCCTTTGGCACTGCAGCCTGAGTCTGGCCAGGGTGGGCAAACAGCCCTTGCTGAGGGGTGGGGACACTGGGGCATGTGGAGGGGGAAGGGCAGCCCTGCAGTTGGGCTGGCGCCAGGGCCTGTTGGGCTGGTGCAGGGTCGGTTGGGGCACAGACCATCGGTTCAACTGCTGAGACTGTCGGTTGGGGTGCAGACAGTGGCTGGAGGCTGTTGGAGGGTTGAGGGGTGCAGCAGGGAAGCAGTAGAGCCAGGTAAGATTGGGGTGAGCCAGGGCAGTGATGGGGCCAGTCAGGGATGGAGCAGGTCAGAGGGTGGTAGGGCCGGGTGGTGATGGACCAGGCAGTGATGGGGTAGGCTTGGGGCCACTGGGGCCAGGCAGGGATGGGACTGGCAGCCTCCCCTAAGACTGCATGTGCAGAGGGAAGGCTGAGGGCAGTGGAGGGGTGAGATGGCCAGTGTCAGGAGGTCAGGGTGTGGGGTCTGCACAGCCCCTGGCTGAGCAGGGTTTTGCCCACTGGACCACCCCAGGTGCTGGGGAGCTGCAGCCGAGCCCGGTGCTGGCACGATGTCAGCCACACAAGACGAGCGGTTAGGCGTCCTCGAGAGCTTGGCCACAGTGCTGCTGCGTGTCCGGCCAGACAAGTGGGACAAGTTTATGGGCAGCGAGGAGACTTCAGTCATGCTGGACAAGTTCTTCAAGCAGCCGGAAATGCTGGAGCTGGTGCTGGGGCTGAGCCCTGCTGGGCAGCCCCTGCCCACTACCTGCTTCCCACCCACCCTAAAGGGCAAGGGAATGTACTTTGTGAAGAAGAAGGGGGAGAACATCACCGGGGAGAACTGTCGGAGCAGTCTGCTGGTGGGAGACATTGCCCCCTCACCCGTGGAGCAGCTCATCACTGTGGTGCTGGAGGTGGGTTGCCCATGCAGGCACAGGCTGAGCAGGGTGAGCTGGGCTCCCTGGGTACACTGCTGCACTGGGACCCCCGCTGTGGGCTGCTCTAGCCAAACTGCCAGGTGGGCTCCAAAATAAACTAAAATTCATAGAAGAAACTTGCCCCAGGCACTCACCCTGACCTTGCGGTGGCTCCCATTCTTTGTTGAACGAGCCCCACAAGGACAAGAGCTGGGTCAAGGTCACCAGCCCGGTTTTCTCCTGGCCCCAACTGGATCACTTCCTCTCTGCAATTTTAGAAACTCATAATAATGCCCACTTACCTCTACCCTGCAGCTGGGAAATGTCTAAGTGGATTTCTCTCAAACTTCCCATAAATATTCCTGCTGCCAGTCCAGAGCAACCGAAAGCTGCATCAGCTCCAGGAGCACCCACTATTCCCCCTCAGTGCTCGGGGCTTCAGCCCCTGACTCCACTAGATGCACTCACTCTGCCACTTCCAGCATTTCCCAGCCCACAAGGACTGGAAGCCCAGAGCAAGGGGCCTTTTGGTCACACTGATGAGAGAAACATCAGCAAAGCCCATCTATAGCCAACAGAGCCGTGACTGCGCTGACACTGTGCTTCAGCGGGCAGCAAGAGGGAACACTGGGGTGCCCACTGGCCTGTGTACGGGAGCTCATCACCAAGTGCCTGACCTAGCCCTGTCTCCCAGGTTGTGTCCCCTCTGCTCCTGAGCCAGAATGAGGGCTGGCCCAGGATGGTGGTGGAGGATGTCATGCGGCACACTCACCAGCTGCAGAACAAGATGTTCATGATGAGCGGGAAGATACAGGGAAAGCCGCTGCTCCCACTGCCCGAGCACCTGGTCAGCTGGGATGACTCAGGCGCCGTCCTGGACTGGTGGGTGCTGCTGGCACCATTTGGTGCCACAAAAGCCTGGCAGGGGCCCAGGACAGCATAAATCACTCGGGGAGGGAGGGGAGCTGGGACCCTGGCTCGGTCCCTGCACAGCCCTGGGCACAGCCATCCCCTGCAGCAGAGGATGTTTGAGGGGCTCATGCCAGGCATCTGCACTGGCAGAGATAGCCACAAGCAAGCATGAGAGGCTTCTCTAGGGCTGTTTGGGGTTCCCATGGGGCATAACCCACCTGCCTTTCAGCCTGGTGGGGCCCATAGACGGCTCAGTGCTGCACTCCATCGAGACCGTCGTCATCGAGTGGTTCCAGCAGGTTGAAGAGATCTTTAGCCAGAACTCAGCGCAGCCACTGCTGGAGGGGCTGCACCCCCTGCCCAGGGTCGAGTTTGAATTCTGGCAGACCAGGATGACCAACTTGGAGTGCATCAATAACCAGGTACTCTTTCACCCAAGGTGGCCACATGTCCTCATGCTGAGCCCCCCATGCTGAGCCGCCCCTGCTGATCTGACGCCTCTTCCCTGCCAGCTGTTCTCACCCCAAGTGACAGTGCTGGTCAAGACACTGGAGAAGGCTGACAGCTGCTACTGGCCGTCGTTGCAGAACATGTTCAGGGCCGTCAGTGGTGGTGAGGTCCCACGACATGGTGGTGGCTGCCTCCAACAAGGCGTCCTCATCCCAACACAGAGTTTCTCCATGTCCTAGGTCTGGAGGAAGCCAATGATGTCAGCATCCACCTGCAACCGCTGCAGACACTGCTGGAGGAGATGGAGCAAGCGGATTACTCCCAGGTAAGTGATATGTGGCAAAATAACCAGGCACAGCCTGGTGGCCCCATCTGGGCAACAGCAGAGCCCCAGAGGCTTCAGGGGGAACACATCCCCCTCGCTCTGCCACGGCCGTGCACTGATGAGGCTCTGCTCCCACAGCTGCGCTCCTTCATGCCCAAGGTGCTGTGCACCGTCTGCCTGCTCCGGGCTCACTGCGTGCACTACCACTCACCTGCCCACATAGCCCGTGTCCTGCAGGAGATCTGCAACCTCTTCATCAGCCAGGTACAGCCCCAGGGCCAGCACTGACCCAGCCCTGTCCCCTCCAGTTGTCTCTCTGGGGCAGATGTGGAGAGTCCAGTTACGGTGACGCAGAGACACCCCAGACAAGGGAACAGCAGAGCCCCCCATAGGGTTGGGGAGAGTCTGGGGCAGGCACGGGCTGCAGGCGACCACCAGCAAGTCCGTGGGGGTGAAGGGGGCAGGAGGAGCCTCCGCATCCTCCTGACAATGGCCTCTGCCTGTGTCTGTCTGTCCCAGACCTGTAAATACCTGAGCCCGGAGGACTTGCTGAAGGGGCTGCAAGGAGAACCCCAGGAGACCCTGGAAGGAATCAAACTAGCCATCTCCACCATGGAGAAGTTCTTCCAGTCTTACAGCACTTACTGCTCTGACCTCATGCCCACGTTGTTCCCGGTGGGTGCAGGGATGGTGCAGGAACATCTAACCCCTCCACACCAGCACCAGGCTGACAGCCCCTCTCCCCTCTCAGGAGCAGCCAGAGGTCTGGGAGTTTCCACCCCCCCACATCTTTTGGAGGATGGACACCTTCTTGCAGAGGCTTAAGACCATCAAGGTGACAGCACAGAATTTCAGGGCACAGTGGTAGCCTCAGTCAGGCCTTCCCTGCCCCGGGGATCCTGGGGTGGGAGTGGCACAGGGTGAACTCAGCCGCAGCCTGGGGTGGGCTGGGGCCGCTGGCACAGTGGGGCATCACTGGGAGATCAGTGGCACCATTCCCAGCACAGTTTCCCCCCCGACCCTGAGCCCCCATGGCAGGATGGGCACACCCCAGCTGGGCCGGGGAGCATCCCTGTGAGGATGCTCCTCAGGACTGCTGAGCTGGCAGGGTGCAGCCCTGTGCTGGTGCTGCAGCTCTGCACCTGCAGCCTGGGACAGGGGAAGACAGGTAAAAGGGGCTTTGTGCTTGCCAGGAGCTGTTCCAGGCAGCCATCGACTTTCTGAAGCTGGAGAAGACAGTGCTGGGAGGGGTGCGAGGAAACTTCCTTGGGAGCTGGGTGTTGCAGATCTCTGAGGAGGTCTGTGAAGCCACCAAAGCTTTTGCCGAATGCAAATATGATCCCTTGGATCCCGACGAAGAGGTGAGCAGATGCTGGAGTGGAAATGTAATGGATGCAGGAATGAGGGTGTTAACACTGGCTAAGTGAAAATAAAAAATCTCTTGTGAGAACACACTGCAGAGGGACACATGGGACTGTCCCACAGCAGCACAGCGCTGGCTCTGGAGCGGGTCATGGGGCTCTGGACCCTCTGGGTTCAGCAAATTTTTCCTGAAGGACTTGGGAAGAAGGCACAGGGGCTGTGCCACTTTAAACCATTTTGCTCTCACTGGCAGCAATGGAACAGAGACTTTGCAGAGTTCCAGAAGAAGGTTGAGGATGCAAACAAACAGCTGGCTGCCATCTTCTGCCAGGGCTTTGATGACTGTAACCGCCTGTCAGCTGCCATCAAGGTACCTGTGCCCCAGCTCAGCAGCCTGGCACGCAGCTCCCACAGGGACTCGGGGTCTCCCCCGTTCTGGGACTGCTCCAGGGTGCAGGACCCAGCGCCTGCCTCTCTCTCCTGCAGCTGGTGCACATGTTTGCCTCCGTGCTGGAGCGACCCCTGATCAGGGCTGAGGCTTCCCCCTGTCACTTGGCCCTGCTGGGAATGTTCGAGGACGAACTGGAGAGCGTGAAGGCGCTGTATGACACCCGGACCGTGTCCCCACCACCCACCGGGGGGGCCCCAGCCATCCACAAGAACCTGCCGCCCGTGGCCAGGCAGCTGAAGTGGGCTCTGGAGCTGCAGCAGCGGCTGGAGGGGCCACACAAGGACTTGTTGGCCATCGACCACCCGTAGGTGCAGGTCCCCTGTCATCCCGCGGGGACACAGGGCAGCAGGGGAGCAGGATCCGGCCTGGAGTGGGTCCCCTCCCACACCCTGCTGCAGCAGCTGCTGCTTTATTGTGGCTCCGACAGTGCCATGGTGGGTGCTGAGGCTGAGCTGGTGTCCGGGAAGTACGAGAAAATGATGGGGCTGCTGCAAAGTTACAGCAAGAGGATCTACGAGGAATGGGCATCCGGACCCGGCGAGGAATGCCACTTCAGCCTGGAGCAGCCCCTGCTTCAGAGGGACCCCGAGTCTGCCCTCCTCAGCGTGAACTTCAGCAGAGAGGTCGGTGCTGGCACGGGGAGCACCAGCAATCCCTCACCCCGGTGTGAGCCCCGCGCTCTCGGGGGCTGCCTGAGGTGCAGGCGGGGCTGCTAACGAGCCCCATCCCGGCTGTGGCGTCTCGCAGCTCTCTGCCGTCCTGCGGGAGGTGAAGTACCTGCATATCCAGCAGCAGCAGGACATCCCAAGCAATGCTGAGAGCCTCTTCGCCCAAAATGAGACTTTTCAAAAGATAGGGGACAACTTGGAGCTCATCGTGGGCTGGTACAATGAGGCAGGTTCTGAAGGGGACACAACCCAACTACTTTTCCACGCCCTGAGCCTCAGCCGGGCTGAAAGGGACTGGGGGGAGTTTGGGTACCACTGGCACATCACTGGCACCTCAGGTCCGTGCCCATCCTGTGGCTAAGCCAAGCTGTGGCTGCTGCTGTCCACCTCCTGCCCCCCACCACTGTGTTGGGTCCCTGCTCCAGCTGAGCACCCACCTGTGGATGTGTTGGCTCCAGGTGAAGCAGCGGCTGATGCCAGTGGAGGAGCCGCTGCTGGCAGGGGAGCTGGGGGCCCTGGACGTCCGTCTGGCCAGCGCTGAGACATCTCTGTTCTGGAACCATGAAGGTACAAACCCCCACCTTGGCCATCCAAGATGAGGATCCTCCTTGTGCGTTTTGGGGGCCCCTGGTCCCCAGCACCAACTGACCTCCCACTGCCCTGGGGGTGTCTCCACAATGTGCTTGTGTGCCCATTTCCCTCCCAGGTGTCATGGAATACATCCAGGAGATGAGGGAGACCCTGCATGACCTGCAGAGACGGGTCCAGAGAGCAAAGCTGAACCTAGAGAACATCACCCAGCTGATGGAGGTAATGTTTGCTGGCACTTCACAAGCATCTTACCAGGACACGTCTAGCTAGGATTGTCCTTTCCCTGGCTCAGCAGAGCAGCCCTGTTCTCTCCTCCCTGCAGGACTGTTCAGCCACTCCCTTGTTTGGAAGAAAGGACAACAAGGCAACCGTGCTCCTGGACCTGGATGGGAAAGAAAATGCCTTAGCTCAGTGCCGCACTGCCATCGAGAATACAGGTGTGAGGATCCAGGAGATGGTGAAGGTGAGAATGGCCCTGGAGCACTGGATGGCTCACAGGCACATGAGGAAGGGCTTGCCAGCAATGTCAGGAGCCGATGCCTTTGCTGGGTGTTCACTGACAAACGCCGGCTGGTTTTCCCGTGGCAGGAGAACGCAGCTCTGTTCAAGGCTGACTTGTCCTCGCAGACGTGGGTGGCCTATGTGGGACACATAGACAGAATCGTGTTGGATGGGCTCTGCAGACTCGTTCACAAATCCCTGCAGCTGCTGCTCACCAACATGGTCCCTGACGTAGGTCCCGGTGCTCTGGCACTGGGTGTCCCTGTGCTGGGCTCGGGGTGTCCCACCACTCACGGTCAGTTTGGTCAGTGGCCAAACGTGACTGTCCCTGTGCTCCCTGCAGCTTGCGGGGCTGTGGGACATGAAGCCCTACACCAGGCACTGACCTGTTTCAGGCCCAGGTGTCCCCACTGTTCGAGGTGAAGATGGACCTGTGCGAGGGCCAGGTGCAGTACCAGCCCTCACTGGAGGTGGGGAGCAGCGACAGCTTCTTGGTGCTGGTGGAGGGGCTGCTCGGGGACACAGAGGCGGTGGCAGCCTCCATGCCACGGCTGCTGGAGGGGGCGGTCAGTTACAAGGTGAGTCCCTCACAGGCAGCAGCTCCCAGCTCAGCAGGAAGTGGGTGAGGGTGGCCAGTGTCCCCAGCCCGTCCCTGAGCTCTGCCTGTCCCTTCAGACTGCGCTGGAGGAGCAGGCAGATCTCGTGAGACTGCAGGAGAAGCTGATGTCACTGGTGGTCAGCACCATGGCAGAAGGTGAAGAATTCAGTGCCAGCTTTGAGGAGCACTCACACCTATGGGAGGAGAGCCCCGAGGACTTCCTGCAGCGCTTCCTCATCTTGGGCAGTGTCCCTGGCCCTGAAGAGATGGAGACAGAGCCAGAGAAGCCCCTGGCACCTAGGATACCACCCCTCCAGCTCTTTCAACAGGAGGTGTGGGATGGGTGCCTTGAGATGTGCTGGGTGCTTGGGGTGCCCTAGAGGACACTGGGGGCCCAGGGGGGCACCAGCCACAGACAATGACCCACTCACATCCCCAGATTGACACACTCGAAGCACTGTATGAAGAGGTGTTGGGGTTTGCCGAAACCAAGGTGTTTGGCGGGTGGCTGCAGAGTGACTGCCGCCCCTTCAAGAAGGCACTGCTGGCTGCCATCAAGGGCCAGAGCCTGGTGCTCCGGCAATACCTTGCCCACCACGTCACCTCCAGGTAAGGCCTGGTGAGCCCTGGTGCAGGGATGGGGTGCTGCCGGTGAATGAAGCCCAGCTTAGCTGTGGCACAAGCACCACTGTGTGCCAGGGCAGGGCTGGCCCTGGGAGACAGAGCCCTGAAAGCGCAGGTGAAGGTTCCAGGGGTGAGTCTCTGGGGGGTCATGCCCCGCAGAATGAGCCCTGAGCCCCAGGGACCCCTGGTGAATGCCATTGTCCTCCCAGTCTACAGGAGTTGCAGGATTTCATCCAAGAGTCCACTGCCGGCTTGAGTAAACCTCTGGAGGAGGGAGACTATGAAGCACTGGTGGAGGTGATGGGGCACCTGGCGAGGGTCAGGGAGAGGCAGGAGGTGACTGACAGCATGTTTGAGCCCTTGAAGGAGACAGTTGCGCTGCTCAAGACTTACGGGGACAAGATGCCAGAGGAGATCCACCTACAGCTCCAGGTAGGCTGCCTAGGGTGTGGGGGTCTGGGCAGGGGCTTACAGGGGCCAGGCTGGTGACCCCACATGGTGTCCACTGCAGAACCTGCCTGAGCTCTGGGACAACAACAAGAGGCTGTGCCTGCGGGTCGCAGAGAATGCAGCACCCCTGCAAGCCGCCGAGGCCACCATCCTCTGCCAGAAGTGCCAGGACTTTGAGGTGCCTGCCTGGGGGCTGCGGGCAGGGAGGCAGCTGCTCGGCAGCTCCAGGGAGACTCTGCTGCTCTCCCAGCTGCCAGATCCTGGCTGCCCCCACGAGCCCCATCCTCCCACACAGGTCCAGCAGCTCGCCTTCCGGGACACTTTCCAGGGAAATGCCCCTTTTTCGTACGCAGACCCAGACCCCTACAAGTCACTGAACAGGGTAAGAAGGCAAGGACACCAGGGCCACTGCTGTCCCCACTGGCACTGCAAGGCCACACCTGACACTGGATGCTGGGGAGGGGCAGCCGCTCCAGCTCTGGCTCCAGCTCCCAGGCTGACGGGGGGGGGTCTGGGTGTGCAGCAGGGACAGAGCTGCTGGAGTAGAGACATGTCCCTGGCTGAGACCTTTTCTTTTCCTCCATCCAGCAACACGAGAGCATCGCAGCCATGGAGAGGGACATGGCAGACCTGGCCACCTCAGCTGCACTGTTTGAGGTGTCGCTCCCAGAGTACAAACAGCTTAAAACGTGTCGCAGGGAGCTGTGCCTGCTGAAGGAGCTCTGGGACATGGTCACCCTGGTACGTGCTGTGGCCTAGGAGCCAGGGCACAGTGCCCAACGCTGCTTCCAGGCAAGGGCTGGACAGCAGGCTGCTCTTGGCTGGCATGGGCACCTAGCACAGGCACCTGGTGCCAGCTGGGCATTGCCAGCCAAAGGTGCAGAGCTGTTGCAGCTTCTCAGAGAGCTCATTGCCATCAGAGGGAGGATGAGACATGGGGCAGGTTGTCACACTTAGAGCAGGTCTGCATGGCGTGTGCATGCGTGGGGGGCCGGGTGGGCACACAGGGCGTGCGGGCACTGGGTATGCTGCTCTTCTTCCTGGGCAGGAACGCTTCTGCTAATCACATGTTGTGAAAATGTATCCTGGGTCCAGGTGAACTTGAGCATCGCCACCTGGAATACAACCAGGTGGTCAGACCTCAACGTTGAGGATATGGATATTGAGTGCAAGAAATTTGCTAAAGACATCCGGAGTTTGGATAAGGAGGTGAAGAGCTGGGACGCATTCACAGGGCTGGAGAGCAGCATGAAGAACATGATGACATCCCTGCGCGCCGTGAGCGAGCTGCAGAACCCAGCCATCAGGGACCGGCACTGGCAGGAACTTGTGCAGACAACCAAGGTGCTCCCAAGTCCTCCTGCCCATCCTTGGCCCAGGAGGCTCCAGCCCCTGGCCTGGGAGGCTCCCAAGATCCACATCCAGCAAGGGAAGGGTGCCATTAGGTTTAAATCTGGCCATATGCAAGTGTTTGTGTAGGGTCTCTAAATGCGGGTGTTAATGAGCTCGTTTGGGTGAGCTGCTGGACTGGCTCTCTGTGGAGGGGAGCCCACGGCCCAACCACGCTGGTTCTGCTCCAGGTGCAATTCACCATGTCTGAGGACACCACCCTCGCGGATCTGCTGCAGCTGAACCTACACAAGTTTGAGGAGGAGGTTCGCGGCATTGTGGACAAAGCGACAAAGGAGGCTGGGATGGAGAAGGTAAACGGGGCCCACCTCCTCCCCTGCTTTGCTGAGACCTCTGTGCCAATGTGACTCTGTGGCTGTCAAGGGCTTGTGTTTCAGTTCCTGGGGCTGGAGTCCACAGGGAGCACACAGAGCTTGTGGAGCTCATGCCTGGAGCAGGCGTTCCTCTATCCTCCTGCTTCCCCACAGGGGCTGGACCCAGCACCATGGCACCCAGCTCATCCTTGTGCCCCAACTGCAGGTGCTGAATGCCCTGGACACTACTTGGGCAACACTGGAGTTCGAGTATGAGCCCCACAGCAGGACCCAGCTCCCACTGCTCAAGATGGATGAGGTGCTCATTGAGACGCTGGAGGACAACCAAATGCAGCTGCAGAACGTGTTGGCCTCCAAATACCGAGCCTTCTTCCTTCAGAGGGCACAGGACTGGCAGCAGAAGCTGTCAACCACTGACACTGTTATCAACACCTGGTTTGAGGTACAGAGGAAGTGGAGTCACCTGGAAACAATCTTCATAGCATCCGAAGACACACGCCGTCAACTGCCAGAGGATTCAAAGAAATTTGATACCATTGACGAAGATTTCCGAGTGCGCAACCCATTCCCCCTCCCATCTTCCCTGTAGCTCTCTGCCGGTTTGGGTTGGCTAAAGTGTTTTTCCTCTTCAGGAACTAATGACTGATGCAGTAAAAACTCCCAATGTGATCGAATGCACCAACAAGCCCGGGCTGCACACGCAGCTGGAAGCGCTGCAGGACAGGTAAGGGTCAAGTCATTCTGGTGAAGCATTTTGGGGGGCCAAAGGAAGGGGTTGATTCCTCCAAAGCATCAGCAAGACAAGGGCTGAGCAAAGAGTAAAACCCATATGTGGGGGTTAATGGCAGGTCTTTCTGTTTTCTGCCAGGCTGGCGGTCTGTGAGAAGGCCTTGGCTGAATACCTTGAGACCAAAAGACTGGCTTTTCCCCGCTTCTATTTTGTCTCCTCTGCGGACCTACTGGATATTTTATCGAAGGGGACCGAGCCCCTTGAGGTATAGGCTGTGTGTGAGCATGGGAGTGAGTCCTGTGCCATTTCCCTGCTAACTTGTTCAAGCAGTTTTAGAACATTTTTCACTCTTATGCACAGAATACCATCCCTGATCCCCCTTCCTGGGTGTGCAGTGCCCAGGGAGCACCCAGGTGTAGATCCAATTGCTGATCACACTTCTGCACGTGACAGGGGTCCTGACAGTGGCTGTGCCTCTATTCTCAGGTGTCCCGGCACTTGACGAAGCTGTTCGACAGTTTGGCCAAGCTGAAGTTCCAGGAGAGCTCAGACCAAAAGCCTCAGAAGGTGGCCCACGGGATGTTCAGCCGGGACGGGGAGTATGTGCCCTTCAATGCAGACTGTGACCTGTCTGGCCAGGTCAGCTGAGCTTCGTGGAGACTCTGCATGCCGAGGCAGGGGGCAGGTTGAGGATGGGCATGAGCCTTTTGCTGGTTGTGCTCTAACAGCGTGGCGGGAGTATAAAAATGCAATTAAAAAGATTTTTGGCCAAAAACCCCAGAAACGGGACCTGCATTGTAGGTACAGAACAACACAGTCATGTGAACCTGCTCAGCCTCACAGTCCCTGGAGGGTTGCAGGGTGGTTACCCCTCAGCTCTTTGCCCTCAGACCACCCCCCATCACATCCCCTGGGATGTGCCCTGTGGGACCAGCACCAGACTCTCTCCTGTGGCGTACTGAGATGCAGGGAGAGGTTTGCACAGCCTGAGCAGACGTGGGCTGGGAGCTGCTCGCTCAGCCCTGCTGGATGTGACCCTCCAGGTCGAGATGTGGCTCAACCAGCTGCTGGAGCGCATGCGCTCGACGCTGCGAGACCTCATCCCCCAGGCCCTGGGCACTTATGAGGAGAAGCCGCGGGAGCAGTGGGTGTTTGACTACCCAGCACAGGTGGGTGCTGCTGCCCGGGGCCAGGCTGAGCCAGGTCTGAGAGGGACAGGAGGAGGAGACAGAGAGCCCTGGGAGGCACAGGCGCCCACCCTGAGCCATTGCAGGTTCCTCCTTATGGCCCTGTTGTCCCCATGGTTTGCTGCAGGTCGCTCTGACGTGCACCCAGATTGCCTGGACCTCAGAGGTCGGTGTTGCCTTTGCCAGTCTGGAGAAAGGTTACGAGAATGCCCTGAAAGATTATAACAAAAAGCAGGTTGGCATCATCTCGACCTGACCTGGAGCTGGCCCGAGCCTCTCTGCCAGGACAGGGGTCACTGAGAGGTGTGTCCATTATTTCTGTCCTTCCGCAGATCGCTCGGCTGAATGCCCTGATTTCCCTGCTCCTTGGGAACCTGAGTGCTGGAGACAGAATGAAGATCATGACAATCTGTACTATTGATGTCCATGCAAGGGACGTTGTGGCCAAAATGATCCAAACAAAGGTATTTGGTACCAGACGGTATTTTTGCTGCACCATCTCTCAGAACTTTGGAGCACAGATTTCCTGTCATTCTATTATTTTCGGGCTGGGCACCTCGGTTGGTGGGTGTGGACTGGGCTGGGCCGTGAGGAGGGACGGTCCTCACCCACCCCAGCATGGCACCAGGACCCGTTTGCACACTCTCCTTGTGCTGGGAGGTGGCGAATGGTCCTGAGGCACGGGTGTGTCGCTGTCCCAGCGGGCCAAGGTGGGCAGTGCCAGTGCCCACCTGCCCTCCACAGCCAGCTGCTCTGCAGGTGGAGACCTCCCAGGCATTCGCCTGGCAGTCCCAGCTCCGGCACCGCTGGGATGACGGGGAGAAGCACTGCTACGCCAACATCTGCGACGCTCAGCTCCTGTACGCCTACGAGTACCTGGGGAACACCCCCCGGCTGGTCATCACCCCCCTGACAGACAGGTTGGGGCTTGGCTCCCCACGCCTCCCAATGCCCATGGCACAGTGGCCATGCACAGCCCGGGCCCCGCTCAGCCCCAGTGCCCTCCCTCCACAGGTGCTACATCACCCTGACACAGTCCCTTCACCTCTACATGGGGGGGGCCCCCGCTGGCCCCGCAGGCACCGGGAAGACAGAGACCACCAAGGACCTGGGCCGGGCAGTGGGGATTATGGTCTACGTGTTCAACTGCTCCGAGCAGATGGACTACAAGGTAGGGCACGGGGCAACAGGACAGTACCACCGAGGTGAGAACCATGGGCTGTCCAAGACAAGGGGGCCCCGGTTTTGGGTCTATGGGAGCCCAGGGGAGCCTCAGCAAGGGGGCTTTATCACTGTGGGGAATTTCCCTAGGGAAGAGCACAGTCCATAAAGCACGAGCAGCTCTCAGCACTCGAGTTTTGTCTACAAATCCCCCCCCCATTGCGGCTGCCGTGAGGGATCGCAGTGCCTGAGCTCTGTCCTGCTGCTCTGTTTCTCTCCAGTCCTGTGGGAACATCTACAAAGGACTTGCCCAGACAGGCGCCTGGGGCTGCTTCGATGAGTTCAATCGCATCTTGGTGGAGGTCCTGTCTGTCATTGCGGTGCAGGTGCGTGCTGAACCCACAACCCAGTGGCCCTGGGTGCCAAAGAGACTTCCCAGCTCCTGTCCTGGATGCTGCCCCAGTTAGACCTGACTCACAGGACAGTTTGCTACTGTTCTCTCTACTGTGTCCTGTTTGGACACAGGGTGGCGGGTGGAAGCACAGCAGTGCAGGGGATTTGGGCCCAGCTGTGTCCCATCCTGGTGACTGTCACCCCCCGGCTCTGGGATAGGGAGCTGGGGTGATTAAGAAGGAGCTGGTTTAAGGCCAGCTCTCCTGCTGCTGTGGCTTCAGCAAGATCTCAGTGTTATTCCTGGCACAGCCGAATCCTCAGGCTCACCTTGGGGAGTGGTGAGGGCCAGCCAGAGCACTGGGCAGGGAGCAGGGAACTGCCAGCACCAACACCTCTGCTCACCTGGCAGGTAAAATGTATTCAAGATGCAATCCGTGCCAAGAAGAAAAGGTTCAACTTCCTCGGGGAGACCATCTCCCTGGTCCCGTCGGTTGGGCTGTTCATCACCATGAACCCCGGTTACGCCGGGCGCACAGAGCTGCCGGAGAATCTAAAAGCTCTGTTCAGGTGGGTCAGTGTCATTGCAGCACTCACCCCCCTGCCGGCACCCATGTGCCACGTCCACACTGTGACCTAAGCCAAGGGCGTTAGTGTGCACTGGTGGCCTGGTGTGAGGGAGCCTTTGGCACCACGGGACAGTCCTGTCACTCCCCAGAGGTGGCCAGGCAGGGTGAGCTGGGCTGCTAGGCAAGGGGAGAGGATGCTCGGGTGGGTTGCCACCCTCAACTAAAAATCCAGTTGAGAGTAGGACAAAAAGGTGGTGAAGCAGTGGAAGGGGAGGCACAGGGATGCTGCGGGACCCCTGTCCTTGGAGAAACTCAACCTGTGTCTGCACAAGGGCTAGTGTGCCCCAGTCTGGTGGGGCATGAGCCCCGCCTGGAGAAGGAATCTGGGCAGGGGACCCCAGCAAGTGTAACTGCAGCAACTGACTGTTGGTTACGCTGGAAACCTGGGGGCAAAGCCTGGGAGCTGTAGGAGGGTGAGGACATGGTAAGGGGCCCTGACAGCTGTTGCTGCTCCTCTCTAGACCCTGCGCTATGGTGGTCCCTGATTTTGAACTGATCTGCGAAATCATGCTCGTGGCAGAGGGATTTCTTGATGCCAGGCTCCTGGCAAGAAAGTTCATCACTCTCTACACACTCTGCAAAGAGCTGCTGTCAAAACAGGTAATTAACAATATTACACAGTGCTGTGAGAGGAAAGAGTCCATTTGATCATCAAACCTGACACAGTGTAGTGGGATTGCTGGTGGTGATACACGGAGTGACAGCTCTGCACAGCTCAGGTCCATGGCTGGACAAGATCCACTTCTACCTGGTGCATCATATGGCACCTTTCTGCCTTAAGGAAGGAATCAAGAAGCCCAAAAGTAGAATAGCATGGAATTAGAATTAGAATTAGAATTAGAATTAGAATTAGAATTAGAATTAGAATTAAGCCAGTTAAGGCGAGAGCATTCAGATATTATTCATCTCAAGAGAGGTGATTGACACTATAAATGTGTCTCCAAGAAGGAAGTCAGATTCTCAGTTCCAAACCACCCCCACGACTGACAGAGGCTTCTCCTGTAAACAAGCTCACTTTAGGTCCAGCCCACTGGGTGCCATGTGGATGACCTGGCTGGGGGCCGATGGACAGGGTGTTCTCTGCAGTGTTGTTTGAAGCAGTTCTCCCTCACCAAAGGGAAATGGTGATTCTCTGCTTCCTGTCACAGGACCACTACGACTGGGGCCTGCGGGCCATCAAGTCCGTGCTGGTGGTGGCAGGCTCCTTGAAGAGGGGGGACCCTGGCTTTGCAGAGGACCAGGTTCTGATGAGAGCTTTACGAGACTTCAATATACCCAAGATCGTGACAGATGACTTGCCTGTGTTCTTGGGGCTGATTGGAGACCTGTTTCCAGCACTCGACGTTCCCAGGAAGAGGGACCTCAACTTTGAGAAGGTGCAAGCTCAGGCGTGGCAGCCTCGCCAGAGATGTCCCAGTCCTGGCAGGATCCAGAGGCCGATGGTCTATTCAGCACTTCTGGGGTGGCCAGCTCATCTCCAGGGTCTTTCCAAGGCTGCTGGTGGTCAGTGCCTGCTCTCCCTCCCAGGTCATCCGTGAGTCTGTGCTGGAGCTGAAGCTGCAGGCAGAGGAGAATTTCGTGCTGAAGGTGGTACAGCTGGAGGAACTGCTACAAGTGCGACACTCTGTCTTCGTCGTCGGCAGCGCCGGCTGCGGCAAGTCCCAGGTAGTGGCCAAACCAGCCTGAGGACATGGGGCCCCTCTGGCCTCAGCCAAGCATATCCCATGGCCTCCCACAGCTTGTTGGTGAGGGCCGTGCAGACCCCAGCTCTGCCAGCAGTGTTTGGGTGGAGGACAGCAGTGCAGCCATGGCCATGCCAGGCCCTCAGGCACTGTGTGTGCCAGACTGAGCCCGTGCAGCAGAGCAGGTTTGGGAGGCACAGCTCCTCCACAGCCCTCAGGGGCTGCCCAAGACACCCATGAGCAGAGCAGAGACAAAGAGCAGACGGGCACGCTCTCACGACTGATCCTGTGCGTGCTGTGGTGCCAGCAGGATGACAGGACAGTGCTGGCTGGCAGGGCCTGGGCTTCCACAATGCCCTGTCCTCTGCAGAGGAGGTCAGGTGCTTTCCCAGAAGCAGTCCAGGTGGGAGCAGGGCTCCATGCCCCCCACTGCAGGCAGAGGCTGCCGAAGGCTGCGGTTGCCCTGGTGGGATCAGCACCTGTGGCTGCACCATCCCCTCTCCACAGGTGCTGAAGTCCCTCAACAAGACATACCAAAGGCTGAAGAGGGGGCCAGTCACTGTGGACCTCGACCCCAAGGCTGTGACCTGCGATGAGCTGTTCGGGATCATTCATCCAGCCACACGGGAATGGAAGGATGGTGAGACACCAATGCTGTGAGCTCAGTTTATGGGATGTGAGATGCAATGGGAAGACTTTTCCTTGGGGCTCTTTCCTGGAGTGGGAGGGAGAAGGAATATGTTTCATGGGAGCACCAATCCCACGTGTCCTCCAGCAAATGGCTGTGTGTGGAGAGGAACAACCCCTGTCTCTCTGTGGGGCAGGTCTGTTCTCCACAGCAATGCGTGACCTGGCCAACATCACACATGATGGGCCCAAATGGATCATCCTTGATGGAGACATTGATCCAATGTGGATCGAGTCCCTGAACACAGTCATGGATGACAATAAGGTTGGTGCTATCACACCCCAGGGGCTTTGCTCGCTTGTCTTGGGGGGACCAACTCCAGGCATCCCCACAATGAGCCACTTCCCCCAGGTTCTCACCTTGGCCAGCAATGAGCGCATCCCCCTCACTCCCACCATGCGGCTCATCTTCGAGATCAGCCACCTGCGGACGGCCACGCCGGCCACTGTGTCCCGGGCCGGAATCCTCTACATCAACCCCACAGACCTGGGCTGGAACCCGTGAGCCAGGGAGGGAGAAGGATGGGATGAGATGGGATGGGATGGGATGGGATGGGATGGCATGGCATGGCACGGGATGGGACGAGATGGGATGGGCGCTGGCCCCCACATGCTCGCTGCAGCCCTGCTTGTCTCTCCCACAGCATTGTGGCCAGCTGGATCGAGACAAGGACAGTGAAGTCTGAGAAGGCTGCTCTGATGATCCTCTTTGACAAGTACCTGCCACCATGCCTGGAGAAGCTCAAGTCTGGGTTCAAGACAATCACCCCTGTTCCTGAGGTCACGGCCATACAGACAGTTCTGTCCCTGCTAGAATGTTTCCTGACACCAAAAAATGTCCCACCAGACTCACCCCGGGAGCAGTACGAGCTCTTCTTCGTCTTTGCCTGTACCTGGGCCTTCGGTGGGGCCTTGTTCCAGGACCAGGTACAGCCACGGGACTGCCCGGCACCTGCCACCCCTCTCTGCATCCCATCATGTGGCTGGTGTCTGACTGTCTCTGTTTTGTCCTCCAGCTGGTGGATCACCGCCAGCAGTTCAGCAAGTGGTGGCTGACGGAATTTAAAACCATCAAGTTTCCTAATCAGGGGACAATTTTTGACTATTACATTGATCCAAAAACAAAGAAATTCAGTCCCTGGGATGAAAGAGTGCCAGAGTTCGAGCTCGACCCCGACGTTCCCTTACAGGTATTTCCCACAAGCTCTATGTTTATATAGTTTATTTGACTATCACTCCACAGTCTTCCCCTCAGCAATGCCTGGAGCATCATCAGGATTTGGACTGGTAGCACTCAGCAAACCCGATGGCTTCCTAAACTTCTCTTTACCCCACAGAAGCCTCAGCAAGGGCTGCGAGTTCCATGTCTCCTTTACCTTCAGATTAACCTGCAGCTTCAGAGAGTCTCACAAAATAGTTGTGACTATTGCCTGAGTGCAAAATGTCCTTTAGTACTCAATTTGTGTTTCCTGCAATGGCATCTTGGGGGTGTTATCTGAGCTGCCAGGGAAAAGGGTGAGGAGCTGTGGCTGTTTGACGGTTTCAGGAACTGTTGTTCTGTGTAATAACTTGGTTTTGGTCAGAAAGTCTTTAGAATAATAGAGCACCCAAGACCTTTTGCTTTAGAGAGGGACCAGGTTTGCATGCAGAGAGCATTGTCTGTTGGAGCTGCCAGGAACACTGCGCAGGGCTCTGGCACGCTGCCTGCTGCCCCGACAGGGTCCTGCCTCTGCCAATGCCAGGGCAAGTGCAGGGACTGACAGTGCCTCTCCGCAGGCTGCCATGGTGCACACCACAGAGACCATTCGCCTCCGCTACTTCCTGGACCTGCTGATGGAAAAGCAGCGGCCGGTGATGCTGGTGGGGAACGCAGGGACGGGAAAGTCAGTCCTGATGTGGGACAAGCTGGAAGCACTCGGCACAGATGAATATCTGGTGCAGTCTGTGCCCCTCAACTTCTACACAACCTCAGCCATGCTGCAGGGTAAGGCTGGCAGAGCCAGCAGCCAGCCCCGCACTGGGCTGTGCCGCAGGGTCCTGCAGTGCTGACCCCCCACCCACCTACTCCTCCCATTGCAGCCGTCCTTGAGAAACCCCTGGAGAAGAAGTCAGGGAGAATTTTTGGCCCACCTGGCACCAGAAGGCTGATCTACTTCATTGATGACATGAACATGCCAGAGGTGGACAAGTATGGCACTGTGGCACCACACACGCTTATCCGGCAGCACCTGGACCACGGGCACTGGTGAGTGCTGGAGGGGCACAGTATGATGGGGGAACCTATCCCCACCCCTGGGGAAAGTGTCACGGTGCTGGTCCCTGCACAGGTACGACAGGAACAAACTGACCCTGAAGGACATTCGCAACTGCCAGTACGTGGCCTGCATGAACCCGACCGCGGGGTCCTTCACCATCGACTCACGGCTGCAGGTGTGCAGGATCTGGGGGCAGGGCTCTGCCGGCCACATTCACTCTCCTGGCACCGAAGCCCAGAGGGTGGAACGAGGCAGGGGACCCTGCAGTGCCAGTTGGCTGCGTCAGCCCCTGTGGGGCAAAGTGCCCACCTCAATTTCTGCCCCTTTCTGCAGCGCCACTTCTGCGTCCTCGCTGTGTGCTTTCCCAGCCGGGAGGCTCTGCACACCGTGTACGGCACCATCCTGGAGCAGCACCTGGCCCGGCAGACCATTCCACCACTCCTCCGGAAGATGCAGCCTCAGCTGGTAGCAGCAGCGCTGGGTGAGCCTTTGCCACACTGGGGTGGGACAAGCCCTTGGGGAATGTCTGTTGGGGAGCCAAGCCAGGCTCAGGGGACTCCGGGGACCTGGAGCCTGCTCACCCCCCTGTCCTGCCAACAGCCCTGCACCAGAAGGTTGCCTCCAACTTTCTGCCAACAGCCATCAAGTTCCACTACATTTTCAACCTGCGGGACCTCTCCAACATATTCCAGGTAGTGGGAGAGCCGTTTCTTCTAAAATATCCTTATTCCTCCCTTTCCTCATCCCACATCCTTGCAACATACCATGTCCCTGAAAAGGGCCTTGGCCTCTTCCCAGAGCAAACCTTTGCAATCAGCTCAGAGCAGTACTAAAATAACCCTGAGGACTGCGGGATTTGTTTTTCAGGGGCTCCTCTTCTCCACCCCCGAATGCCTGAAAAGCCCTGTGGACTTGGTGCGGCTCTGGCTTCACGAAGCAGAGAGGGTGTATGGAGACAAGCTTGTCGATGAACAGGATCAGTACAGCTTCAAGAAGCTGCTGGCAGACATCTGCAAAGCCTCTTTTCAAGTAAGTCGTGCTGAAAAGTAGAGTGCTCCAGCCCAGTGGTGCCCCCCAGGTGCCCCACGGCTGGAATTGCCTCTCCCAGGACCTCAATGAAGACGCGGTGTTCGCCAAGCCCAACATCTACTGCCACTTTGCCCAGGGCATGGATGAGTCCAAGTACATGCCAGTGGCAAGCTGGGCAGCTCTGAGTGATCTGCTCGGGGAAGCCCTGGACAGCTACAATGAGGTGAATGCAGCGATGAATCTGGTGAGTGCCCATGGCAGGCAGCTCTGCCCTGGAAAGATGGGAATGTGGCATTGCACTGCTTGGTTGGGTTGGTGCATTATGGGGCACTCACTGCTCTTTCCGCCCTGATCCAGAACACCAAACCTTCCCCTCCTGTTTTCTTCAGGTGCTCTTCGAAGATGCAGTGTCTCACATTTGCAGAATTAGCCGGATCTTGGAGTCTCCTCGGGGCAATGCACTACTGGTGGGGGTGGGAGGCAGCGGAAAGCAGAGCCTGGCACGGCTGGCAGCTCACATCAGCAACCTGGGCGTGTTCCAGATCACGCTGAGGAAAGGCTACGGCATCCCAGACCTGAAGGTGGGAGCAGCTTTGGACCCTGTCTCAGTGTCACCTGCTTGGGGATGGGTCCTGCACCTGCAGCGACAGTGCCTGGGGTGGGCTGACGAGGCTCTGCTCTCCTTGCCACCTGCATTTGCATGCCAGAATCCACTCGCAGGTGACACCCCGTGGGTCCTGCCCCAAGGAGCCACTGTGCTTCCCCAGCCAGGCATAGGCAGGAGCTACTGGTGACAGCAGGCGTGGTGGTGTGGGCAGCCCTGGTGCTGGACCTGTGCCTGGGGAGAGCATCTGGCACCAGCTCCTTCCCAAAGGCTCCCTTCCAGCTCTCTGGGGCAGCCCAGGGCTGCTCCAAACTGGTTGCTTTGGAGAACACTCATGAGGGTTGAACTGCAGGGTGACAGTTTCTCTCTGTCCCAGCTGGACCTCGCCTCCCAGTACATCAAAGCAGCTGTGAAGGGCGTCCCTACCGTGTTCCTGATGACAGACTCCCAGGTGGCTGAAGAATCATTCCTGGTTGTGATTAACGATTTCTTGGCGTCTGGGGAGGTGCAAGGCCTCTTTCAGGATACTGACCTGGAAACCATCATCAGTGCCATGAGGCCTCAAGTGAAGTCTCTTGGATTGGAGGACACAAAGGAAAACTGCTGGAAATTATTTATAGAAAAAGTCAGGCGCCAGTTAAGGGTGGGTGTTTGCTCCCCTGATTGGTTTGTCTGTGCCTCTGATTTGCCTGATCCAAAGCCTCTTTGCAACAGGCCACGGAAACACCAAGGTTTCGCCCCAGGATGGTGGGTTTGAACAAAAGGTTTTCAGAGACTCCCCAGGTGCCCTCAGCCCCAGAGGTGCAGGGCAGAACAGCCCTGTATTGACCTCCCTGGGGGCAGAGGGGGGTCAGTAGCTTCCACAGCCACACACCACGCTGGGCACTCACAGGGACACCCACATGAGCACTGTGCTCAGCTGCTGACTGCAGCCACCAAAGGGGAGCCCAGTTCCAGCCGTGGTGAGAGGCACAGGGTGCACAACCACAGACCACCTCCTGCCTACTGGGAGTTAATGGGAAGGCAGCAAATCTCTGGTCTGCAGAGAATCCTTGCAGGCATGTGGAGCCCCCGGAGACACTCCCCCCACCCCAACAGTGGGGACACCCCACTCAGCCACTGCCGTTCTGCCCCAGGTTGTCCTCTGCTTCTCCCCTGTGGGCTCAACCCTGCGTGTGCGGGCCAGGAGGTTCCCTGCTGTAGTAAACTGCACAGCCATCGACTGGTTCCACGAGTGGCCGGAGGATGCTCTCGTGTCCGTCAGCAGCAGGTTCCTGGAGGAAACGCCAGACATCGAGGTGAGCCGAGACCCCAGCACAGCTCCTGTCCTAAGGCACTGGGGATCCTGGGCTGCGCTGGGCAATGAACTGCACCTCTGCTGCTCTCCGTGCTTAGTGTGCCCAGGGATAGGGGTCTGGCGTGACCCAGGGGGCTGGGAACAGCAAGCTGGGAATAGGTCTGGGATAAGTTTACAGCTGGTTCCGGTGTCAGAGCCTGCAGCCCTGCGCTGTGCTGGTGAGGACAAACCTTCCCTTTCCATTCTGTCCTTAAAACACCCCCACAGGCAACAGCCTAGGGACAGCAGCTCCTCCCCACGCAGGGATGTCAGGGACCCAGAGGTGGGCATGGGAACCAGCACCAGTGTCTCAGCCCTGCATAGTGCTGCTGATGGAAAGGGTCACTTTGCTCCGGCCTCTGGGGCTGGACACATTGCAGGAGGGCTCAGTGCAGCCACTGCACGTCACTGCAGCTGCCCGCTGCAGCAGGTCCCTGTCTGTGCTCTCTGTGCAGCCAGAGGTCAAGGCCTCCATCAGCCGGTTCATGTCCTTCGTCCACACAAGCTCAAAGGAGATGTCCAAGACCTACCTGGCCGTGGAGAGACGCTATAATTATACCACGCCAAAGACCTTCCTGGAGCTGATAAAGCTCTACCAAAACCTGCTGGCGAGTAAAAGGA
Source organism: Corvus kubaryi (assembly GCF_017639235.1). Classification (NCBI taxonomy): domain Eukaryota; kingdom Metazoa; phylum Chordata; class Aves; order Passeriformes; family Corvidae; genus Corvus; species Corvus kubaryi. The sequence goes on from NW_024581084.1 coordinate 2,862,179, forward strand.
GCAATCTCTCTGCCAACATCGAGAGGCTGGAGAAGGGGCTGACAAAGCTGCGGAGCACAGCATCACAGGTGGCTGCCCATAGCCTTTCTCGTGCATCATGCCTGTAGTAGGTCTGGCACAGAGGGAGACAGCAGGCACATCCCTGCAGGATGGTCACAGTGTCTGTCCCCAAGCCATACCAAGACACTGCTGCTCCACCAGGCAGGGCTTGGCAGGATCAGCCCTTTTATCTGCTCTGTTTCTTCCCTCATTGAGGTGGACGACCTGAAAGCCATGCTGGCACTCCAGGAGATAGAGCTGAAGCAGAAGAACGAGGACACAGACAAACTGATCCATGTGGTGGGTGTTGAGACAGAGAAGGTCAGCAAGGAGAAAGCCATTGCTGATGAGGAGGAGCTGAAGGTCGAGGCCATCAACAAGGTGCAAAGTGCTGAGCTGGTGTCCAACATGGGACAGGGCAGCGTGAGCTCTGTGGTTACAGCCACTCACCCCATCCCATGTCCTCCCTCCCCAGATGGTGGCTGAGAAGCAACGAGCCTGTGCAGCTGACCTGGCAGAGGCAGAGGTGGTGCTCTCCGCTGCCCGCGAGGCCCTTGACACACTCAACAAGGTGGGTGACCTGTCAGTGGGAAGCAGGTGCCCAGCTAGTGCTGGCAGCCCTGGGCTGGGGTGGTGCTCAGTGGCCCTGCGGTCCCTTCCCAGTACAACCTGACGGAGCTGAAGTCCTTTGGGGCCCCACCACCAGAGGTAGTGAATGTGATGGCAGCTGTGTTGATTCTGACGGCCGAAAAAGGCAAGATTCCGAAGGACAAGAGCTGGACAGCAGGAAAAGTCAAGATAGGAAAAGCGGACACTTTCCTCGCAAGCTTAAAAAACTTTGATGGGGAAAACATCCCTGAGCCCTGTCTCAAGGCATTTGAGTGAGTCCACGGCTGGTTCCTGCCCCTTCACAGCCTCTGCCATGTGCTGCCCTGAGCAGGGAGGCCAGGGGGGACCCTCACCTGGGAGCACAGCAGGCTTTGGGGACAGGAGTGGGATCCAGGTGTTGGCACTTCTCTCCCACCCTGCCACCCAGAGGCAACCCAAGTCCCGGGAGGAGCAGGATGGGCCGTCGGCAATGCCATAGTGCAGCGTGTGCTCCCGTTCCAGGCCATACCGGACAGACCCCGGGTTTAACCCAGAGTTCATCAAGTCCAAGTCAACGGCCGCAGCAGGGCTGTGCTCCTGGTGCCTCAACATGGTCCGCTTCTACGAGGTGCACTGCACGGTGAAGCCCAAGAGACAGGCGGTGGCTGATGCTGATGCCGAGCTGGCAGAGGCACAGCAGAGGCTCAGTCGCATTAAGAGCAAAATTGTCGTAAGTGTGTGTCCCCACAGCCCCCAGCCACAAGCCCCCCAGTCACCAAATAAACAAAAGCACTTAATGAACCCAGAGCCCAGCCCAAGAACTGTGCTGGGATGGGGCTGCTGTGGAGCTCTGGGACCATGGAGCCTCCCATCTGGGCAGGGAATAACTCTGGGGCTGTTCTCTTCCAAAGACCCTGAATGCAAATCTGGCAACTCTCACTGCTCAGTTTGAGAAAGCCACAGCAGAAAAGATCAAATGCCAGCAGGAGGCTGATGAAACCAACAAAGTAATCACCTTGGCAAACAGGTACCATGCAAACGCGGGCTCCAAAGCATCAGGGCAGGCTGCTGCTCCCTGGCATCGCCTGGTGCCCGTGACACCAGGGCCATGGGAGCAGCAGAGCCCCCATATCCTCCCCAAATTAAAAAATTCTGAGATGAATTGGGCAGATATTCATGGGGGGAGGCAGCCATGGAGATGTTTGGTGACAACGCCCCAGGTCACCATGGCTGAGTCCCCAAGCACCCCCTGCCCAGGTTACAGCACCACAGCAGCCACCATCCCCTCTGACCCCCTAGGCTCGTTGGGGGCCTGGCGTCCGAAAACGTCCGCTGGGCTGAGTCAGTGGAGCAGCTCAGAGAGCAGGAGAAGACACTGTGCGGGGACGTGCTGCTGGTCTCCGCCTTCGTGTCCTACATCGGATACTTTACCAAGAAGTACAGGGCTGAGCTGATGGATCAGCACTGGATCCCCTTCCTCAACGGGCTGACGGTGAGAGGCCACAGGTTCCACCCCAGAGTGCCTGGGGCCCCTTCCCCCATGCCCACCAGCACCAGGGGCTCCCACCCCTCTGCGGCCAGGCACCCAGCAGCTCCTCCCTGCAGGTGCCCATCCCCATCACCCCTGGCCTGGACCCCCTCAGCCTCCTCACGGACTCTGCCGATGTGGCTGCCTGGAACAACCAGGGGCTGCCCAGCGACCGCACCTCTACCGAGAACGCTGCCATCCTCTGCAGCACCCAGCGGTGGCCACTGCTCGTGGATGCCCAGCTGCAGGGCAGCAAGTGGATCAAGAACAAATTTGGAGAGGACTTGCAGATCGTCCGCCTGGGCCAGCGAAGGTGGGCCAGGGGCTGTGGGGTGGGCACAGGCTCGAGCTGCACCAGCCCCCCTTTCCCTGCCATTGAAGGGTGCAGAGTCAGGGCAATCACGTCCCCCATCAGACCCAGGGCACCCAAGGGCAGCAGTGCTGATGGTGTACCTGACACCTCCAAAAGCTCTGTGGCGGCCGGGAATGGCAGAGCACAACTGGGTCCCAATAGGGCACAGTGGGTGCAAAGCACCCCATGAGCCCCCCACATCAGCCCAAGCCCCCCACAGTGCACAGGCCTGCCACACAAACCTCCCCTCTCCCCTCTCAGATACCTGGACATCATTGCCCAGGCAGTCTCTGAAGGACAGACACTGCTGATCGAGGACATCGGTGAGACGGTGGAGGCAGTGCTGGACCCGCTGCTGAGCAGGACCACCGCCAAGGGCAGGTTGGCACATCCCAACGCTGAGGGGTTTCACCTGCCCCAAGCAGCCACTACTGCCCCAAAATGCTGGTAGATGCACCTTCACTGTGGGCAGCTTGGGAGCCTGATCCTTCTTTTGCTTTGGCCATACCCCGCAGTGTTCTCCAGAATGTCCCACGGAGGACACCTGTACTGAATGTGGTCTTTCTGACTGTTTTGGTCCTTGGCATCCAGTTCATTTAGTGATTTAAGAGCACGCTCCTTGGGACACCTGCCATAGGTCATGATAAGCTGGAAGGGGAACTGGACCCCAGAGGCCATGGGGGGCTGTGGCAAGGCAGTCTCCAGCTCCTGTTCCTCTATCCTTGCCCTGCCAGGTCTGGTTTGGTACTTCTGCCCTTGCTGTGCCTCTTCCCAACCAAAGAAATTCATCCCAAGCAGTCAGGAACAGCACACAGGCTGAGGGCATCTGTCTGTGACGAGTTACCGCCCAGTGTGTGGGGATTAATTTGTTTAATTAACCGAACAGATACATTAGAATTGGAGATAAAGAAGTCGAGTATAACCAGCAGTTCCGCCTAATCCTGCACACCCGATGTTTTAATCCGCACTACAAGCCAGAGGTGCAGGCTCAGTGCACTCTCATCAACTTCTTGGTGACACGGGAGGGCCTGGAGGACCAGCTCCTGGCTGCTGTGGTAGCCCGGGAGCGGCCGGACCTGGAGACCCTGAAGGTACAGACCTGGCTGCTGGCTAGAGGGGTGGGAGAGGCCGGGGCACTGCAGAGGTTTTGGGGCAAGGGAGCATGAGGGCTCCCCTCCGTGTGCTCACTGCTGTGTGCCAAGAGCCAAGGAAGTCATGGCCAGACCCTGTCGCTGCAGGTCCCCCACTGCCCCCCGCAGCCAGCACTGCCTGGGCACGCTCATCACTTCACCCTGCGGGTGATGGTGGGTCCCAGGAGGGGCCACATCCACCTTCCCCTCGCACCAGCACACTGGTGGCCGTATGACAGAGTGACTGGTGCCAGCACCTTGTCATGATCTCTTGAGTGACACATCCCTGGGTGCTGCTGTCGCAGGCAAACCTGACCAAGAGCCAGAACGAGTTCAAGATCAAGCTGAAGGAGCTGGAGGACTCACTGCTTGCCCGGTTGTCGGCGGCTGGGGGAGATTTCCTGCGGGACACAGCGCTGGTGGAGAACCTGGAGATAACAAAGCGCACAGCCAAGGAAATAGAGGAAAAAGTAAACATGCTCCCTGGAGCTGGTGTCGCAGGCAGAGGGACAGCTCGGCTGGGCACCCAGCAGGAGGGTGGGCACTGCTTTGATGTATGATGGGGTTCTGGTAACACCCAGCCCCCTGCACCTCCAGGTAAATGAAGCTAAAGTCACTGAAGTACAAATAAACGTTGCGAGAGAACACTACCGGCCGGCAGCGGAGCGCGCATCCCTCCTGTACTTCATCCTGAGTGACCTTAACAAGATCAACCCCATCTACCAGTTCTCTCTCAAGGTAGATGGGGAGTGAGGAGGGAGAGAGATGTCTGCAGGTGGGACAGAGCTGGGGGAGCACGGAGATCCAGTGTTTCAGCTTTCACGCTGATGCCTGCTGGGATCTTCCTCAGGCCTTCAACGGGGTCTTCGAGAAAGCCATCCAACGTGCGACTCCCAGCGATGACACCCGGCAGAGGGTGATCAACCTGACGGACCAGATCACCTATCAAGTCTACGTGTACACTGCACAGGGCCTCTTTGAGAAAGACAAACTCATCTTCCTGGCCCAGGTTGCCTTCCAGGTAATCCCTGCAAATGTCTGGGGCTCCTGCTGTACAACAGGCATTCATGTGGGTTTAGACAGGTTGTTCTCTTACTCTGGTGCTGCTGTTGGATGCTCCTAGCCTCTCGCCCCTCATGCCGGGGCTGTGGGCATTGGGTGGCTGTGATGCTGCACTCCCAACTTCCAGGTCCTGGCCATCAAGAAAGAAGTGAACCCAGCAGAGCTGGACTTCCTCCTGCGCTTCCCTTCCAAGGCTGGTGCCACATCCCCCGTGGACTTCCTGCAGCACCAGGGCTGGGGTGCCATCAAGGTGGGTCTGTGCAGTCCCCCACTGTGCCAAGGCAATGCCAGCACAGCCCCTGGTGCAGCAGGTCCAGGGTCACCTGCAGGGTGAGGGTGAGCAGAGCCTAGGAGTGATTTAATCCTTCTCTGCGGGACCTGAAGGCACTTTCAGAAATGGAAGAGTTCAGGAGCCTGGAGAGCGACATTGAGGGCTCGGCAAAGCGATGGAAAAGGTTTGTGGAGATGGAGGCACCAGAGAATGAGGTGTTCCCCATGGACTGGAAGAACAAATCAGCCCTGCAGAAGCTGTGTGTGCTGCGGTGCCTGCGCCCTGACAGGATGACCTATGCCATCAGGTATGCTGATGCCCAGCACAGAGCTCTCCTGCAAGAGCCCCAGAGTGTCACCACACCAGCTGCAACCAGTGACTGTTCCCAGCTCACAGGATGATTCTATTTTTCTGTAGGAAATTTGTGGAAGAGAAGATGGGAAGCAAGTACGTGAAAGGAAGGAGCATTGACCTCTCTGAGGTATACAAGGAGAGCAGCCCCTCCACGCCCCTGTTCTTCATTCTCTCCCCCGGCGTCGACCCACTGAAGGATGTGGAGGCACTGGGTGAGGCATTGCCCACCCCAGACTGGCACCAGTCCTGATGGCCATAAGCTGCTGCGGGGCCAAGAGGCCAGAACCGCACAGCCCCAGCTCAGTACTGATGCTGATAATGACAGCACACATTCCCCTCCCAGGTACAAGGCTGAATTTCACCATTGACAATGGGAAGATCCACAATGTATCACTAGGGCAAGGCCAGGAGGTCGTGGCAGAGCACGCCATGGAGGTGGCAGCTGCAGAGGGCCACTGGGTCATCCTGCAGGTGGGTGGGGGACAGTGGGGCGCACCACAGGTGCACAGCCCTGATGGCAACCGGGCACACCAGGGCACAAAGTCCTGCCAGCATCCAGGCACACCATGCATGGTCACCCCATCCCTGGTGATGGCAGTGACACTGCCTGGGCTAGCTGGCTGTACCCAGCCCAGGTGCTGTTGTGTTGCACTGCACCTTCTCCCTGTGGAGCCACAGTAGGAATCTGGGGGGGAGGTGAGATTCACAAGGTCCAGAGGGTTTCTTTTGCAGAACATCCACCTAGTGGCCCGGTGGCTGGGCACACTGGAGAAGCTGGTGGAGCAGCACAGCCTAGCCAGCCACCCCGAGTACCGACTGTTCATGAGCGCCGAGCCGGCCCCCACCCCCGAGTCGCACATCATCCCGCAGGGGCTGCTGGACAACTCCATCAAGATCACCAGCGAGCCGCCGACAGGCATGCGCGCCAACCTGCACGGAGCCCTCGACCTCTTCTCCCAGGTACCCCACAGCTGCCTCCTCGGGACCACTCTGGGCAGCGTGTGCAGCTCATCCCCTCCCAGGGTTCCACAGGCTGAGCACCTTGGGGGTGTCACTGCTGCCAGGGACACTGCACCCAGAGCCGGCCTCTGCCAGCACAGCCTCCTGGAGTGCCCAGAGCCCCCCTCTGCCAGGGGTTTAGGGGTAACCAGAGCTGCCCAAGGGTTTCCAACACAAGGAAGTGCCAGGTTGCCAGTGCCTTTCCTGAGGCAGAACCTGGAGCTGCTGCAGCTTTGCCATGAACAAGCTGCCTCAGCCATCAGCAGGGCATTGGGGTGTGAAATCCAAATTCTTTCATAAACAAATGAGTGCAAAAATTATCAACTAGAAAATCATTAAAATACAATTGTATGCCTCTTTTTTTCTAATAAACACCTTCAGTTCTCTTTTGCCTATGAATGTTCTCCACTAGAGGGGCATCTGATAGTAATATTCACCTGCAACCCACCCTCACTATTCCTCCACAGGAGACACTGGAGCAGTGCAGCAAAGAAACCGAGTTCAGGTGCATCCTGTTTGCGCTTTGCTACTTCCACGCCGCGGTGGCCGAGCGGCGCAGATTCGGTACCCAGGGCTGGAACAGGCCGTACCCCTTCAACAATGGCGACCTGACCGTCTCTGTTAATGTCCTGCACAACTACCTGGAGGCCAACCCCAAGGTGAGGGATCACAAAGTGACCGCTCCTCAGCACACACTGCAACAATTGGCCTTTCTTAGAACATTCACCAGTTTGCAGCACAAACACCGTCTCATGAAGAAGCCCAGGGCCAGGAGCAGTTCCTCCCCTGCTCCCTGCACACTCAGGCAGGGGAAGGGGATGAGTACTCAGCCCAACTGAGCTGGGTGGGAGAGGCATCAGGCACCAGCCAGGACAAGTGCCTGCCCTGGCCCATGCGCCTGCCCTGACCCGTGCCTTGCTGATTGGTGGGTGGTTCCACTAAAAAGCAAAGCCCACCCCAAGAATGCAGGTGCAGTGAGCAGGGCTGAAGTCTCACCTTTAGACCTGCCCTCACAGACATGATCAGTGCTGGTTGGAAAAAAGACAGGATTCAAACCACAGATGACTGTGTTCATACTGGAACAAGGAGAAATCTGTGGGTGATCAATAGACACCACTCTTCCCAAGCTTCTGTGGGTCCAGGGACTGTCACCTCCCTGCACACTGGACAGGTCAATCCTGGAGCCATCATTCCGTGGCCCTGCAGTTGCATGGGGAACTCCTCGGGAGTCCCAGCTCGAGCTTCTCCCTACAGGTACCATGGGATGACCTCCGGTACCTCTTTGGTGAGATCATGTACGGGGGGCACATCACTGATGACTGGGACCGCCGGCTGTGCCGCACATACCTGAGCGAGTACATCCAGCCCGAAATGCTGGATGGGGACGTGTCCTTGGCTCCAGGGTTTATGATCCCTCCCCGCTTGGATTACGAGGTAAGAAACATTGCAATTTGCTCTGGATAAGTGCACGAGTCCAAGTTCCCTCTTGCCCACCAAGGGGAATGTAGGGAAAGAGTGTCAATCCCCTGGAAATGTGCAGAATTGCTGCAAAAGTAATTCCTGTGGTTGAGACGGAAAGGGAAAAACTTGGCTGAGACACAAGTTAAAAAAGAGCCTCTGTGCGCACAGAGGCAGGTGCTGCGAAGGGCCCCGAGAGTGGTGACGGGTTTTCAAGGTTGCGGGGAACTTTGGGCTCCTTTGCCTGTACTTCCAAGCTAACGCTGCCCCTGACCCTGCGCTCAGGCCTACCACCAGTACATCGACGACAACCTGCCAGGCGAGAGCCCCCACCTGTATGGCCTGCACCCCAACGCAGAGATGGGCTTCCTGACCGTCACCTCGGAGAGGCTCTTCCGCACAGTGCTGGAACTGCAGCCCAAGGAATCCGACACTGCTGGAGGCTCAGGTACCTCCCGAGAGGAACAGGCAAGTCAAGTCCTGTCTCTTTATGGTAGAAATTAACTGATTTTTTTAAGGTGGGGGAAGTAATTACAGTGGGAGAAAAACCTCTTAAGGGTGACAACTGAGAGGCTAGAGAGAGGGGACACAGACACAGGCCCAGAGACAAATGAGAGAGCAGGCCCCATAGCAGCAAGGCAGGGATAGCTGAGGGAGGTGACTCCAGCCCAGCCAGGCTGTGCTCACCGGCCTGGGGATGGCGGCGCACACGGCACCGAGGCAGCCGGCAGCACAGTCAGGAACCTCACGCCGTGATGGGGCCAAGATGCCCCACTGGCAACATGTGGCCTACGTGGGGCTCCTCAGCAGATGGAGCTGGCTGAGGAACCTCCACTCATGATAGCAACTACAAAAAACAAAGATTTAAAATAAATTTTTAAAAAAATCATCTTCCTGACTGCCTGGATTTTACACTTGAATTTCACAGCCTCCATGGCCTCAGGTCTCTTACCCTGGCTATCAAAAAAGAACTACAGCTTTTTAAGACCCAAGAGCAGTTAGTAACAGAATGGAGCATTAGTAACAGAGGAGGAGGTACAAAGAAACACCAGGGCAGAAAAAGAAAAAATCTTACCAACGTCATTAAATGTGAACCTGCAGCATTTTTCTCTGGGTAAGACCCGCTTATGGCATTCTCATTTCAGGTGAAGTCAGTCCTGGATGAAATCCTTGGGCAGCTGCCAGAGCCGTTCAACATGGAGGACATGATGGCAAAGGCAAAGGAAAAAACCCCATACACTGTTGTAGCCCTCCAGGAATGTGAAAGGATGAACATCCTGACCCATGAGATCAGGCGCTCGCTGAAGGAGCTGGACCTGGGACTGCAGGTACACAGCACGCAGCTGCCTGGATCATCTCCCAGTACTTCCAAAGTACTCTTTGCCTTTGCTGCAGCTCTCACCCATCAAGCTGTGCCAGCTGCAGCCGGGCAGCCCCAGCCTTCTGCTCCCTGAGCCCACACACAGCCCTCTGCATGTCCCACCACTGGCTGCAGGTGACACTGCCTGGACTTTTCTCTTTTTCAAAGGGAGAGCTGACAATTACATCCGAGATGGAAGAGCTGGCAAACGCTCTCTTCTATGACAGCGTTCCAGAATCGTGGACACGTTACGCCTATCCCTCCCTCCTCAGCCTGGCAAGCTGGTATGCGGACCTGCTCCTGCGGATCAGGGTGAGCAGAGCGTGTGTGACAGTCAGAGCTTGGGGCGCGAGCAGGTACCCCAGAGACCAGGACTCTCCCCACCAGTGCCCTGGTTTATTGGTATCTGGTTTATTTCCCAGTATCGATTTAACCAGCCTGAAGTACCTGAAAAGGGCTGTTACCCCAGGCATGGGAGCACAGGTCTGACCAGGGTTCCCATTACAGTACACCACTGTAGGAAAAGAGCATCAGCTCCCCCCCCATTACAACTCTGGGTGTTCCATAAAAAAAAATGAATAAAACTGGCTTTGTTAAAAAATAACAGCATTATTTTCTGCACTGTGAATTCAGGGTTTCAGCTTCATTGCTGCAGGGGAATCTGCTGTTTATTCCTCCCACACCACTTCCAGCCGGTCCCCACTCTGCAAGATCAGCTGAAGCTTGGGTTAGGCACAGCAAAGCATCAGCTCTGTCACAGTGTCCTGCAGCTCACAGCACACCCTCCACCCCAAAGGACTCTGCTGGTTTATTTTCCAGGAACTGGAAGTCTGGTCAACAGATTTTGTGCTGCCTGCAACAGTGTGGCTAGCGGGATTCTTCAATCCCCAGTCCTTCCTCACAGCCATCATGCAGTCCACAGCCAGGAAAAAGCAGTGGCCACTGGATAAGATGTGTCTGGCAGTGGATGTGACCAAGAAAATCCGTGAGGACATAACATTTCCCCCTAGAGAAGGCTCCTACGTGCACGGGCTCTTCATGGAAGGTAAAAACTGCATCTCTGAGATGTTTCAGACATGCAGCAGGCCTAGCTCAGCCCTTCTCCCTCGTGCAGCCGAGCAGTGCTGGCACTCACTGGCCGGTCTGCTCTGCCCCGCGCTGGAGGCAGCTCAGAGCAGGGAGCCCGGGCCCCACCTGGCTCCAGGCTCGGCCGCCAGCTGAGGGCAGCACTGCCCGGACCACGCCGCCTTTCCAAACCAGACACTCGTGTTTAGCAATTCAGGCTCCAGCTCACAAGCCCCAGGGCTCCCGGAGCTACAGGGCTCTAGTGATTACGTATGTCACATTCTCCTTTGATGCTCGAGTAAGACAAATTGAGAAACTCAAAGCCATAGTAATTACTGCTAATGAGAGGGAAGGAGGCAGTTCAGCAGAGCAGCTGAGGGGTCCACTTGGACAAAAGCAGAGAGCACATGGGACAACATGTGATAGATGCCACCACGGCAAGTTACCCTAAACTCTGTAATTCCCATATAAAGCCGTGCTGAAGGGAGGGGTGGGGACAGAATTTATTCAGACATCCCACACACAGTAAGGCAAATGCAGTCCTGGGTCACAGTGAGATGAGAACATGTCAGACCTAACCACTGCTGAGCCACTCTACCCAACCTTAACCTTTGAGCTCCCACCCATCAGTAGTTCTGCACAAAGCCCCTCCAGCGAGAAGCCCCGGGGAAGGTGTCAGGGTGCCCTGACGGCGCTGTCACGTTGCAGGTGCGCGCTGGGACGTCCCCTCGGGGTCGATCGCCGACGCGCGGATGAAGGAGCTGACGCCTGCGATGCCGGTCATCCTGCTCAGAGCCATCCCCGTGGACCGCATGGACACCAGCAACATCTACGAATGTCCCGTCTATAAGACACGGACGCGAGGGCCCACCTACGTCTGGACCTTCAACCTGAAGACAAAAGAAAAAGCTGCCAAGTGGGTCCTGGCTGGTGTGGCTCTGCTCCTAGAGGCCTAGACTTCAATGACAATGGAAAACAGCAATACTTTTACTTGTAAAAACCTCCAAGTTGTGTAACTCAGTCTGTTTGATTGTACCAGAACCATTTTAGCAAAGTATCAATAAAACCAGTGCTGGAAGCGCTGCCCTGTGGAGCCTGCTCTCACAGCACACAGGGTTCTCAGGGCGGATACTGGTTTTCCACTGGCGGTTTCTGACGTTGTGCTGGTGGGGAGCCAGACCACCGTGGGAAGCCAGACAGAACAACTGCACACAAGTGCCTGACTCCTTTCCCTCTCCTGGCTCTCCATCTTCCCACAGCTCTTTGTGTGATGGCTCAGTGTGAACTGAGCAGAAACTCCCCACACTCCTGCACGGAGCATGGAGTGTCTGGCTGCAGCAGATGGGCGAAGAAAAGTGCAGGTGTGGTCCAGTTCACCCACACCCAACCTGCACCGCCCAGAGAAGGTCCAGCTGCAAACAGTTTCCTCTCTGAAGTATGTTATTTCTGTTTCTAGGGTATGGAACCTACTCAGCCCTCTCTTCACAACAAATAATTTGTATCAGCAGTAACACACATTAAGGTGAGTAGATTTGCCAAGGCTGGTCCCTTTGGCATAAAACAATTCACCAAAATCCCACCCTGTGAAATATTTACACAATTACTTCTGAAGTACAGTTACATGAAACTTCCCTCACAGCTCACAGTCAGACGAGACCCAAGGGCAGGCACAGAGACCAGCTCATTTCTTTATAGAGCAGCAGTATTTATAATCAGTTACGACTGAGTTTCACGCTTACTGACAACTTTTTTCAGGTGCCAGAAATCCTGTTTGTGGCACTGCCAGATCAGAAACCCCACCAGTGACACAGGGCAGCCCCACCCTGCACTCCCACACATTTTTACCTGGCTTCCAACTGACTTCTTTGCAGGATGTTATGGTTCAAGCCTCCCACTTCCATCCCAAACCCGCATCAGCACTAAAAGTCTTCTCCTGCCCCTCCACAACTCATGACAGACACTTGTAACATATCTGAATGTGAAGGAACCAGGCAGACCCTGCTGAGGGGGAGGCCAGAGTTAGGTAAGTAAAAGGGATATGGGAACACGCAGCATCCTGGGCACACGAACAGTGATGCCAACTGCACAGACTGTGCACGGCACAGGAACAGGCCAGAGCGATGTCCTGAAGCTCACAAGGGCTTGAGTCATGGGGCAGTTGAACAGCCAGGAAACCCAGGACACCACAAAACAGAAAAGCAAAACCAACTGCCCGTGTTAACTACAGAGACAAAGCAAAGCCCTGACTGGATACAAAAACAAAACATCTTAAGTATTCCAGCAATGCTTTCTATTGGCTGGTCAAGATAATACAAACACAGTCTCTCTCTACAAAACTCTGAAAGGGACATTTCAGAAATGGGATTTTTATTTCCATGCATGGAAAATACCCCTGTACGGGTTCTTTGTCAGTGGCCCTTCCAGAAATTCTAGTAGATGAAACCCAGTCTGGACCTGAGCACTGATCCCAGTCCATGGCAGCCAGTACCCCAGAGGAACTGAGAAGTGCCTGGTTTTCCCCACATCATCTGCATGTCCATCGTCTTTCTTTCATGACAGAGCACTGCAGCTATTCACTGCAGTCACTTCAATATAATTCCCCATAAGGCAGCAAACTCACCCAAAGCAGCAAATTTTCTTCTTTCAAAAGAAATTCTTGATCAGAGGTGTCACCAGCTTCACCCACAGCTTCACATAACGATTTGGCTGCTCAAACGTTGATGTTGAGACCACTCCTGAGCAGAGGTAAAGCTGCTCTTGCTCCTGAACAGGGAAAGAAACATCATCTCAGTAAATCCCAAGTGTCAAATTATATAATGGTCTTTCAGAGAAGCAAATTCTCAGATAAAGCTGACCAGGGATCTTGCCACAAGTATGCATCATTTCTCGTCAAGAATTTGCAATTTAAACTCTACAGAGAACAAGGGTAGAGGGTTTTGCCTTTTTGTGCCCCACAGTTGCAAGAGTTGAGCTTCAGTTTCAGAAAACTCCTCAACTCCAGGCTGTAACTGCCAGAAAAGGAAACCTCACCCAACCCTCCTGGGACTGGCTCACACGGCTCTTTCTAGACACAGTTCAGGCACCGCGTTTGCAGATGAATGTGCAGTCGTGATCTCAGCTAAATTACCAGAAACACTCGGGCCCCCACAGCGTGCACCCAACTGCTGAGGGAGGAAATGAACCACCCTGCTGATAACATGCTCACAGCACGTGAGAGCAACGCTTTGGTCACAGGTAAGCGGGGTTTTTAGCACAGACAGTCAGATTTCAGGATCTGCAGGCAAACAAGGAGCAGAACAGCTCCTGGAAGTTCGTTCATCATCTTTTTTTATAATTGAAGCTGTCACAAACAGCAGAAAATACTCTGCACTATTTAAATTCAGGGTGGAACAGGGAAGCAGGAAACAAGTACTGGAAAGTAACACCAAAAAGCTGAACCAACAACAGAAGCAAGACATTCATCTGCCAATTCACTCCAAGAGCTATCATCAGCCCTGCTGTGAGGATTCTGCTCCACGACCATCCAATATGCTGAGGTCCGAGCGCTGGAGGCAAGGCCAGTTCCCTGAATCAATCTCAGTTCATTCAGAGAAGCACCCAAAGACACGCAGACCACTCACATTTCTTCCCAAATCTCAGCACACATTTTTAAAATGGAACTGAACATTACACAGGCAAAGTGATTTCATGGCAGCATCCCAGGAACGGATTAAGTCTTCTAAAAAAGACCACAGAAAGTAAACACCCAGTCCATCTCAGAATCAGCTTCCAGCAATCGGGAATGGTTTAAAGCCCTTTGAATGAGATCACTGCAGCCCTGTGTGAGAAAATTCCTTTGTGTCACATTTCCATTGATTTTCCCCTTCCATTAGAAACAAGCAGAGGCAAGATATGAATTGAAATACTCAAGCAACTCTTCCAGTAATAGAATTGGTTTTGATTAGATACACTCTGACTCATCCCAGAGAAGAGCCCTGATGCAAGAGGGCAATTCCCATTGATCTTGCAGACAACTCTGCCAGCACCTGCCTCACACAGTGCATTTCTGAGGTCTCCAAGTCCCACAGAGGCACCAAACTGATCTGCTTTGAAACAGAACACTGTAGGAGAAATGACTTGGGACGCTCAGTTCCAGCAGAAGATTCAGTCAAGACAGCTGGAGAACCAGGCAGGATTCAGAGCAGCAGCAGAAGTGCTGAGCATTCCAAGCTGCCTAATTAAAACAAAAACAGCACAAAAAAACCCTGGGACATTGAATATCAAGTCACTTAAAAACGTTTGTGTCGAGATTATACAATGTTATATCATTATTCAAGAATTTTGTGACAGAACTTCACGGGCAACCCAGCCAGTCCAGAAACCCTCTTCCAGTCCAAGCTCAGACATTCCAAGGGCCCGGCCTCCTTACCCCAGAACCTATCACGCCCTGGGCAATGCCCAAATGTTGAGGTTAAGGCTCAGAGGTGCAGCGTGGCTGGTGAGCAGAGGAGCCAGCAGATCCTCCAAACGCTCTCTGCGCATCCAGCCCTGAGCACTCCCAGTACCCGAGGTCACTGGGGACATGCATTCCTTCCCGTTAGGGCCTCATTTCCCAGCACTGGGTACTTGCAGCAGGCAGCTCATCAATAGTCACTTCACTGACAGCTCCTCAGGACTCCCCATGCTCCAGCAGCTTTTGAGTTATTGTAGCTGGAGGTTTTTATTGCCACTGTGTCATCAGCATTCCCTGTGTGACCCAGAAGTACAACATCCCCACTGCATCCCCAGAATCTGTCGCTTACCTGATGGAGCTGCTGCTGCAAGGCTTTATTTTCTGTCACTATCGCAACCTGAGCTTCCAAGTCTCGATGAACTGATCGATATCCAAAATTTGGAGAGCCAATCAGGGTCAGGCAGGGCAGGTCACTCCCTGCCAGGTACAGCCAGAGGCCTGCAGGAAAAATGAGGAAGAGAGGCAGTGTGACAGCTGAGGGAAGAGCCAGAGTGGGCTCACACGGTCCCTTCACTCAGAGTGAATTAAATGCACTGAAGGTGGATTACAGATTCTGTGCAGGACCTCGAGAGCAGAGAGCAGCCCACCAGGGCCTGCAGGGCTGCGACGCTGCGCGCGGGGTGCCCTGGCACCGCCCAGATCCAGGCGTTCTGACTGGGAGTGCAGCACCCCCAGTGCGCCCCACAACAACCCAGAGCAAGTCCCTGCCACTGCATTAGAGGCTGCTTTGCACCACAGTGAGTTCAGAAACGCTGAGAGAAGGCAAACAGGTTTTCAGTGAAGAAACCAGCCCCAAAGCCCCAGGCAGACAGGCTAGGTCTGTCCAGCCTGTCCCAGGGCCAGTGACCAACCCCCATCCCAGGACATGAGGAGGCATCTCCCAGCTCTGGCAGGTGAATTCACATGCCACTGAGAAGAGACGCAGAAGAGAAGTGCAAATTATTTCACTCCCTCACTTCCAGAGGAGCCACCAGGGATGAGATCAGACTCTTGCCAGGGCACCTGGCCCCCGCCGCCACTCACCAGCACAGCTCCCACAGCTCTGCCAGCACAGAGAGCAGGCGGGACAGAGCCCAGGACAGGTTTTCAAGGGAAAGATGAAAATATCACATTGTTCTCAAGCACACCACTGCAGCAGGGCAAGAAGGAACAGCCACAGGAGAGTCAGGACTGCTGCCAAGGAGAGGCTGCACGGCCACTCTGCACAAATGAAGCCAGAAAGCCTTTGCTCTCCTCAGCACAGCCCTGGGTGAGTCCCTGGTAGAGGCTTATCCCCGTGGCTGGTCACATACAGACTGCAACAAAGAACCCGTAGCATAAAAACCACCTCGGCCTTAAAATAGCAGCAGGTTTCCTAACTCAGCCCCAGAGCAGTTCCAAGAATGCCTTGAGTAAGATGCTGCCGATTCACTGCCAGTTCCTGTAACCTCCTCCCCGCCCCCACAGCACACACTCACAGAGCTGGCACTGCCCTAAAGCCACGGCACTTCCAGCCCCCGCGGGCTCACCCCGCCACAGAGGGGCTGAACAGCCCACCACGGGCTCTGGGAGCCACAGGAAAGCACCCACATGGCACCGAGTTTTGGCACGTTCTGCCACCAAACAGAACCCTGCCAGGGGCTGTCTGGTGCCTGACCAGCCAAAGGCTGGACCTCTGCCCAAGCAGCAGCCATGACGAACAAGTTCCTCGCCTTCTCAAGTGTCCTGTGGCAGTCCCACAGCCTTTACAGGTCTCTGGTTTCACAGCCATCTGGCAGGATCTGCTCAAACAGTGACTCACCTTTCCAGCAAGGGGAAGCGCAGTTTCCCAGCACCAGTCAATAGCAGTAACAGGGTTTATCTCGCAGCACACAGCCACCTACCTGCCCAGCTCCCTGCCACAGGAACCTGCTTGGAAGGCACTCTGATCCCAAGGGATGTACCCATGTCACCCTCAACACCACACCCAGGAAAGCGGCAGGTAGGCTTTGGGATGTCACAGCAGGACAGCTGCTGGCAGTCCTGCTCACACGTGCATCCCATCTGTGCAGTGCTCTGCTATACCTGCATGGTGCTGAATGCATCCAGGAGAGACAACCCTGGGAACACCACTGGACACTGTGCATGCAGATAGGAACATTTTACGGGGAGTGGGGGGGGGGCATGCAGCACAGCCACAGTGTTTGGGGTATGTCAGCGAGATGCCATGGGAGACTAAAGGGTGTCTCATGTCGCAGCCCAGAGAGGAAGCACCAACAGGTACTATTTGCTGCTGGGGATCCCATGTCCTTAGTCAGGAGCTAGGCTCCATGTGCTCCTTGTGCACATGCCCTTCACATCTCCAAGGCTTCCTCCCTTCCCTCTTCTGTCCTTGTCCTCTCTGCCACACCACGTGACTCCTGCAGAAGGAAACGAGGTGAATCCAACATGTGCCAAGGGCAGAGCACGCCAGAGGAGGAGCTGCACGCTGATCCTCCCAGCACTCTGAAGGGGAGTGGAAACAAGGCAGCAAATGTCTCCAACTGTCCCTCCTGCTAGGCAAGGGAGCGGCTGAACTCCCAGCCCTGCATCCCTCTCCAAGCGAACACCCCACAGTAGAGAGCCCAAAGCGCTGTCCCACGAGGCCCGGCTGGCCCAAAGAGGACCAAGTGCACTTCGGTAGCTGGGAAAAGCAGCCCTTGTTTCTGGGCTCAACTTATGCCAAACCACATCCCCCTGGGACTTAGCAGTGTCCAACAAAGGCAGAACCTGGGAACCACAGGTCGCTCAAGACACAGGACATCCCAGGCAGGCAGGCAGGGACCTCTCTTGTGGTGACCTGCATGAGATAAGGGTTTTCCCTGCATTCCCGATTGTGCTGGGGAGGGGCATGACACCCTGAGATCTGTTTGTTATTTCAACACAGAGGCAGCCAGTAGCACCCAGGAATTTTCAAGAGTCAAGAGAAGGCCGACTCTGCAGCTTTCCCTCCCCACCACCTCTGAGCCTCCCTCTGAGCACCCCTGCGAGAAGCAGGGAGATGGAGCCATTCCCACTAACAGCTCTCTTCAAAACAGGAATGGCTGGAGCCCCAGTGTTCCAATCACAGCCCAAATGCTCCAGCCAGAGCACCCTGCTGAGCTTGTGAGAGCTGGGCATAGTGTACTCAGCAGGAATCCAGGGTGTCCCAGAGAAGACCTTGAGGGCAGCGTTCATTAACTCGCTGCGTATTAGTCCATATTCCTTCCTCAGCCCCTTGCCCTCTGGCTGCCCTGACTCCCATAAGCACATGCTGCAGTTCCTCATGCACTGCATCCCCTGTGTGCTGTGAGCTGGTGCAAATCCCCCAACACTCACATCATCCCACGCAGACCTGCTGCTGGGAAGGCCCCGGGAGCAGCTCCCCTCCAGCACCTGCCTCAGATACCGCTCCAGGGTCCCCAACGGAGTCAGCACTTCTGACTGCTGAAACCAGCCCAAGGGATACAAGAAACTGCACCACGGCACTGACTGCATCGTAAACACATCCAGATGCTTCCCTCCCTTCACATCACATTTCCCATCCAGGCAGTGCTTCAGTGCCACCATAGGGACAGCTCTTACATCATCCCTGTGACTGTATCAAACCAGAAATCCAAAGGCAAGGCATCCCCCAAGCGATCCAAACCCTCCAAGTTTACACAAGTAAGTTGTTTGAACTTTGGAGGAGTTTTGAAGGTTAAGCCCAAACTGGCACCCAGCCAGCCCCTCACTCCTTTCGCAATCCAAACGTGCAACTCTCGCGCACCTCTGAACAAGCCCCCTTGCGATAAGGGCATCTTACCTTTGGCGTGGAACGTCCACCCGGCGCGGGAGTACTCCTGCAGCTGCACCCTCTCCTGCTGCTGCAGGCAGCAGACCTCGCTGTAAAACTGATGTTCAATGTAAACGTAGGCAGCAGGGATGGCACCTGCCACCCCTTTGGCACCAAAAAACCCATTGACCTCTGGCGAGGCCAGGAGGATCCGGTACTCAGCCCTTGTGCCCAGGATGAGGTCCATGTAGGCCTGTGTCAGGTTGAAGTAGCCAGTGGTGAGGTATATCCTGGCATCCCGCTCCGCCTCGGTCAGCAGCGTCTCTGTGACCATCTCATCTATTTGAATCCCAAAAGGTTTCATTTGGATTAAGGGATAGATCCAGGTGTCAGGTTCTGGTTTCAGACTCCCAGATGCTTGAGAGCCTTGCTGGGATATCAGGGAGCTGCCTGCCTGGCTGCTGTGGAAAGTCTTTGCATGAAGGAGCTCCTGCCGTGTCCGGGCAGAGTTGATGACCTCCATGACCCTCCGGTTGGCAATCTCGCAGTAAGCCACTTTGTCTCCTGCAGGAAAAATCAGAGAGATGGTGTCTGAGACCTACAGGCACAGAGCTATGTGTCATCTACTACACACCAGGAAAAACTACTGACAGGACACGGATACAGCAGCAAATAGGAGCCAACACAGAGTGCACATAACTCTTCTGTCTTAAGGCCCAAACCAGCCGTTTCAAGGTGGGCAGAGCTACATTACAGAAGAGAAATGCTCAGCAACTGGCAGCAGCTAGAAAAATCCTCTGAGAAGGGAAAGGACAAGGGCAAGGCTACACTGACAACCAAGAATGAGCTGGAACACACAAATAAACTCCCACCCCCACCCTGAACTTACATCACCCAGCAGTGCAAGGCCAGGACAAAAACTGATGACGCAATCAGCCTGGCACATCACTGCCCTTCTCTGCCCACTTTTACGCTTGTTCCCAGTCTTCCTGAACCAATTCCCATTTGATTCCCAGAACAAACTCTACTACAAGAGATTCATTGCCAACAATAGCAGCACATTCATGAACCCTTCAGAACGTGCACGCCCAGAGCACCTGGAATTGCAGCTGCTAATATCAGAAAAACTTCTCTAAGGAATGAAGTTCTTGTTTAAGGCCAAAAGCAGCACATTTACGAGGCAGCACTAAGACGGTTGCAGAGTTACTTCCAGCCTCTGCACACCCTGCCAGATTAGCCTGTGACAGCCATTGTGCTGGGAAAACTACAACAGACCCAGTCCTGAAACTCAAGTAATCTTGATTTTAATACTGGATGGCATAAAACAGGACACTCCCTGTGTGAAGAATGGTCAGACACCCAGCATTTCCCAAACGGATGGAGTCCAAGTCATCCTTAAACCCTGGCTGTCACTCGTCTCCTCTGGATCCCATCACCCAACCAGGTGAGACAGCTCCCTCCTACCTTGGTACGGGTGCACCATTCCCTCCATCATCTGGACGGTATCATCCTGCTGTAACTGCAGGGACACATCTCCAATCGCGTCCACGAGCTCCGTGAAGAAGTCTGCGATCTCAGGGGAGTCCCGCAGCAACACATAGCGGTCCTGACGATTGGTGAAGTACAGATCACTCAGGTTTGCACTGAAGAGAAGGGGAAGAGCCGGGTTCAGAGCATGGGCACAAGATTCTCAACCTCCCAGCCCAGGCTACAGGCCACACTCTGGGATAGCTGCACCAAAGCACAAATTGGCCCCTTCCTTTGCAACCTCAAAAGATTTTTCCCTTTAAAAAAGACTCTCTCATCTGAGAACCTCATGTGGAAGAACTGTGGTTGCTCTCCCACCTTAGAAGAGCATTGATAGGATCATGATGGAGTCTGCATGTTCAGACAACTCTGGCAGCACAGACACCCAGCCTAAACCCCAGGGAAACGATCCGCACCAAGGCTGGACGCAGCAGACTCACCCACTCAGGATCACATTGTCATCAAAGAGATAGACCTTGATGTGCTGCAGCCCAATGGTTTCATTGAAACGCTCTGGAATCAGGAGCCGGAGAAGTCCACGCAGGTTTGGGGTGTGGAAGAGGGACACACGGACTTGCTCAGGAAATCGCTGCAGCAACGGGATCAGCATTGTCCGAGAATTCTTCCTGCCTGGGACAGAAAGGGAGTTTCACACAAAGATCACACAGACAGGACACAGCATGACACAGGTCTTCAGCCGGTTACAGGGTGAGCACCCATCCCATCCACTGGCACTTCACACGTTTTCCCTTTTCTCTTTGTTTTTTAAATCACTTTCATTTGCACTATGTCAATACTGAAACTGACATCCAGAATCAGTCACAGGGCAGGTCTGACACTTTTCAAGCTTCTTAACCAAGCCTCACCAGCACCAGTAACATGTCTACGAGAGTCACTGCAGATGATCACATGTTCCTGATTTAGTGTGCTGCTGCTTCCAACAATTCCCATTCTCCTTTCAAAACGAAAATGTAAGCGAGCATGACGGGTAAGGGCAAATGCACTAACAAATGAACCAAGCAAGACTGCACAAGTTGCACAGAGCAGCTTGGCCCTTCTTGCTCCTACTCCCTAATTTTGGAAGAAAAGCTGCTCAGCTTGAAGATTTTCTGGGAATATGCAGCTCTGGAATATAAAAGGCTGAATACTGAAACGTGCATACTTTAAGCAAGTAGATCCAATTGGCCAAGACACCTATTCTGAAAAGAACTGTCTCTCTAGCCTAACAGTAAAATCAGGCTCTGACAAAAGCAAAAAGTGGCAATTCCTACCCCGGGAACCCCTGGTGTAGTCAAGGAGAATGGAAACTCTGAGGTCGGGTGAGCCTTTTGCTTGCAGTGATTTCTCCAGTGCTTCTTCTAAGCAATCCACCTGCAGAGAGAGTTCTCTCTTCATTACAAAAGCAAATACACTTTCCAAGGGAAGTGCTCAGCTGCAGGAGACCATGGCCAAGACAGCTCCCACGCCCTGGTGCGAGTCCTTCCTCCTTGTGCCAAGCACAGCCAGTTCAGCCTTTGCATCTGCCAGCCTGGCAGCCTCTGTCAGCCTAAAGCCACAGATCAAAGGGCCTCAGTTTTACATATCCACATTCTTCAGGCCTCCCAAAAGCAATTAAAGTTAGCAGAAAAAGTCCCAATATCATTCCCAAATAACAGACTCCCATCACCAAAGACTAACTTTGGTAGGAATTCACTGCAGTTTTATTCTTTAACGACAAGGTTGTTTGTCACATACAAATTCAAATCCTGTGTGCAAGCCCAGACAAAGTTGGGCACAAATCCTGTGCAGGCTCCGTCTACCTTTACCCTGCCAGGGCATTTGCTTCCTAACACCAGAACCTGGCCAAGGCCAGGCTTCTCCCTAAAGCCCTTGGGCAAAAATGCTTTTGTTTCCAGAGGAAAGAACAAAAAAAGGCAAATATCATGAAGCAAAGTTGACCTCGGTCTCAAATGCAGAAAATCAATCCTTCATCTGTTTCCTGCACCTGGAGCACTACACACAGCACTACACACCTATAGCTCAAATCCCGCTCAAGAAAAATGCCAGGGAAAAATAGATTTCCGTGACCTGAGTTTTACAAAGCCCCCCTGAGCACTACGAACACCAGGCCAGTCCCTTCTGAGAGGCCCAGGCTAACTATTCCCTGAAGAAGTGCAGCAGTTCCTTGGCTCCATACCAGACCTAAACCAGAAGCGCCACGTGCCTCCCTTCCACATCCCTCCCCTGCATTCCCTTCCTGGCCTTCCCAAACCCTTCCAACACTCACCAGCTCCTGCTCAAGGAGTCCTGTTCCAAGGTACAATGAGGCCATCACCACCCGCTGCTTGGCTGCTTTTATCTGCACCTGGGAGTAGCAATAAACAAGCTCAATTTCACACAGGGTGTCTGGCCCTGAGGAGCCATCAGCCCAGACGTGGCGGTGCTGCACTCCCTGGGGAGGATGCCTTCAGCCACATCTCTGCACTGGCTCCCTGGCCTTGAGGGAGGAAAGGGTAAAACATGGATAGTGACGACATAAAACATACAGGGCTCTGTGGAGCCACAGCAGCACCATTGCTGCATCTAAGATTCAAGGAAGAAACTAGTGCTTTCTGGGAAACTGAGGAACTCATTCCCTGCAGCTAAACCTATTCCATACGAGAGCAGTTACCAGGCAGCAGCTGCAAAACTGGGATTGTATCAAAATCATTCTCACAACTTGGAGCCCACGCCTTACCTTCAGGAGTTCATAGAATTCCGCTGGGGACGAAAGCACCTTGACATGCGAGCTGGAGATCCCAAACTCTGGGACCAGATTCCTGATCCACTGGAACCTGTGCGCTCCTTCTGGACAGAGCGAACACGGTGGGGCTGTGATCACTGGAATAGGAGGGGGGAGCAGTGGGGCCAGAAGCAGCCATGATGATCTGTGCAAAGAAAGATTGAGAAATTATAGTGAAACCTTTGCTTCCCAGAAAGCCTCCAAGCAGGTAAAGGCAGAGCTGCAACCAGGGCCAATACATGGCATGGATCCACAATGGCAAGAATGCCCTTCCTTTTCCATAATCTGATCTGGATCACCAAAAACAAATGTGGGAACAGAAAAATGCAGGCAAAAGGTGGGAGAACAGATCTGAACAGCACCAACTCCTTCCCTGAGCTGGCATGGAGATGAGGGAAAACAACTCCTTCATCAGGACAACATGGGAGGGGAAGGAGGCCAGGAGCTGCAGAAAATGAGAGTGGGGACACTCAGGTGTCTGGCAGTGCTGTGGTGGTACCACCTGTACCTGTAACCAGCCACTTCTGAATTATCTCCATCACACACGCATCAGCTTGGACACGACCAAAACTCCCTTCATGCCAGGCTTTGTTCTCAGCTGGGCTAGAGTTGTTCCCGTTTCAGATTTAAAGATCACATTGCTTTAAAGCAAAAAATGCCTCCATCCCTCAATCTTATCCAGAAATAGATCTACAGCACACAAGGTGCCCAAGTGCAAGCCCCAGCAAAGGCAGAGCAGTTGCACCCACAAAAGGAGCGACTATGTCCCAGCAGGAATACGCCAAGAGCCACAACAGGGATCCATCCCTCTCTAGCAATGCCACCGGCACTCCGCAGAAGTACAAGAGAGGGTCACAACTTCCCCTGCAAACCTCACAAAAGCTGTGAGGGAAACATCAGGAAGCTCATTCTTCAAAAAGAAATTTCAGAACAAGTTTAATTTCTCTGAAGTCACTTCGGGAAGAAACCAGCTTAGTGCCAGCATCACGCAGGGGGTGACAGGAAGCAAGCAGCAACTTCTCCTCTCTGGAGGTTTCACACATGCAAATTCATCCAGTCATAGAACGACCCCTCCCGAAGGAGTCTGTTTGCATGACAAAACCACATTTCAACACAATTAGCAGCAGCAGCTCCCACGAGATCCAGGAATCCATGAGCAAGGGACTGAACTGCATCCCTGAACCCGACAGGAACCGTTCCATTCTGCAAACCCCCCTCATGGGAGCCGGGCTCCTTGGGATGGAACTGGGGTGGCTGGTCTTACCCTGAGGACCACCAGGTCCTCAGGCCAGCAGGCAGCCACCATCCTGTGGCCCATCCTGATGATTCCATGGCCACCACACACCAAGAAGAAACTTGATCACAACCTTTACCAGAATTTGTTACAAGGAACTTTCGGCTTTTTACCACAATTCAGAGTCCAAATGACCACAGATTCCAGGAAGATGATTTCACTCATCTGGTTCATGATACAACCCTGGATCTTCACAAGGTTTCCTAACATCCTTACAAGGAAACCAGTTCATAGTGGAGTTTCCTGGAAAATCCACGAGTTTGTCACTGACATCAACACCAAAATCTGAGTCAGTCGGTGCAGGAATTCCTGGGATGGTGGGTTGTAACAGATCATGTGGACTGGGTTCAGTCTGAATAGCCAGAAGTTACAGAGACCACCAGCACAGGCTATTAAAAACAACGCAAATAGTGCAAAAAAATTAAAGCAGAGCAGAAACGCAAGACATACCACTTTCCAGGCACATTCTCATAAGTCTCTACAGAACCTGAGCACAACCTTCACACACCTTTGCTCACCTCAAGCCTCACAGGCCACACACAGAGAGCAGATTCCCACTGTTCCATCAGTGCAAGGGAGCACGGCACAGAGAGCTAGAGGAATTCACCCTGAATCCAAAAACACGGGGTTTTAAAACCCAGCAAATGCTCAACCCACAGAGCAGTGGCACAGCCAGGCTCTAGCCTAGCCCCGTAGGTCACAAACAACATCCTCTGGAATTATTCCCAGGGAGGAAGCAGTGGCAAATTTTATGTATTTTACAATAACAATCAACAGAGATGAATATCGTCCTCATTATCCCATTGGTCAATCCAATTACACTTCCAGAAGCCAGACGAGCGGCCAAGCAGACACTTTCCAGAAACATGATTCCCAGAAGCCATTTTCTGGCAAGGACTATTGGAATTGTGAGTCCAACTGCACCTGCCTCCCTGCCCGTGACCCTGCACCTGCCTGCCGGGGGCAGCTCCGAGGGCAGCTCTGAAGGCTGCAGGGCAGTGATGGTTGTGCTTGGAGCATCTCGGCTCTGATTGGAATATGAACCTGCAGCACCAGTACTATTTGGTTTGAGCCTTCAGATTAATTCTGTATAGGTCCATTTATCCCCACTAATTCCATCCTCCAGATTTTTCACGCCTTAAGTAATTTACAGTGTGTCTACAGTGACACACTGAAATTCTGAATTTTACACCTGTCGCGGGTTCGGTTTGTAACCGGGCGGAAACACCAATTTAGTGTAGTGGTTTGGTCCAAAATACTCATTACTGTTTATCTGCTGTGAGATAAGAGTTAGGAGAAATGCAAAACAGGCACCAAACTTGAAAGAATATAAAGAAGTTTATTAACAGACCTAAAAGAAGAAGGAAAAAAAAATTATACCACCTTCAGAACTCTCCTCCTCCCCCCACCTTCCTCCCTTCTCCCACTGACAATGTGAAAAGACAACCCTTAAGATGTTCAGTCTGTTTACCACTTCCATAATAACCTTGTTCAGTCCATTTAGAAAGAGAAGTCTCTTCTTGCTCATGCTATGAAAACATTATCACAACGAGACAGCCACCCACTTCCAAATATTGTTCAGTCCATTTAGGAAGAGGAGTCTCTCTGCCTGCGTGTGAGTCCTTTCCCCCGACTTGCAGCTTTTCCCGCAACTGCTTTCGAGGGTCCACTCTTGAAGTTTTCTGGGGTACAATTTTAAGGTTGAGCCGTTCAGAAACAAAAACAGAGGCCCTTCTCCTTCCCTGGGAGCAAAGGGTCTTCATCATCTTCATCGTTAGGACTATCTCTGGGAGCATCTCTAGGGACTGAGGTTTTCTCCTTTCCCGTTTGGAGCAAAAGTCCTCATCTGGTTCACCTCTACGGACTGAGGTTTTCTCCTTTCCCGTTTGGAGCAAAAGTCCTCATCTGGTTCATCTCTCCCTGTCCAAACTTCTCATGAAATTACAGCTGCGTCAGCATCTGCCTATCTCAGCGCAGGTGCTTTTGCTCACGAGTTGAACACTCCGCCCCCCATATCTTCATGAAATTACAACAGGACACTCTGATATATCATAGCTTCACAACAGAATTTCAGCTTTAAGCATCTCCTCTCTCTCTTCCCTCAGGTCTTCAGCTCTTCATAGCAATAAAAGGGTTACTCTCACCTCGGCCTTGCAGCTTTGCAGCTGGAATGTTGAATTTTTCTTATCGCAGTGGAGAGGGGGGAGAGCCGAGCCGCTCCGGCTGCCCACGGCAAGGCAGTGGGGGGGGGGGGTTCCATGGCTGGAACAGGTCCATGGCTTCAGGATGGCCGTGGCCCGGCCCGGCCTGGCCCAGGCAGGGCCTGGCCGGGCCCGCTGGCCCCCACACGGGGCCCGCAGCCACCTGTGCCAGCGCCGGAAACGAGAGAGAGAGCTTGGAGGGGGAGTTTGCCTATTCTTAAATGTGGATCACAGAGGTGATCACAACTTTAAGTGGCTTAGAGAATTGTCCATATTCAAACTGGCCAGCTGATAGGTTCTGTCAGTTCCCAGAGGAAACTGTAAGCACCCCTTAGCAAGGACGTCCCTTCCGGGACTATGCTTGCTAACCTATGACAACACCTTATTCAGTGTTGAGAAACTATGGCTTTTAGAATTATCAAATAAATCCATGTTTTGCTCCAGCTACAGAGCCACCGGTACAGCAACTGGCTCCCAGAGCAGCAGCTTCTACCCACCAGTGACTGACATCAGCTCAGTGACCACCCGAGTACAAACACTCCTTGCAACCACGCACACATAACTATCAGAAACCATGTAACATTATGAAGAAATCATCAAAATTCCACATTGTGACAAACCAGGTTTCAGAGGAACAGAAAATGGACTCAGGGGGAGCCCTTTCCATGTATTCCACATCACTGAGTTAACCAGAAAGAGAAAACGGAATCAAAAGGAACTACCTCAGAACAAAAAGTTGAACCTAAATAGAAACAATGGGTTTTTTGGGGTTTGTTCTAGTTTTTAAAATGTAGGTTTGGTACAGAAACTCACAATGGAGCTGAAACTCTTATTCACTGTAAAACCTCATCTGCAGAGCCAGAGGTGAAGTGAAACTGCGGGACACAGTGCTGTCCTTTCACTCACACACACATCGCCACATGGGGGGATCTACAGTGCTGCTTTGAACTCAGTGATTGTTTTCCAGGGCTCGGCCTAATTTATCTGCCCTAAAAACACTGATGAGGCCAAAAGAGAAGTGTGGAAAGAACTCCCTTGGCGTGAACAAGAACACAAAGCAGACTGACCATCCACCTCCTCCAGTACCGCAGTGACAGCCACGGGTCACTGCCGCCAGTCACAGTCACCGGTGACAGCCACGGGTCACTGCCGCCGGGCAAGCGTGTCCTACCCCTCATGTCTCTCCGCCGGACGCAGCCCCGGCACAGACGGGACTGGCACCTGTTTCGGCCCCAGCCCGCGGGGGGATCTCGCCGTCCGCGACCCCGGCCCGAGCGGGTTATGCCGAACACCCAAACCCCGCCGGTGCCGCCCCGAGGGCTGAGCTGCACCTGTGACAGCCGAGGGGAGCCGGGCCTTGGGAAAAGGAGATGTCGGCCAGCGCCTGATGACAGGGGGAGACAAGGAAATAGGAAATGAAGGGGAAATAACGCTCAGCTGTTGCCCTAAGAGCGATCGGACAGTGGGGCGAGCTAAAGGGGGCTGCGGGAGCAGAGCCGAACCCGCCTCCGACCCCGGCCTGGGGGTACCGGGCCGCCCCTTTACCCCTACGCAGCTTTTCCAAGGGGCTGGGCCGGGCCGGAAAGGGGAAGCGGCGAGCGGGGGGTGCCCCGATAACGCGACACCGACTGCGGGGGCGGCCGAGGGCTCCCGCTGCCTCCCAGCCGCGGGGAGAGCCGGCGGGAGCCCGGCCGCTCCTTACCTGCGGGTGCGGCGGTCGCGACCGCGGGAGAGGCGGTCGGAGAGGCGGCCGAGCAGCGCGGTCAGGCCGAGGCGGCCCCGCGGCAGCCAGGCCGAGAACCGCCGCCACAGCGCCGCGCCGCCCGCCGCCATCGCCCGCGCCTTCCGCTTCCGCGCTGCCATGGCGACACCGCCTTCCGCTTCCGCGCCGCTGCCCGCCCCGCCCGGGCCCGACCCGCGCCTACCGGGGCCCCCGGCCCGGGCACGCGGCGTGTCCGCCGTTCCCCGCCATCCCGCCCGGCCTGCGAGCGCGGAGTCCGCAGCGGGCGGACGGCCGGGAAGGGTCCGGGAGGAGCTGAGGAAGGGTTCGGTGTCCGGCGGTGCCGGGCCGCGGCTGCCCTGGTCCCGCACACGTGGGACGGGCTAACGCGGAGCCACATCGCCGCCCCGGCGATGTTACCCTCCCGGTCTCTCTTCTCCCCCCGGGGCGAGCCCCGGCCCGGCCGAACGGCTCCGAAGGGACGTACACGGCTCTTGCCCGCGGCGGAACCGGCGTTCGCCGCCCCGCAGACGGGGCGAGGCGGAGCCCGGGGACCGCGGGTCCCCCCGCCGGGTCTCCATACGGGGAGCCGGTCCCGCCGGGAGACCCCGGAGCCGCGTCGTGCTCCCAGCCCGTCCGTCCCCCGCTATCCCCTGCCCGCCCCGGCAGCGCTCCGGGGCTCGTTTGCATTTCAGAGCAGCCGGTTCGCCGGAGCGGCTTCCCAGAACTGCCGCACTGGGTTGGTCTCTGCCGGGCAGTGGCCGCTCCTCCGGGGCAAATTAAACTGTTTAAAATAAACCCACGGACAGAGCTCGGGTTGTGTGCGAGCTCGGAACAAACAATTGCCAAACGGGTGGGGAGGGGAGCTCCGGCGCCGCTCCTCCCGCCGGGCACCGTCCCCACCGGGGCTCTGGCTGCGGGCCCGGGGCGGGGCGGAGGGGTGAGGAAGCCCCTAGGGCAGAGCCCCGGGGGAGCTGCCAGGGGCAGCGGGCCTCCGCCGTGCCGGGCTCCCCACCAGCCCACCTGGCCCCGCAGACCGGCCAAAGCACCAACTGTACGGAGTGTCCGGGGGCTCCCGGAGCCACCGCCGCCCGAAGCGGGGTTCGGGCGCGGAGATCGAGCAGCTGCGGAGCCGGTAGCCGCCGCACAGCCCCGCAAGCGGATTCCCCCTGGTGGTCTCCAGACCGAGGGTCCCCCGTGGGTCCCCCAAGGAGGCGCGGCCGGGGCTGGCGGCAGCCTAGCACGTTGGCCTGGAAATCAGGGCTGGCAACGTCGGAATGTGGGACCTGCTGCCCCACGGCACGGTGGCAGCCCCCGCTCCGTGTAACCCCTCAGTGTCCCTTCTCCCCTAGTGTGCCCCCCCCCCGGTGTACCCCCCATCAGCCGAGCCCAAACTCCTCATCAGGGCCCCGGCAGAGGCGCGGGACGGCGAAGGCCCCCGGGGGGGCCGGACCGGGGCTCTCCCTTTCTCTGCAGGCCGAGGGGCGGGGGCAGCCGCCCTGCCCAGAAAGGGCTGTCGGGGCCGGGGCCGGAGCTGGAAGGGCCGGGGCTGGGGCCGGTGGGGCCAGGCCGGGGGCCCGGGGCTGGCAGAGCAGGGGCTGGCGAGGCGCCGGGGGGCCGGGCCGGGCCGGGCCGGGCGGGGCGCGGGCGGTGCCGCCGCGTTACAAGAAGCCGCGCAGTTCCAGGAACCCGAGGGCGGGCGTTGCGCCTGCTATAAGAGGCCGCCTCGGGCCGCTTCGGCAGCTTCGCCGCCGCGCACCGGCCCCGCTCTGCCGCCAACACCGGCTCCCGCGCCCCAGGTACGGCCGCGGGAGGGAGTCCCGGAGGGGAAGGGGGGACAGCCGGGGATGCCGGGACCTTCGGGGGGGCGATCGCCGAGGACCGGGAATGCCGGTGCTGCCCAAGGAAGGGGATCGCCGGGCATGTTGGTGCCCCAGCGGGGCGATAACCGGCGGCCTGGGGTAACGATGTGTCCCCGGGAGTGAGAGAGCAGGAGACCATCAGAAGCGGTGCTCCTAGAGAGGGGAGAGAGCGGGAGACCGCAGGTGTGCCAGTGCTCCCGGGAAGGAAGAGCTGGGGACGGGGGGTGCCGGTGCCGCGGGAGGACAGTAGCCGGGAACGGGGGCTGCCGGCTTCCCTGTGAAGGGAGAGCCAGGGATGGGAGCTGCCGGTTCCCGGGAAGAAAGAGCTGGGGAGGGGGGCTGCCGGTTTTTCTGGGAGATGAGAGCTGGGGAAGGGGATTGCCGGGGACCGGGAGCGCTGTTGCTGCGGGAGGATAACAGCCAGGGACCGGGGGTGCAGGTGTTCCCGGGAAGGGAGAGTCGGGGACCGGAGTGCCGGGGCTCACCGCTCCCTCTGCCGCAGGTGATGGTGTAGCAGCGGCTGCTGCTGGCAGCAGCATCCAGAGCACACGAAGCTGGCTCCCTGCGCCATGGTCACCCACAGCAAGTTCCCCGCCGCCGGGATGAGCCGCCCCCTCGACACCAGCCTGCGCCTCAAGACGTTCAGCTCCAAGAGCGAGTACCAGCTGGTGGTGAACACCGTACGCAAGCTGCAGGAGAGCGGCTTCTACTGGAGCACGGTGACAGGTGGCGAGGCCAACCTGCTGCTGAGCACTGAGCCGGCTGGCACCTTCCTCATCAGGGACAGCTCAGACCAGAGGCACTTCTTCACCCTCAGCGTCAAGACGGAGTCGGGCACCAAGAACCTGCGCATCCAGTGCGAGGGCGGCAGCTTCTCCCTGCAGAGTGATCCCCACAGCAGCCAGCCCGTGCCCCGCTTTGACTGCGTGCTCAAGCTGGTCCATCACTACATGCCGCCCACACCCTGTGCCGTCCCCGAGCAGCCGGGGGGGGCCCTGCACCCCAAGCGCACCTACTACATCTACTCAGGTGGCGAGAAGATCCCCCTGGTGCTGAGCCGCCCGCTCTCCTCTAGTGTCTCCACCCTGCAGCACCTCTGCCGCAAGACCGTCAACGGGCACCTGGACTCCTATGAGAAGATGACTCAGCTGCCGGCCCCCATCAAGGAGTTCCTGGACCAGTACGATGCCCCTCTCTAAGGGGCCAGCAGAGCATGGTCACATGCTACAAGCACAAGAACAGGGGACAAGGCACAATGCCTCAGCGGCACAGGAGCTGGCAGGGCATGCCAAGCCTCTCCGTCCAGGAAGGAGAGAGGGGGAACTGGGGCAAGCTGCCACGGGCTCAGGGCTGTGGCCAGCATAGCTGGGCACCCTTGGTGCTGAGGGGACTCCCCAAGCAAGCGTGACACCTCCTCTCCAAAGGGAAGGAGATGGCTCCAACCAGACTGTGGATACTACAGTGAACCCATTGGCAAAGCCCCTGTGGGCTTGGGCAGCCAGGACAGCTCCCGCAGCCTGGGGGTGTCCTGGCGAGAGCCCCTTCCGCCCTCAGAAATGGAAAGCACTGGAGTCCAGGAGTGCCTGATCGCTTTTCCTCAGTTTTAAGGGGAAGGTGTTTTTCGCCCGTACTGTACCTCTTGCTGCCTCCTTGTAGGTGGAAGCTCCTTTCACACCAAGCCCCAGACTAAGAGGTCAATGCCTTTGTCCCCACGTTGCCATTTTCCAGGGGACTAAGCCTTAATATCATCCCTGCCCCGCGGTCTGGGTTAGCGCACATCCACTGGTGATGCTGCACAATGACGGTCCTGCTGATGTGCTGTGAAGCTGGAGGGGAAGCGTCGCGTCCCGATGCTGCTGAGTCCCACACAACCGCATCTGCAAGGATCACCTCGAGGACCCCGGGCCGTTACTCCCTAGAGTCACACCCACCTCTGCCCAGCCACTCCCACAGACCCCGGCTATGCTGCTCTGTAGGGCACCAATTCCCGCAGGAACGCAGCAGGATGATCCCCTGGAGCGTGTCATCTCGTGAGTGCTTTTCTGCGTCTGCCCAGAGAAGTGGTTGGGTTTTCTGGCTTTTTTTAATTTTTATTCTTATTTTTTTAACCAAAGGGATGTTTACAGGCCAACATGAATCACTGTCTTTTATAAAGATTCCATCTTCACCTCCAGCCTTGAGGGCTGAGCAAAACGATGCTTGAAAATTCAACCAAAACCAAACTCAGATGAAACTTTGCACATATTTATATTTATATTCAGAAAGAAAATGTTTCCATAATTTATAATAAAGAGCACTATTTTTTAATGAAAAACGTCAGATCTGATTTGATTTCTCTCTTGCACCCCTGGGGCCACTTGGCCCCGGCACAATGCTGGGATGTGTTTACACCACGTAAGCGCCGTTTCCTGGAGCTGCTGTCCATGCCGGGTGATCCCGCCGCGGTGACTCAGCCCGGCGTGCGTAAACTCTGCCCCAGCACTCAGGTATGTCTGAGCCCTTCGACGTCGCTCTGCCAGCCAAGCCATGAGGATGGGATCTGCTCCCGGCTCGCACACATAGCACAACCACGGGACAGCAGACATGGCCCTGGGCACAGGAGGAGCCGAGCTGGTGGCCAAGGCCGGCCTGTGGCACAGCCCCAGTGCAGTGTTTGTGAAGTGCCGAGCGAGTCCTGCCTTCCCCCAGACCTGTTTTGGCGCACGCCAGGGTGAGGAGCTGCAGGAACTGAGAGGCATGGGTAGGAACGGGTCTTCAGGAGCTCCCTCTCGGAGTGTAGAGGGCTCAGGATAAGGGGTGCCATGATCCTGCTCACCCCCACAGCACAGAGAGAAAAGCGAAATCCCAGCCAGGCACAGATGCCCGAGGGACAGGAGAGGATTCAGTTCTCCTGGGGATGTCGTTGCCCCCAGAAGTGCCTGTTCCCTGTTGCTGGGGGCATGGGCAATAAACCTGCAGCTCCATTTGGCTGGTGTGCAGTATGGTGCCTTGCTGAAGAGCTGCATCCAGGGATGTGGGTGATCCTTTAGGAGCGGGTCAGCCCCCCAGAGCCCCCGGCTGTGAGGAGCAGGCTGTGCCCAGGTGCGCTGTGCCCAGGCCCCAGTCTGCATCTCCACGCTGTCAGCATTATGCCTGGCATCATGCACAGTGCTCCCGCCCACCCCGGGGAACCCCGGCTGCTGGGAAAAGAATTTCCTCAGGAATCAGCCCGGACCAGAGGGATGGTGAGTGTGCCGGTCCAGGCTGTGGGCATGGCACAGTCCCAGTGACTATTTTGGGGCCGCTATGTGGGGCTGTGGCACACGGGCTGCCAGGAAGTGCCGTGGCCTGCCCAGGCACCCGCTACAGCTATGCAAGGAATGTCCACGCGCACGGGTGGCTGCCCGCCAGGCCCTGCTGAGGCACACCCCTGACTTTAGGGCTCCCGGCAGCACCGGTGACTCCCAGCCCCGTGCCAGTGATGGGGGGGGAGCAGTGCTGTAGGCACAGCAGCCCCCAGCTGGCAGGAGCATCACCTTGCAGAGTATCACCACTCCCATGCAGGATGAGGCAAATGAGAGGATGGGAAAAGAGGGTCCTGGGGGTTTATGAGCACACCCAGCCCTCCTAACAGAGCAAGGGGTTCACAGCACCCCATGGTGGGGCAGAGTGGGAAGCTGCCCCCAGGGACGGCAGCCAGGCTGCCCACAGTGACCCTGTCCAAGTCCCCCCAGCCAGAGCCCAGCCTTCCCATCTCTGTGGGAACAGCCCCAGCTTCTTCGCTTCCCAGAAGGGCCCTGGCATTGCCGACCAAGGGCCTCTTCCCTCACGGTGCTGCAACCCGTGGCTGAGTCGAGAATCCGGGAAGCTCCGCCAGCCCCACGGGTTTCTTGGAATAAAGCCAAGCTCGCGGCAGCAGTGACGCGGCAGCCGGCGGGCAAATCCCTGCTGAAGGTTTCACAAACCTCTCACTGCTCCAGAGCAGCTGAGCGGACTTGGCCCTGCGTTTCGTAAGCAGCCTATCAAGCATGTCCCACAGCCAGTTCCCCTCTGCCCTTCACCAGGGCCAGGGCAGCTGAGCTTCCCCTGGGAGGGTTCCTGGATGGGGAAGATGTTACCAGGGTGATCAGACCCTGACACCGTGTGATGGTGCCAGGAGCCAGACCAGAATTTGCACAAGGCTCCAGAAACAGGGCTGGGACGTTGGGGTCCTGCACCTCTCCACACCCCAGATCTCCTGGGGCTGGGCACCAAGCAGCACCAGCAGAACTCAGTGCAGCTGTAAGCATAGCATGTCCCCAGTGCCATCAGCTCTCCATGCTGTGAAGGTGGCCATGCAGAGCAGGGTGAGAGCACCAGGCCCAGGGAGAGCCTGACAAGGTGCTGGGGTACAGAAGGGTGGTCAGGCAGGGACAGGCTGCTGCCCCACAGCCCCTGCCTGACCACCTGTCCTGCCTCAGCCTGGCCTCCCCATGGGGTGCAGGGTAGCCACCAATGCTTCCCATCACACTGCTGGCTCATTACTGGCACAAGAAGGAAGTGTCCGCTGGGATGGTGAACCTCAACCCTGTTGGGTCAGGGGTGCAGGAAACCTGCTCTGGTGTGTACCAGCCTCTGCAGAGCCAAAACAGGAAACCACTGCAGCCGGTGATTGCTGCGGGCAGCGAGCCCCAGCACAGCAGCAGAGGGCTCGGCCAGCACCACAGCTCTGTTGTGGCTACACCAACCATGCAGAAAACCCAACTGGTCACAGGGAAGCAGGACAGACCCGTGAAGGCTCCCCAGCCCCACACCAGGACCCCAAGGAAGGTGGCAGTGGACCCAGCACCAGAGGTCACTGGGCGGCAGAGCCAGGCAGGGAGCTTGCTGTGAACACACCGACCTTGTGGCACTCCCCTCACGCACTTCTTCCTGCTTGGCTCTGCAGCACCAGGACATTCCCACATCTACCACTACATTTCCCAGTAGAATGCAGGAAAGGGCTGTGCAGCAGCTGGGGACTTACTGTAAATGGCACCACCTGCTCCCTACGTGGCAATTCCTCTGCAGGCCAGGGCCACGGGGACGGTTGGGAACAGGGACTGGGACATCTGCTCCCCGTGTGCTGCCGGGAAGCACAAGCATGAGCTCTGTGGCAGAGCCCAGGGCTGGCACTGGTGGTCCCAGATGCAGGCCCAGGACAAGAGACAGCTGCTTGCGCTGGAGGAGGAGCAGGGCTGCAGCTCTATATCCCCAGAGCCCCTCAGTTCCACAGCTGCCCCTCATCTTGGGCCTCTGCACTCTGTACTGCTTGAAGTCCCTGTCCTGGTAGCAGCTCAGCTGCCGGTGACCTGGCCCCAAGCCTTGGTGGATGGGGGAACCATGGGGGCTGGCTTGGCCCTGGCTCTCCCTGGACCAGGCAGGGCTACTAGCAGGCAGGGAGCAGGGGGTGGCAGCAGGACCCTGTGCCCAGGCCAGGAAGTATTTCGGGTTGCAGCTGAGCCCAGCAGGCTGTGTACATCCCCATGGAAACCCTACTTTGTTGCCGCTTCCCTAGCCAGACCCGCGGCCAGCTCCAGGGAGCCAGCAGCTGCGGATTCCTCACTCCTTCCATCAGCAGCTATGCGAGCTGCTCTGCCCCAGCCCCCCCGGCCTCAGCTCTCTGCTCCCTGGCAGAGACCCGGGCCCAGGGCTATGCTGCTCCTGCACCTGCACTCACAGGGAGCAGTGATGTGCCAACCACTGGCTACGGTCACTCCAGCACGTCACGGGAGGTCCCTGTGGGTGCTCTGGCAGCAGGCTGCCAGCTGCCTGGGGTGTGCTTGCCCAGCACAGTGCAGAGTCCTCAGATGACCCTGGCAGAGCAGCCATGGGCAGGTGCCAAACCCTAGCCCTGGAGCATCCCTTGGCCTCACATCCGTCCTGGCCTCAGCCGCGGCACAGGAGCCAGCAGTGGCAGAGCCACACATGTGGCTGGGGATGGAGCTCCCCAGTGTGGGACCCTGTGTCTGCAATCCAGCTCTGCCCTCCTTGCCTGCCCCCTCCTCACCAGTGCACAATGCTGGAGGGCCTGAAGGTCCCCACCAGCCTGGCAGCCATCAGCAGAGAGCAACTCCAGCCACACCAGCTGGGTGAGGGGTGATGGGTGCCAGTGGCGCCACTTGGGCGACGATGGGGTGTGTGGCTGGCAGAGGGCACAGCTGGAGCAGATGCTCCCCAGAAGGACCCAGGAGCCCTGTCTCAGCATTTAATGAGTGGGAACAGGAGCACTTTACTGTAATTCCAGTAATTACATTGTTCATCCTTGGCAGCCGACACCAGTTGGTGTCCAGCGCCATGGGATCACGATAAGCCACCTGGCAAGGAGGCTTGGCAACACGCTGTGCTGCCGGGCAGCCAGCCAGGGCAGGGCAGGGAAGGGCTGCGGAGCAAGGTGTGAGGTACGGTAAGGGCCCGCCCCGGGAGTTCCCGTCACTGGCACGCAGGTGGCGGCCAGGAGGGCCCGAGTGTCCAGGGTTGACTGCTGAGCCCACACAGCCGGGGATCCCCAGCCCGCTGAGGTCCTGGCAGGATCCTAGCAGCCACCCATCATTGTGGCATCCCCAGAACCCAGCGGTCCTGCTGGGCGCTGAGCTAGAGCTGCCGGCAGTGGGATGTTCCAGCCACACGCACAGTGGGGGTTTGGGACAGCAAGGTGCCAGCAGGCTGGAGGGGAGTCCCCACCCACCAGGTGCAGGAGGGGGCAGGGGAAGGAGAGGAGGCTGCCTGTCACCCCCAAGGACCTGGTGTCCCACCCTGCCAGCACCACTGCAGCTTCCAGGCAGGCAGGTGCTGCCCCTGGGTCTTTCCTGCCATCGCCCACCCACCCCGGCCCAGCTGCGGCATCCCCGGGTGGTCCTCACTGGTGCTCGGGGCCAGTCAGGAGCAGGGACAGTTGGCACCCCAGGGACAGAGTGGGAGCCCTGCTGAGTCATCACTTCACTGTTCTCGTTTTTCCATGGTGCTGTTGTGCATTTGCTGGAAGCCAGCTCAGAGCCATGACTAATCTGTTCTCAAAACAAGCACAAAGCAAGCTCGAGGTTTGTGCAAAGCCACGGGGAGGAGGCGGAATCACAGTGCGGGGCTGAGCTGGGAAGGCAAGATGCTGGAGCAGCTGGGAATGCCCAGCCACGGAGCAGCCCTGCAGGCAGCACCCTCCTGTGTAGGGGGTGGGAACAGCAGAGGTGAGCAGGAGCACTGAGGACCCCCAACTTTCCCTTGCTACAGCGGGGCTGGAAGTGCAGGCAGCGTGCCGGGACAGGCTGCAGCCGGCAGGGCAGGCAGGTGTGGACTATCAGCATGCAGAACCCCATGTGCCATGGCCAGAGTTGGGGCTCTCACATGGGTTGTTTTGCCCTGTGGGGAAGCCACTGGAGGGGGAGGCCAGGGAGGAAGCAGAGGAGTTTGTTCTGGCCAGAACCGGGCATCCATTGATTTGCTGTTATTAAAACCAGAGCTGCTGTCGGGAACTCCACAGCCTGGCTGCCCTCACCTGCTTCCTGGAAAAGGCTGTCCCGTGTGCCCTCACCAGAGGGAGATGGGGCCCCCAAAGCACCTGGCAACAGCAATGGCCTGTACTGCGTTTGGGTGGCAGCCGGGGCACCGAGCCGAGGATTCAGTTTTGCCTTTGGTGCCCACTGCTCTGCTGCCCAGCAGTTGGCTCCCAGTCGGCCACTGTGCCCCTGGCCCTCCTCAGCACCCCCGGTGCTGCCTGCGGTGCTCAGGGCAGCCCTGTCACCCCACAGCGGGTGGCAGGACAGAGCAGTGGCACCCTGCTGAACAGAGTGTTTACTGGAGAGGCAAAGTCATCGCTTCCAGTGGGGGATGAATCACCCCTGTCAGGAATTCTGCCCGGGGGCTTTTCTGTAAGAGCATGGAATTTCAACACTGGCCGCCCGTGCCCTCCCGGGTCCCCCCTTCTTGCACAACCTCTCGCCGGGGTTGCTGTTCCCAGCCCCGGCTTTGCAGCCACAGCAACCCCTGCGGGGCACGGGGGTCCCAGCGCAGGGGGTCCCTGCACACAGTGGGGACAGGGCAGGGACCAGGCCAGGTTCGCAGCGTGGAGCAGCTGCCCACCCACAGAGCTGCGCACCCCGGTGCCCCACAAAGCTGCCCCTGTCGCGAGTGGGTCCCCTGGGACCAAGGGCTCCCCAGTGCCGCCCATGCTCAGCAGTGCCTGTCGCCAGGTTTGGAGCCTCCAGCTGCACTAGCACCCACGAGCGAGCGGGTGTAGACGGAGAGGGGAAGTAGAGAGCTGCAGTGGGGGCTCTGACAGAGCATCTTCCCTCTACTACGACCAGGCACATCCCACCCCCATTAGGGCTGACGGTGTGTGGGGAATGCTGGCAGGGTGGAGGCATGGGGCTGCAGATGGAGGGGCAGCTCCTGGTAGACCCCTGCCAGCTGCCACTGTCACCGTCCTGGTGCTGTCTTGCTGTGGGGGGACACCACTGGCCCAGGGGCTGCCCCACCATGGGCCAGGCTACTGGAGAGAAGGCGAGAAGGGAGCCAGAGCTTTCCCAGCAGACTGTGGTGACCCGAGAAGCCCTGCAGCCACGCTGGGACTGGGGATTCTCTCAGTTTCCACACACAGCAGAAACTCTGTGAGAACTGAGTGAGAGCAGAGGTGTTTCTGGATAAGGGGGAAGCACACTCAGAGCAGGAACTGAAATATCACCTTTGAGACTTGTGGCTCCTCTCAGCCTGGCGCAGCACAGATGGGCTGTGCCGGCTCCCAAACAAACCCCAACAACTTCAACCCCTGCCTTATTTGTTGCATTTTTTCATTACAAACCAGAAGAGTGTCATTTCAATAAAACAGCCTGTATTTTTACCCTCCTTGTCTCAGGGTACAGACAACTGATTTCCGGACAGAAAGGATTTTGGTCTTTTTTGGTAGTACCTCCGTCACAGTGGCAGGACTGGCATGTGGGCCCTTTGCACTGAAGCTGTGGAAGCTGCTTTTATTTTTTGCTTTGCACTTTCTGCCATTCCTGGAAATAGCTGAAGTGGCCGCTCTGACCTGCCTGGTGGGAAGCAGCCACAGCCCCCTTGTCCCACTCAGCCCCTGCCCCTCTGCACCGTGCCAGGATGTTCCACTCCCAGAGGGGCTCCCAGGACACACAAGCTGAAGTCCCATGCACCAAGATCGAGCAGCTCCATCCCAGCCCCACACATCAGCTCCAGGCTGATTTATAGAAATCCAATGGATGGGACTGACGGTGCCTCCTGCCAAACCTCATTAACGGCTGGCCCGGGAGAAGGCAAACAGCTATGCAGCAACAAGGAAATCCTTGTTTAAGCATTTCTGGCTGTGCAAGGCCCTTCACCCCATACCCAGGGGAGAAGGAGGAAGAGGAGGAGGTGAGGAGGAGGTGCAGGCTACAAGCCCCAAGTTGGCACCACCCTGGCAGCCAGGAGAGCCAGGAAGGAGACACAAGGGGACATATCAGGGTCTGCACAGGGAGGGATTCCCCAGAATGGGATGCGAGGTGGGGGAAAGCAGTAAGCTACATGGGCATGATGGGGGCAGAGGGCTCCCACTCTGCTGCAGGACCCTGCCTGCCCCTCAATGCCCCCTGCTCCCACCAACACGAGGTTCCCTGCACAAAGTGCTGGCCATGGGTGCAGTGAGCTCCGGGCACACCAGGCAGCGTGGGAGGCCGTGGGAGTCAGAACCAGTGTGCCTGTCCACAGTGGGCACGGGACACCAGCACAGCTGGCCTGCGGACCTGGCACCAGCAAGCTCCAGAGCAGCATCAGTGACCTGCATCTGCTTGCCCCACGTGTGGCTCAGGATCTATTTCATCATCTGGAGAAAAGCATTTACTGCCAATAAACGGGCTAATTAATTCTCCTCAAAGACCTCTCAATTATTCATCTCGGGCCACAGAGAAAACAATTAGAGCACTTACCTCAGCCCTGCCTCAGCCAGTGTAGCAGCTGGTGGCCGGCAGGGCACGGCGGGGACGGCCCGGCACAGCTCTCGGCACGGACCCCCAGTGCCTGGCCATCCCCGGGTCTGCCCACCCGGCCGGAGCGTCCCTGCGGAGCGCTGGAGCAGGGCTGTGGAGCCGGCACAGCCACCAGTCCTTAGCCGTGATCGGCTCCAGCGCTCTCTCAGGGTACTACCAGAGCTCCCCCAGCACCAGGGCTCTCCCAGGGACCGCCGGCTGCTCCCTCCCCACAGCCCCATGGCAGCCCGCACTGGAGTACCCCGTGCAGAGGGGCTTTTTCCCCGACGGTTCTCCAGCTCCTTGGCCCTTGGGATGTTCCCTCTGCTCCGCAGAACAGGGCCAGCCCCTGTTCAGGTGCACCCTGAGAAGGGAAACCCTCGGCATGGGGGGCACGATGGGCTGGGGGAGCCCTTCCCGGCACGGCCGGAACCCACGGGGGCTGCGGCCACAAAGGCCCTCCGGGGCCAGTCTCTCCCACCTGCTCCCGGTGCGCGGCGGGTCAGGCTGCCCCGCACTGGCGCCTCCGGGACCCCGGGGAGCGGGGCCATCGCCGCCCGGGGCCAGGCGGGCAGAGTCCCCCGCAGGCCCCCGGAGCCGCCGAGCCGGGCCGGGCGAGCAGAACCCGGCGGGTCCCGGGCTCGGAGACGCCCGTCGGGCGGGCAACGCGCCGCCGGCCGAGCCGGGAAGGGTTAAGGGCGGTCGGCGCCCCCCCGGCGCGGAGGCCGGGCCTGTCGGGAAGCCGGGATCTCTGCGGCGGTTTTACTGGAAAAGTCGCTGCCGGTGGAGGGGGGGCACCCGCGGCCTCGCAGGCTGGGGACGGGGCACCGGCCGGGACCACGCGGACACCGGGCTCCGGCTCCGGCACCGGCCCGCGCGGGGCTCCGACGGAGACTCCCCGGAGCAGCCCGCGGCTCCCGCACCGGACACGGCCCCGGCAGCCCCGGGACTGTGTCCGTCGGGGGTCTGTCCCGGGCCGAAGCTCGGCCGGTGCCGTGCGCGAGCGGCGGCCGCCGTGTGCCGCAGCTCGGGATATGTCACCGGCACCGGGACCCCGGGAGTGCGACGGGTGGGGGCCCGACCCGACCCGGCTGAGCCTGGAGCCGGCGCTCCCGGGAATCGCCCTGCCGCTCCCGGCAGCAGGAAACTGCTCGGCTCCGTGGCTCAGCCCCTCGGGGGCGACGGATGGCGGCTGTCCCGGCCCAGGTGGGACCGGGACCCTCCAGAACAGGCAGCGCCGGAGCCGCCCCACTGGGACGAGCCATGGAGCCCAAAGGGCACACAGGGTGAGCACCATGGACAGTGTGGCCGCAGGGCTAAGGCAGCCCGACAGGAAAACACCCCGAGCTCATGGTGAGCATGCTATGGTCTCTGCCAGGTCCTGAGTCAGCCCTTGGCACTCAGCACAAGACCCCCAGGGCATTGCCTGGGCCACTGGCAGCTCCATGGCCGCAGCCGCCGGCTCTGCTGGGAGGCTGGGAGCAGAACCCATTGCCAGCCTTTCCCAGGACAGCCATGTGTGCCAGAGGCAGAGGGCTCAGCTACAGCACCGTGCTCCCCTCATCCTGCAGCCCCTCCTGAGCCTCCTGCAGCCGGGATGTGCCAGGGCTCAGCCCTGGGGACGTGCAGACCAAGCAGCTGGGCCTGGCAGGCCTGGGATGGGGCTGCCGGTGGGGCTGGTAGCAGGGGGGGCCCAGCTCCGGGAATCGGCCCCAGTGGTTGCCAGGCCTGTGGTAGGGAGGGGGGAAACCCGATCCTCCGCGGTGGGATCTGGGCTCCACTCCCGGCTCCCCAGCCAGGCCTCAGCTGCTAATTTTAGCCCTGGGGAGGCACAACTAGAGCAGGAGCTGAGCCCAGCAGGGCAGGGGCTTAGCCCACCACAGGAGCTGGTGTGGGCAGGTGGTGACTGCAGTCCTATGGTGCAGTGTGGTCCTGGGTGAGCCCCCCACTAGTCCCCAGCTGCCAGCCAAGCCCCTGGCCAGGCACTGGCACTGCCCACTCTCTGCCCAGCTCCCGTGGCCTGAGTTCAGCCACTCCACATACAAGGCACAAGCACTTCCATGGGCCCGGTGCTGGCCCCACCAAACCCCACCGTGGCCCTGCTGGGCCCCGTGCAGATGGGGGAGCTCTGTGGGTGCTGGTAGCAAGGGAGGACCCCCAAGGCAGGTCCCAGCCTGAAGTCCCAGGGAAAGGCACAGGGCTGAAAGACAAGGGGCTCTGTGGAAGACACCCACCCATACTGTGAGTCCCCCAGAAGTTGTGGCTGCTGCCCAGTGAAGGAGCCCCTGCTTGGCTGCAGACCCTGACTGGGCTGGGGGGGCTGCCTTTCAGCTTTGGGCACAGCAGGGCAGTCGACCACCCCATCAGGTGCTGTGGGAGTGGACGGGTGAGTGGCTAGGAAGGCTGTGCTGAGGGATGCTCCATCCATCCAGACCTTCCAAGCAGAGAAAGTGGCTCCAAAGCCTGCCCTGCCCTACAGCAGCAGCCCCAGGTGGAGGGGGGGATCCCTGGCCTAGGGCCTCACAGCTGCTCTTCCCCCAGCCCTTCACCTGCAGTGTGACCGGCTGCACTGCCCAGCGCTTACTGGAAGAGGAAGCTGCTGGGAAGGCGGTGTGTGTGGCGGGGCAGCTTTGGGGAGGCTCAGCTGGGCTCAGCAGCCGGCACAGCTCAGCTGTCCATGCTCCCAGGTCCAGGGCCAGTAACGGGAAGCATCTGCTCTCAGTGACGGTAAATCAGATCGGGGAGATTAGAGGCCTTTTTGCCTAATCATGAGCAGCTTGAAGTTGGAGGACAAGTTCCTGGAACAAAGAGGAAATGGAGGCAGTAAATAAAGAAAAACTGTTAACATGTGGCCCTGTGTGTGAAAAACGTTTCATGAAGGACTGTTTATGGCTCACTCATCTGCGGGGCTGACAGCGCGGGGGGGTGACAGGGGATAGTGAGGGAGGGGGCTTCATGGACAAGGGCAGGGGTATGGGCAGAGTGGGCACCAGTGGGGCGGCTGCAGGGGGCTCAGGATAGGGGACCTGGGGAAGCCAAGGCTGGGGGGGCATGTGGCAGAGGGGGGAGAAGGCAGCAGCGTTACAGCAGCCATAGCACAGGCGGCTGGAGCACAGCACACGCGTTAGAGGGCAGGGGCTGGGCAGCATGTGCCCCTGAGGGGAACATGCCCCTTAATGCGCCTGCCCTATTGATCCCCTGCAAATGCTAGGAGAGGTGCTGGGTGCTGCAGAGCTGTGCCCCCCACCGTGGTAGCAGCAGGGAGAATGATCCAGCTGGTCCAGCCCAACGGGGGGAGGTGAGGGGGTCTCGCTACTGCTTTGGGCACATGCCCTCCTGCTGGGGGGCAGTGGGGATTTCTGCAAAGAGGCTGGTGGGTCCCCTCAGAGCAGGCAGGGAGTGCCGAGATCTGTGGAGCTGCCCAAAGATCCCAGAGCACCGCTGCAGCGCCAGCCCACCTGCGGTGCCACTGGACTGCACATCGGCTGCCAGGGAAGG
The DNA here is from genome assembly GCF_017639235.1 of Corvus kubaryi. Classification (NCBI taxonomy): domain Eukaryota; kingdom Metazoa; phylum Chordata; class Aves; order Passeriformes; family Corvidae; genus Corvus; species Corvus kubaryi. Next base: position 2,905,441 of record NW_024581084.1, read on the forward strand.
CGCAGCCAGGGCCAGAGCCAATTCCCAGCGGCCAGACGACCCCGTGCCAGCCTTGTTGGCAGGGGGAGCAGCGTGGCGGGAGCAATTCCTGCTCAGCCATGGAAAGACTCTGGAGGATCCCCCTGGCGCTCCCTTCCATCGGATACCCAGGATGGGGATCTTGGCAAAGCGAGGGGCCGTGGGACAGTGCAGGGCCGGGGCAGCCCCCACCCGTGTTCCCAGCGCCAGCGTGTTGGGGGATGGGGGGATTGCAGGGACGGCGCCTCTGCAGGGGCTGCGCCGCCGAGGCGCGGAACGTGCGCGGGGCCCATGCAGGAGCCGCTGCCCTGTTCCTGCCCCGTGTGTCCGGGCCCCATTCCCGGCATGGGCGATCCCACCCCCGCCCGGGAGCGCTTGCGGGGGGCGGTCCCGGCGATGCGGGCGGCGCTGCGGCGGGGGCGGCTGCCGGGCCCGGGGGGGCGCAGCCGCTTGCCGTGGACCTGCGGAGCGACACGGTGGCCCGGCCGTGCGCGGGGATGCGCCGCGCCATAGCCCGCGCCGCCGTGGGCGACGCCGACTACGGGGAGGACCCGGCACTGAACGGTGGGCGGAGGGGACGGGCCTCGCACGGGGTCCCTGTCTGCAAGCCCCCGACCCGGGGGCAGCAGGATGGGGAGGCCGGAGCGGGGCTGCGGGGGCAGCCGGGACCTGTGGGGTCCCCAAGCCCCTGGTCCCCAGGACATCCGTGTCCTCTTGCAGAGCTGCAGCGCCGGGCCGCGGGGACTCTGGGGACGGAATCGGTTCTGTTCGTGCCCACGGCCACCATGGCCAACCTCATCGCCGGTGAGTCCGGGGCTGCACCCGCAGCCCCCCGTGCCCCCAGGCTGTGGGCTGCTGCCCTTGGCCCCCTCCCTCACGGCCCTTCTCTCCCGGTGATATGCCACTGCCAGCGCAGGGGGGCTCAGCTGTTCCTGGGCCAGGACACCCACCTGCACCTCTCCGAGCACGGCGGGGCCGCGCAGCTGCGTGCCGCGGGCAGCCACGGTGGGCACGCAGCGCTGCCGGCAGGGCTCGCAGGGCAGGAGGGCGGCCGCGTGCTGCCCTCCTCTGGCTGCCAGAGCATCTCCTGGATTGTCCCAAGCCACGGGCTGCGACACGAGTGGGGGCTGTACACACCCGATGGAGGGGACAGAGGGGCAGAGGCCTGGAGCCCCCGTGCACCACCACTGTCCCCTGTCAGCTCCAAGCTCTCTCCTGCCCTGGGCACAGGTCGCCGGTGTCCACTCCCAGGCACCGCCAGATCTGCCGAATGGCACATTCGACCTGGACCAGCTGGAGCTGACCATCTGTGAGGCGCACAGCAGCCAGTACCACATGCGTCCTGAGCTCATCTGTCTGGAGAACACGCACATCTCGGCGGGGGGGCCGGGCACCGCCCTTCACCTATCGCAGGCAGGTGAGAGCCCACAGATGGTGCTGGCACAATCCTGCCTGGCATGGGCAGCTGGGCCCTGCACTTGGGGACACTGGAGCTCAGAGCGTGGCTCATGGTGGCACCAGATGCCCCAGGGGTCCCTCCCAAACCAGCTGCCCCTCTGACTCCCAGGTCCGTGGGCTTGCAGACCGTTACGGGCTGCGAGTGCACATGGACGGCGCACGACTGATGAATGCAGCAGTGGCCCAGGGTGTGGAGCCAGCTCAGATTGCCCAGCACTGTGACTGTGTGACCCTCTGCTTCTCCAAGGTCTGCTTGTGTGGGAGGGGTCCCCAAGGCTGGCAGGGACCAGCACAAGCTGCAGCCTGCCCCTTGTTTGCAGGTGTTGGGCTAAGAACACATGTGGCAGGCTGGGCCTGTACCCAGGAGGGGCAGCTGCCCCTGGGACAGCTGGGGTGACCCCGTTGTGGGCTCTGCGGGGCCTGGGTGCCCCGTCTGGTGCAGTGCTGGCAGGGTGCAGGGAGTTTGTCGCTGAGGCCTGGTGTGTGCGGCAGCTGCTGGGCGGGGGGATGCGGCAGGTGGGAGTGCTGGCAGCTGCTGCCCACCTTGGGCTGCAGCACACGGAGGTGATGCTGCGCAGAGACCACAACAATGCCCAGCACTTTGTGGAAGGTACCTCAGGGCCCCTTACTGTGCTGGGATGTAACAGCACACCTGGCACTGCCCAGCAATACCACGGTACTGGTGGCTTGGGCACCGTCCCTAGATGGCCACACTGGGTCTCCAGGCAGGTGAGGATGCTGCTGGGATCCTCACCTGGCTGGAGTGCCAGGATCATGCCATGACTGTCCCCGTGCTGCACTCAGTGACGCTGGTACCACATGGGGGGAGAAAGGGCTCCCCTTCATTCAGAACCTGGAGCAGGGCTGGGGCAGGTAGCCTCTTCCAGATAGCTGGGCAGTGGGCTTGCATCACCTTGGCCTCCCACAGGTATCCATGTGCTGAACTCTCCCCTCTGGTCCATCAACCTGGCAGCGGTGAAGACCAACATTGCAATGGTAAATGTCCAGGGGACCTGGCCCTCCCCTGCTGAGCTCTGCGACCGCCTTTGTGCCATCAGCGCGGAGGTGGCTGAGACCGGGCAGGCTGTCAGCATCTTGCTACTCCCCTGGTCAGCACAGACTGTGCGTGCTGTCTGGCACCGCAACATCTCGGCCGTGACACTGAGCTCACAAGGAGAAAGCTGGAATTTGTGGCCAGGAAGTGCCAGGAGGAATTGGCCTTGGGACTGCATCTGATGCCTCAAGGCACCGGGGGAGCCTGAGCACTCTGCCAGCCCCGCAGCTGCAGCAGTTAAGCAGCCCAAAGGACTGCTGCTGGGAACACATCTGGAGCCCCTTTGTCCTCCAGATGAGTTCCCAGCCATCTGAAACTCAATATCAGCCCTCACAGGCAGCCTGAAAAACCAATGTGAGCCCAGCCTAGTGGAGACCCCAGCTCTCGAGGCAGTCAGTGCACAAAATAAACGTGTTTTGGTGGTCCTGTAGCTGTGTTCTCTCAAATGTGCTCTTTTCCTGGCTCTGCAGCAGGGACATCATCATGGCCACGGTCCCCATGGAGGGACAAATGCTCGTGAGGACATGGAAGCATCTCAGCCACAGGACCAGGGTTGCTGCACAGCAATGCCAAGGTTTGTGTCTGGCCAGGACTGTCCCAGGAGCTCGAGCCCAGCCTGACCCAGATGGCTCTGTCACTCCCATTCCCAGAGGCTTATGTCATTCTGTCCCACAGCGGCAGGTGGACTCCCCAGGCTTCCCCTGTCATGTTCTGGGTCAGCAAGTCCCAGAACTCTGCACTGGAAGAAGGGATTCTCTCAGCAGCAGTTGCACTGGGTGTGCACCCACTGGCTCCCTGGGAAGCACTACCCCAGGCAGCAGTAATTCCCATTTTATTTCATACTGCCAGTGTGCAGTTTAAAGGACACTGAGGGAACAGACTTCATGATCCAGCTGCCCAGACAGAGCCTTGCAGCCCTCAGTCCCTTGCGCTCCAGCGGGCAGGAACACTGCAGGGAAGGGGCACCAGCCTAGGCTGGGCTGAGTGGAGAGGGCACGGTGGAGGTCTGAGACAGTGGTCACCCCATGTTGGAGCGAGGAGGCAGCAGGCAGGGGGATACCAGACGCCTGTTGCCACCACGCAGGTCCACAGTCCCCATCTGTTTACTACTGACATGCCCTTATGCTCTTGAAATCATGTTCAGAATCACCTGGGATGAGGAGCCAAACCCTGTGAGCAGCCCCTGACCCCACACCTCCCTGCAGGGAGGTGGCAGCCAGCCCTAAGCCCACCTGATCTGCCTTGGCACAGCCCTCCTACCTACCTGAGTGAGAATGTAGTTGTCCTCTGACAGCTTCTCAATGATGTCAAAGTGATCCACACCAGCCAGATCCAGCAGAGAGACAGACCAGCCGGCTGCACGCAGGGCCTGTGGAGAGAGCAGTGCTGGCAGGATGAACCCCAAACTCCACCTGCCCTGAACAGAGCAGCAGGAATAATGTCTTGGCAAGGACTGCTGTCCTGCAGTGAGCCAGAAACTGCTCTGGTTCAGCACAGCTCTTCATCCCAGTTGGGCAAGTTGTTGAGGGCTGGCTGGAGCAGTGTCCCCACCAGAGCCAGGCAGGGTGCTGCTCACCTGGCCATGCTCCTGTGACTGCCTGGTGCTCACCTGTCTGTACTCCTGCAACTGCCTGGTGCTCACCTGGCTGTACTCCTGTGATTGCCTGCGAAACTCTGGGGAGTCATGCTGGGCCACAGCCATGAGCACCTCACAGGCTGCTGGCACTGCCGGGGTGACATGTCTCATGGGGCTGTTCCTCTGGGCCACTTCCCTGCAGGAGTCACCCCGGTGGCAGCTGATGCAGCCCTTCACTCCAGGAGCACCCGTGCCCTCAGCTGGACTCACCAGCTGGGGCAGGCATAGGAGCAGAGTGGCTGCAGAGCCACTGACGTTCGGCTGCCTGTGCTCTGCCCCCATGGCTGTCCCCACAGCATGTGGGCTCACCGGCTCATGTTAAGAACATCATTCACATAGGTGTGCAGGATGGGCTCCAGGTCGTACACGCCGCTCACCAGCACCGCTCCTGGAGGCAGAGGCACTGGCAGGTGAGGAGCTGCACCCTGGGTGGCTCCCACAGCCCTGGGGACCTCATAATCAGCTGGGGCTCCACAGCCCCGCAGCCTTGTCCCAGGTGTGGAGATCAGTTCCCCTCCAGCCCCTGTTCTGGGACATGGCAGCACTACCTTTGATTTCTGGCACCTCTTGGAATTCTGTCCAGTCTGTGGACAGCACCATGGCCGCCAGGTGGGCCCCTGCTGAGTGTCCGCACAAGTAAACGCCTCTGAAAGGAGGAAGCAGTGAGCCAGCAGGAGAGAGTGACTGAGACGGACACCTAGAGACACTTTGCTCTGTGCAGAGGAGGCGGCACAGCCCAAATGTGTCAGCTCAGATGTTTCCCAATCCATCAGCTGCTGCCTTGTGCAGTGACAGGGGATTGTGGCCACAGGCACTGCCCAGTGCTTGGACCAAGGCGCCAAAGCCTTTGCCCCACCGCAGGCCTTGTTTGCCCCCAGCCACTCTCACGAACCAACCCCCGAGCCGGGAGCTGCCCACCTGATCCTGGGGTACTGCTCCACCAGGAAGACGAGGCTGCGGCGCACCTGCTGCACCATGGCGTCCATGTGGCCTAGGCAGAGGGCAAAGGGCAGGGTTGGAGGGCACCGGGCTGCACAGGCAGCTGCAGCCTCTGCAGGACAGCACCTACCTTCAGGGGCTGTGTCGTACCCCACCGCCACCACTGCCACCCCCTGCGACACCAGCGGCGGGGCTGCAAAGCCCGAGTCGTCCTTACTGGTGGAGAGAGATGCTGACAGGCTGTGGGTGCCGGGGGCTGCAAGGCCAACTGGGGACTGGCCAGACCCCATGTACACAGAGCAAGTCCCAGAGTCAGGAGAAGGGGTCAGTAAGAGTTGGTGAGGGGGTCCCTTTCCGAGGAATCCCTCACTGACAGCCCACCTTACCTCAAGCACTGCCAGTATCCGCCATGGATGTAGACCAGAACCGGGAAGGCTGTGCAGCACAGTGGGGGATCAGCAGGGTGTCCACCCTGCCCACTCCCGGCCCCGCCATCCCCGTCACTGACTTTCACAAGGGTCCGTGGGAAAATAGATGTCCAGCTTCTCCCCGTCCCCGTTGCCATAGGGGACGTGCAGCAAGGTCTGCGCGCTGGCCCGGGCCCGTTCGGTTCCTGCGGGGGAAGGCGGTGGAGCACGGGGCCGTGGCACCGAGCGCAGCCCCTCTCCCGGTGCCCCACGTTCCCCACCTGCCGCCGTCACCGCGAGGTGGGCGCCGATGATGGTGTCCCGGTCGAGGCGGGGGGACCAGCGACTGGGAGAGTACTGGTCCTCCAGCGCCTGCGGGGAGGCAACGGGGCTGCGGCGGGGGCAGCGCCGCCGGGGCGGCGGGGTCCAGGGGAAAGTCCCTACCCCGCCGCTCGGACGAGAACCGCGCTCTGCCCACCCTCGAGCCCTGCCTCGGGGCCCCTACCTCCATGGACATATCCCGCCACCCGCCCATGCTGCGGCCGCTCCGGTGCCGCTCCCGGTGCGGGGCCAGGCGGGGGCGGGGCCAGGCGGGGGCGGGGCCAGCCCGCTCCCATTGGCCGCCCCGGAGGCGAGGCCCGAGCGCGGGGGCGGGGCCGGAGCGCGGGGCGCGGCAGGGCCCGGGGGCGGGGCCGCCCCCCATTGGCCACTCGGGATCGGGGGCGGAGCCGCCGGGCAGAGGAAAATAAAAATTTTGGCGCCCTTGACCCCATTGGGCAGCGCTGCCGCGCGCCGGCGCAGCCCCTTTCGCGATTGGCTAGCGCGGCGGCGTGTGGGTGCGAGGCCTCCTCCGATTGGCTGGCGCGTCCGCACCGGAGCGGCGCGCGCGGGCTCGGGCCGGCAGTCCGCCATGAACTGTCTGACGGTGCCCGGTGTCCACCCCGGCTCCCCCAGCCGGCCCCGCGGGCAGATACAGGTAGGCACCGCTGCTGTGTATCGGGCTGGGGGATAGATACGGGGACGGTACTGCCCCGGGCACGGCCTGGGAGGCGAATATAGGTGCCGCCCCAGGTCACCGGGCTGAGGGGGCTGCGGGGCCAGGGGGCTGCACCGGCACTGGGTGGAGCCGGGGCTTCCCGTTGATCCGCTGTTCTGACCCCACCGTTCTGCCCCTAGGTGATCTTCGGACCCATGTTCTCCGGAAAGAGGTAGGCCCGGAGCGGGGGGCGCAGGGCGGGGCCCGGGGTCACGGGAATGCGGCGGGCCGAGGCTGAGGCCCGCTGACACCGTGTCTTGCAGCACGGAGCTCATGCGGCGAGTGCGACGGTTCCAGCTCGCCCAGTACCGGTGCCTGCTGGTGAAGTATGCCAAGGACACGCGCTACAGCTCTTCCGGGGTCTCCACACATGACAAGTGCGTTCCCAGGGCAGGAGGACACCCCATTTCCACGGGGCTGCCTGGCCTGTCCAGCTCACTCCTTCCCTGCCCACAGGAGTACCATGGAGGCCCTGCCCGCCGGGCTCCTCCAGGACGTTTACCAGGAGGCGCTGGGTGCTGCCGTCATCGGCATCGATGAGGGACAGTTCGTAAGTCCATGGCTGGGGTGTGTTGGCTGGGCTCTGCGGGACACAGAATCCTCCGTACACCCTATGCAGACCAAGGTCTGTGTCCTTTGCAGGAGGGGGTGGGAAGTAATGCCCTGGGGCAGTTTGATCCATGTAGCCTGTGCTTGTAGTCAAACTCTCCTTCCCTATAGTCCCTGCAGACAGAGGACGGTGGGACTGGAGCTCATTTCACAGACGGGGCACATGGCTCTGATTTTCCTTGTTCCTGGTGCTGCTGTCTGGGCATGCACTGTGGGATCTGGAGCCAAGTGCTGCCCTCCATCCCTCTTTATGTTGTGCCTGTACCCCCTCCAGTTCCCAGACATTGTGGAGTTCTGTGAGACAATGGCCAATGCTGGGAAAACCGTCATTGTTGCTGCTCTGGATGGGACTTTCCAGAGAAAGGTAAAACAGTCATTTTGGTACAGCAGCTGCTTTGGGACCCTCGTGGAACCCACCCAGCAACATCTTCTTGCTGTCTTGCACAGGCCTTTGGGAGCATCCTGAACCTGGTGCCACTGGCAGAGAGCGTGGTGAAGCTGAACGCTGTGTGCATGGAGTGCTTCCGGGAGGCCTCCTACACCAAGAGGCTGGGAGCAGAGCGGGAGGTGAGTCCCCTTGGAACAGAAACTGTTTCACCTTGCCAGTCCTGCTGGTACAGAGACTCCCTCTGGGGAGCTGGGCTCCACAGTCACTCTCCAAATTTCCCTGCCAGGTTGAAGTGATTGGAGGAGCTGACAAGTACCACTCCGTGTGCCGAGCCTGCTACTTCCGAAAGCGACCCCAGCAGGCTGGGCCAGAGAACAAAGAGAACGTGCCTCTGGGCCTGAGGCAGCTGGAGACAGCTGCACCTCAAAAAATCTTCACTTGACTGCTGGGAAAACGGAGGGGAAGGGAGCTCAGTGCTGTGGCTCCCAGGCACCGGCTCTGCCTCTCTCTACTTTAGCAAACTGTTCAGTGCCTCAGCCCTCCCTACCCAACCTCCGCTGCTCCCCACACCAAGCACCACAACTGAGGATCTACCAGGCCTGATGCTGGGGGAAGCTGAAGCAAAAGCCTGGCTAGAGTGAGTTCCCATCTCAGAACAAGGAGAGGGACGAACACAGTTACTGATGCTGCCACACGCAGGCCCTGGGGCACTGCACGTCAAGCCAGGCCACAGTGCTTCCGCCGCTCGCTGTGGCTCTGGCCAGCTCTCCCTGTGGTCTATGCGTGCTCAGGCTGGCACTGGTGCCTGTGAATGCAGCCCTTCTGTCTCGTGCACTGTTGCTAAATTCCAGGTTTCTCAAGACAATGTACAGCCATTAGTATTTTAAATGCAATTTTTAGTTTCCTTTCCTAACAGCCTGAGGTAACTTGTCCATTGTCACAGAGCTGTGGCACAGCTTTTAAACTGACATGTGGCAGCCCAGCCCTGGGCAGGCCCTCGACCTCTCTGCCAGCACACTCGCTTGTGTTACTGCCTTGTCAATTATTGAAACACAAGAAGGTGAAGGAAGGCCAGTCAGCCTAGCAGCTGACTCTTCTGAGGTGTTGAACTTCAAAGGGCTGTGTTCTAGCAGGCTGTGACAGAGTCCTTTGGAGAAACTGGTCCCAGGGAGAGCCTCCTCCAAATTCAGGGCAGTTTTTCTCAGGTTCAAGGCTGGTGCTGCAACTTTGGTGCTATGTTACCTGTGAGGGGTTTGGAGGCTCAGAGTTTCATCTATCAAGATTTGGACGATTATTCCAGGGAAGATCCAGCTGCTTGGCAAAGGGGCTCTCCTCTGAGGAGCTGCTTCTCCACCCTAGTCATGTCTCTTGCTCCCTCCTCAGCTTTCCAGAATTCTCAAGGCTGACTCTTACTCTGCTCTAAGCTGACTGAAGGATCCTCTTCCCTCTTTGTTTGACTGAGATTCTGGAATGTTGTTGCTTCCTTATTCCCTGTAAAAGTGGTTTTTCCTGGAAGCCAGCATCCACAGGCTCTAAGCAGTAGCTCTTTGCCCAGGCCAGACCTCTGCATCCGAGTGCAGGGTTGCTGTTTGCCTGTCTCCTGGAAGGCTCCAAGAGCTGCCTGAACTCCCCCTGCTGCCCCCACATTACAGGTGAGAATAATTGTACTCACAAGCGCTCGATTGCCAGCCCTGGGCTTTTCCCCCAGGGCTGAGGAAAGTGGTGCTGCTGCTGCTGCTTTAGGTTAATAAATAACTTAATGAACCTGTGTGTGTGTGTGTTTTCTACCAGAGCATTCTGCTAGGTCTTCCTGGCCCTGACCAGTGAGACAGCGTGGGCTGGTCACGGCAGCGGTCACAGGGCGCAAGGGCTGCACACAGGCCTGGTGTTGGAGCTCTGCTCAGACCAGGGAGCACGAGGAGGGTGGCCTAAAAATAGCCACCAGCATGAGTGTGCTGTTTGCAGTGCAGCAGTTGGCAGGGGCTGCACTGCCCCACCTGGCACCCCCAGCTCTCAACGGGGAGAAGGCAGGAGCCTTTTCTGCTCCCCCAGAGACAAAAGGCACATGACGGCTCACATGGTGGCTTGGTGAAAAAGTTTATTCCAAGCATACAGTGACAACTGCTGGAACACTGGCCCCAGCAGTGACAGCCCACATGGCTGCTGGGAACAGCTTTACCACAGCACAGCAGCAAACACAACCTGAGACAACGGCCCCACAGGCAGCTGGTGTGGCCGGAGGGAGCCGTGGGCAGGGTGCAGGAGCATAGCCTTGCAGCAGCAAGGGCAGCACTCAGGGGGAGGCATGCAAGGGAAAGAAAGTGCTCCAGCACTTTCCTCAGCTGGAGCAGCCATGGCCCTGCTGAGGGATCTCAGCACTCACTGCTCCCACAGATCCCAAGCCGCATCATCCAAGCACCAGCAGCTGTAGTGCAGGCTGGAGGAAGGCACAGCACGGCATTAGAGGCAAGAGAAAAGGGGGCTTTGGCAATAGCTCACCCAGAAGCAGTCAGTGGGGGAAGGCACAGGAAGCCAGCACAGGCAGGAGCTGGGCCTGGCTGTGCTATGGCAGTGAGAGACGGCACTTGGGGGAACGCAGCCAGCAGGGCTGAAAGGCACTGGAGATAGGATGGACCAGGGCAACAGTCACAGGGGCAGAGCCTAGCCAGGTTCAGGGGCTGTGAACCACACCCCACCACCAAGGCACCACAGCAAAAGCAGAGGTTCATCCATGCCAGGGCCGCCCACACACCCAACTTCCCTCAGCTGCAGTGTTCACCCAGCAGCTGCAAATCATCGTGTGCCAAATCACCCACGGCACACTGGCCTCTGGACCCTCCAGTGAGGATCTCAGCTCCAGGACCAGGCCCAGGCCCCTCCTACACCCCATGAGGAGGCCCAGTCACCTTCAAACAAAGCAGCCATCACCCTCCTGCCCCACTGTCCCCTCCAAGTCACAGATCCCTCCCTCCCACCCCACGGAAGGAATTGCACTGGTACAGCCGTCCCGCGGGTGCCAGCCAGGGCTCAGTACACTGGTGGTGGCTGATACCCCTCTGGGGCTTCCGCTGTGTGTGTGAAGGGTGGCTGCTGGTAGCTCTCATGGCTGATGTTGGGATAGCTGGAGTAGGGAGTCGAAACCTCCGGGCTGGGGTCGGCATAGCTTTGAGCAAAGTCCTCCACCCCCATTTTGTACCTCTTGTAAGCGAAGGTGAGCAGGAGTCCCTGCAGAGAGAAGGGGGCAACAGCATTAAGGCCATTCCAGGCTGTGGAATGCAGGGGGCCCCTTTGTGCTCCCCTCAAGTGGGGCAGGGTGGTTCACTTACCCAGGAGAAGACAGAGAAGAAGCTGAAGGTGATGGCAGCGCGGGCAGAGTCCGCCCCGATGTACACATCCTCGGCCCGTGTCCAGGACCACTGGTTGGTCAAGAAACAGAAGCCGATGAACCATAGGAAGGTCCAGAGACCTGTGGGGGGAAGTGGCATGAGGGCCAGGGCTGGTTCTGCTGCTTCTGGGCAGTCCCAGGGCCAGACCCAGCTCCACCGTGCAGGCTGGCTCAGGCACCCGGCCAGGGGCAGCCACTCCTCGAGGCACTCAGCAGAAGCAGCAGCGCGTGGCCCGCGGGCAGCACGCCAGACGGGAGTGACTCCCTTCGCCAGGCACCGGCAGCCACGTCACGGGACAAGGCGGCCATTGTGGCAGCGACAGGAGGCACAGCCCTGCCCCGCGCCCCTGGTACCTGAGAAGCCGAGGTCGGCCAGGACCAGGTACTTGCGGTCGGTAGTGTTGCTGATCTGGGGGAAGTAGACGTCCACCATGAAGAAGAAGATGCAGGCGAGGAAGGCGAGGACGCCGATGCCGATGCCGTAGCGACAGGCGTCCTCGTTGTGGTTGAAGATGCAGAAGAGCGTGGGGTCCTCGGCCCCGCTCGTGTAGCCATCCCCGATCAGGCAGGCGAACACGATCAAGGCGAAGACCTGCGGGGCGGAGCCGATGTCCGGTGGGCGGCACCGAAGCCGGGGGGGCCCTCTTCGGGGGCTGCCCGTCCCGGCGGGCGAGGGGCACCGGCTTGCGGCAGGGGGACGCCGTCCCGGCGGGGCTCTCCCGTCGCGTCCCGCCCCGACTCACCGCGCTGACGATCCGCGCCAGCACCTGCGGCTGCTGCACGAAGCGGACCAGGTCGAAGGCACCGCCGGCCTTGGCCGCCCCGTAGGCGCCTCCGCCGCCCTCCATCGCGCTCCGCCGCCGCTCCTGCGCGGCACCGCCCCGGGAGGGCCGGCCCTGGCGGTCCGGCGGCGCCGGGGCGGGGCGGGGCTGGCCTGGTCCGGTGGGACAGGGCTCCCCCGCCCGGGCATAGAGCACCGCGCTGGTCCCGCGCCTTACCCCGGTGCCCCGCTCCGTCCCTCCTTCCGCCCCTGTGTAACGGGGAACGGGGAGTGGCAGCCCCACGCCTCAGCCGCCGACGGGTCCCGGTGAGCGCGGCCGAGGGGAAACGGGGACTTTTGGGGGGCTCCCGCCGCCCCCACCCGGTACCGGGAGGCGGCAAGAGGGACGGGACGGACAGGGCTCGGTAGCCCCCGCCGTCCCCGCGGGTCCGCACCCACGCGAGCCACGGCCCGGACAGCAGGCGGCGGGAGCCCCGGGGAGCGTTCCGTCGGCTCCCGGTATCGGGCGAGCGGGGCCTGAGGGGGAGCCCCGGGGCGGCCACCTGCCCCAAGCAGCCTTAGCCCGTCCCGGGGGAGGCTGCGGAGCCCGAGGGCGGTGGAGGAGGGAGAGCAGGGGAGGAAGGAGACAGCACTGGGCAGGGGAACACGGTGCGGGGCACGGGGGTGTTTGCCCCGATGTGTCCTCTTAGGGCCAGTCCGGGCCCTTCCCAAGCCGAGCTCCGGGACTGGTGCTCGGAAGCTCCGTGCCTGCCCCGGAGGGTCCCGGGACGGCGGGCGGAACCCGCTCGGCGGCGGTACCGCCCTATCCGCCCTCTCTTCCTTCCTGACGCCGAGTTGGGCTGGACCCAGGGTTAGTCCCAGTTTAGCCCCGCAGACGTCGCGCTCACCCCTGCCCCCGACCTCGCACGCAGCGGCTCCGGCTCCATCCCAGTCCCGCAGGCCGGCAGCGCTCGGGAGCCGCGGAAACCGGGGGAGCCGCGGAAACCGGGGGCTGGCGGGGGCCGGCACCAGTGGCGCCCGTCTGCTCACCGTGGCAGGGCCCGTGTAGGAGGGACCCGCTCGGGCCCGCAGGATGTCCCAGCCGCCCTCCATCACTCTCCACGTCCCCGAGGGCACCGAGAGCGATGGGTGAGTGTGACCTGACCCCGCCCGCTGCCCTGCCGTGCCCTGGGTCCTGCATCCCAGGGGCACGAGGCTACGACCCCACGCCCTGCAGGCACCAGGTGTCCGTGCCACCATGTCCCTGTGTCCCTGCAGCCAGGAGCCCAGTCCGGACAACGAGAGAGCCCTGCACACCTCATTCCACCAGCTCATCCTGGAGCAGAGCAGCTTGATCGAGGCAGGTCTGGAGCTGGAGTTGCAGGAGAGGGACAGAGGTAAAGCTCTGCAGCCTCAGCCAGGGCAGGTTGGGGACAATGTGTGTGCCCAGGGCCATCTCCCGGCCCTGACTCTGCTTGGGCCAGCGGTGTCACATGTCAGTGCTGTGGCCAAAGCATTCGTAGGAGCCTGCTGATGCCTTGACCAGTGCAGAGCAGGGCAGTCCAGGGCAGACCAGATCTTGGGGACACAGAAAGCATCCCTGGAGAAGGGGGTACTCTGGGAAAAGCACACACCAGGGCACACACCTAGCCTCTGTGCTGGAGCAGAGCAGCAGGGAAACAGGGATGAGCCATGGGCTCTCTGCATTCTCTGCCTTCCCCCTCCCAGAGTCTCCAGCCTGCTTGGCTACTCCAGATGCCTGTGCTGGAGCCTGGCCAGAGCCTGGGCAAGGTGAGGAGCACCCCAGCTACTCCTCTGCCTCCCTGCAGATCTTGGCCAGCATGCCTAGCCGCACCATCGGTAGGTGCCACCCACTTTCCCACCCTTCCCCAGGTCCCAGAGCCCCTTGGAGAGCTCTTGCGCCTGCCTGGTCCCCCACGGCCGCCCGAGCCCTGCTCTGCTCTGATCCACAGGACGCAACCTTGGGGCCATCATCTCCCAGTACTGCAACCGCACGGCCCGGCTGCGGCGCCGGAGCAGCCGCCCACCCCTGCAGCAGCTCTGCCGCGCGGCGCGGCCCAGCCTGCGCCAGTATGACCTGGAGACTGACCCCACCAGGGCCACGCTGGAAGGTGAGGGTCCCCCAGTGTGTGAGAAGGCAGTGCTGGCCACTGTCCCTACGCTGGGTTAGGGACAGGCATGCTGTGACCTGGCCAGCTGTGTCCCACTGAGCCCCTTGTGCCGCAGACAAGCGGCGCCTGCTGGTAAAGGAGCTGCTGAGCGTCTCACCCAGCCAGTGCAGCCACATGCTGCTCACCATGCCCCTCAGCCTGGCGGAGAAACGCATCCTCCGGTAGGACCCCATCCATCAGCACCAGCGAGGCAGGACTCCCACAGCCGGAGCTGTGCCAGGACCTGTGGTACCCTCTGACACCCCTCTCTTCTGGGCAGGCGGCAACTGAGCAGGCAGAGGGACCCGCTGAGGCAGCGCACCCATCACAGGGCCCCCTTCTCACCCTGTGGTTGGTCCAAGGTCTACGTCATCCTTGTAAGTCAGGGGCACAGGTCTGCACAGAGGCTGTGAGGGCTCCAGTGCAGGCTCCAGCCCCACTGCTCTCCCCATTTTCCTTTTCCCAGGGCTGCCGAGGTCTCTGGTACAGGATCCTCTCCCTGCTCCGCACTGCACAACCCTGGCACTATGCCCTGAAGCAGATTGGGGGCCGCTTTGGCTCCAGTGTCCTCTCCTACTTCCTCTTCCTCAAGATGCTCCTTATGTTCAACTTCTTTTCATTCCTCATCCTCCTGGCCTTCGTGGTGGTCCTGCAGGCTGTGTACCCCCCTGCATCAGTCAGCCCCCAGCCCTTCACCGGCCTCGAGCTCCTCACAGGAGGAGTAAGCATGGCCCAGGCAACCCCAGATCAGGGGCTGCTCCAAGCCTGGGAGGCAGCCCCACTTTCCCACTGCAATAATACCCCAGCCCAAGGCTCTGTGTCCCTGAGGCTGGCACAGAGGTGCCAGGCTAAGCAGGAAGCTGCGGGCCCCATGGTGTGCTTTCCTGCAGGGCTACTTCACGCACTCGCTGCTGTACTACGGCTACTACAGGAACGTCACCCTAAACGACCCCTGCACCTCCAGTCCTAAGGGCAGCATGTGCCCCCTCGCAGCCCCCCTGTTCCCGTACAACTTGCCACTGGCCTACCTGTTCAGCATTGGGGTCTCCTTCCTTGTCACCTGCATCCTGCTGGTGTACAGGTGGGTCAGCAGCACCTGTGGCGCTGCCAGCCTTCCCCTTCACCCAGCCCCAATCCCTGATGCCCTTCACCTCACTGCAGTGTGTCCCGCTCTTTTCGGGAGAGCGTGAGAAGCTCTATGGGGGACTTGGCCATCAAAGTCTTCTGCGCCTGGGACTTCAAGGTGATCCAGAGGCGCTCGGTGAAGCTGCAGTGTGAGAACATCTGCACCCAGCTGAAGGTGAGCAAAACATCCCAGACCCCAACCTTGCACCAGTGCTTTGTCCATCACCCCTCGGGGTCCTGCCACGGTGCAGTGGGATGAAACCTTGCTCTGGACCCAAAGCGGATTTGGCAGCTCTGCCACTGCTCTCTTCAGGAGCTGCTGGTGGAGCACCGCTCCCGCTCCCGCTCCCGGAGCTGCTGCCAGTGCCTGGGGCACTGCATCGTGATATTGCTGGCCTGGGTCCTGGCACTGGGCTGTGTGTCAGGCTGCGTGCTGGCTGTGCACTACTTCTCGGAGCACATGCACATGGTGAGTGCCTGGGGTCAGAGGGACAGGGCTGGGATACTGGGGGGAGAGGCAGGGACAGCCCCACTGCAGCTCTGCTCCTGGCCTGGGCATTTGCTGCTCTCCCCAAGGACACCACACCTGGCTGCCAACAGCTGTGCACTCACCCCAGTACCTGCTCACCAGGTTCAGCAGGAGCAACAAGCACAGGGCAGTGGCAGATGGCAGCAAGAAGCCATTCTCCTGGTCCTGCCCCTTGTGGTGTCCCTCCTCAACGCGTTGATGCCCCGCCTGTTCAACTTGCTGGCGATGTGGGAGAAGCAGGACTCCCCGGTGACACAGGTCTACGTGGCAATCATCAGGTGGGCTGGCTGGGGCCCTGGTGGATGGAGCGTGCTGCACCTGCGCCTATGACAGGCAGGGAGGCTTTGGGGCCAGGCACCCCATCTTTGGGGCTTGGCCCCTCCACCCCCTGGGCTCAGGAGCTTCTGGCACTGTTCCTGCTCCCCAGGAACCTCATCCTGAAGACGATGGTTCTCATCCTGCTGTGCTCCCAGTGGCTCAGCCGGAGTGTTACCTGCTCAGCAGAGGAGGTCAGCACCACTGCCCCAGAGCCATGGAGGGCTGGGCTGAGCTTGGGGTTGTGCAGGGAGCTGGTGGCTTCTTCTTTACTAGATATCAGGGAGAAATTCTTCCTTGTGAGGGTGGTGAGGGCTCTGGCACAGGCTCCCAGAGAAGCTCTGGGTATCCCTGGAATTGTTAAAGGCCAGGTTGGACAGGACTCAGAGCATCCTGGTCTAGTGGAAGGGTGTCTCTGCCCAGAGCAGGATGGGGAAAGAGATGAGCTTTAGGGTTCCTCCCAACCCAAGCTATTCTGTGATTCTGTGCCACACTTGATTGTCTCCCCAGTGCTGGGAGACGTGTGTGGGGCAGGACCTGTATCGCTTCATGGTGATGGATTTCATATTCACCTTGCTGGACATGCTCTTCGGGGAGCTGATCTGGAGGTAACGTGCCCCAAGACATGGCCCCCCACCTGTGTGGCATCCCTGCATGGTCCCAGCTCTCCGGTGCACCCAGGCTCTGCTGCCATCAGAGGGGAAGGTGGGGTGTGAGGTCCCCCCAGGCAGTGTGGGAGCAGAGTTCCACTTCTACCCAGGCTAATCCTGGAGAAGAAGCTGAAGACAAAGCAGAGGCCAGAGTTTGATATCGCCCGAAATGTGCTGGAGCTGATCTATGGGCAGACCCTGACCTGGTGAGATGTTTCTGCCTTCTGTGGCTCCTTCCTCTGCTGGCAAATGACCTGCAGTTCCCAGGAGCCCTGTGGGTGCTGTAGCTGTGCCCACCTCTGTCTCTCCTGAGGCTCAGACCCAGGCAAGCTCATCTTTCCCCTGCTCCCAGGCTGGGTATTCTCTTCGCTCCGCTCCTGCCAGCTGTGCAGATGCTGAAGCTGCTGCTGTTGTTCTATATCAAAAAGGTGTGATTCCCCCCAGCCCTGCAACTCCCCATGGGGTGAAACTGCAGTGATGCTGTGCCCTGTCACCATCAGCCTCTGCTGCAGCAGTGGTGCCACATGAAGCGGCCTCGTGCTGGTGGGACTGAGTGGGGGTTTCTGGGGATAGGATGTCCCCGAGCTCGCTTGGCTCCCAGTGGGTGGGAGGGAGGGGACAGCAGGGTGTGGACTGCCCTCCAGGAGTTGGCAGCCCGCAGGACTGCTCCCTGTCCACAGACCAGCCTGATGTGGAACTGCCAGTCCCCCAGCAAGCCCTGGCAAGCATCACGCATGAGCACCATGTTCATCACTCTGCTGTGCTTCCCCTCCTTCCTGGGTGCAGCTGCATTCCTCTCCTACACCATCTGGTCGTGAGTACCCACGAGGCCACGGCTCAGGGCACAGGACCCCTGGCTGCCTGAAGAAGGAGGGGTTGGGGAGACCATGGCCCCTGTCCCTGGCATCCCCCAGCTGCAGACTATGAGGTGCCGCCCCAGGCAAGGGATGTGCTTCCCGTCTACTGGCCTGTGCTCACTTCTTCCAGCTGTTCCTGGTGCAGGATGCAGGGATGAGGACCCCCTTGTCCAGCCCTGGGGATGCTGGGGACAGTGAGGCTGGGTCCCTGGAGGGCTGAGACAGGCAGTGCCCTGGGCTGGGGGCAGCAGTTGCTGGGCTGCTTATTGCTCTGAACGCCCTGTTGGTCTGCTTGCTCAGGGTGCAGCCATCAGAAACCTGCGGTCCCTTCCGGGGGCTGGAAACCATCTACAAGTCAGGGAAGAGGTGGGTGCTAGTGCTGGAGAAGTCCAACCCCAACATCACCTGGTTTGCCTGGGTCTACCAGCACCTGTTGGAGAACACCTGGCTCCTGTTCTTCACATCCGTGGCCCTGATGTGAGTATGGACCCGAGCCCAAGGCTGAACCCTGGGCCCTCGCTTTGAGAGTCCTGCTGCCACAGCCCTGAGTGGGGCTGGGAGCCAAGGTGTCACTCCGCAGCCCTGTGGCCCATCCCAGTGCCAGGGGCACAGTGTCCCTCAGCTTCCTGCCTGGCTGCCACCATCCCATCCTGCTGTCATTGCAGAGCTGTGATCTACTTCAACATCCAGGTGGTAAGAGGCCGCCAGAGGATCATCCGCCTGCTCCAGGAGCAGATTGCCAAGGTGCGTAAGCACTGCCCCTGCCCATCTCGGCTGCTTCATAAGCCTGGTCCAGCCCCAGGACTGCTGGTTCGGGCTCTGGCCCCATCAGCACCACCACTGAGCCACCCCACTGCTGCTCACTGCACTGTCTGTGACATTGCAGGAAGGGGAAGATAAGATATTTCTCATTGAGAAGCTTCACTGCGTTTACAAGCAGAGAGACAGATGCTCCTGAGTCCCAGGTGAGGCCAGCATGAAGGGCAGTGGGGCAGGGCTGCCAGGGCACCCAGAGCTCAGCCGGGTGCACAGATGTTCCTCTGCCTGTCCCAAGGTATGCACGGTCCTTGGTGTTGCTGTGACCCAGGGACAGGGAAGGGGATGGAGGCAGGTGTGGGACAAGGAGGGAGATGACACTTAAGAGTCTCCTCTCCCACATGGGATCTTAGGGACTCTGTCCTCTTAGTGTCAAGCCCCACAGGAAGGAATGGGATGGAATGGACTCTGCTTGCAGCTGGGACTGAATCTGTCCACCACAACACAGCGCTGGAAGCTGGGGGACAATGGAGTGCTGAGGAAGATCCTCCCTTCTTGCCATGGCCAAGGACCCATTGGGGCATGTCACTGGGAATGCTGCATCAAAAGGATGCAGGTGCTCCTGCTGCCTGGAGCTGCTGGGGTGCAGTAGGTACAGGACCAGGGCTGCTGTCACAGCAGGGCACAGCTCCGTGCAGGACTGCCTCCCAGCACAGCCCTGCTCCATGGCTGGTCACTACTTGCAGAGAAAAGCTCTTCAGCTCTCCCTCCTGCCAGTGTGCCCTGCACTGTTTTCAGAATCCTTTGGGGACCCAGCTCCAGCCCAGTGCGAGAGCAGCTGGCTGATTCCAGTCCCACAAACAAGGTCACGGGGCCACCCCCAGCAGCCCTGCACCCACTGCACTGGCTGGTGGGACAGACTTGGAAGAACCACTGTGATGCTGAGTGCTGGGCTGGGCAGGGACCGTGTGGGCTCAAGGTGACCTGGCCCATTAAAGTGCTGCTGTGCAGGAGTGCTCTGGCTGATGTCTGGACCTGTTGGGCTGGAAGCGGGCAGGTGGGGTTGGTGTGTCAGCGGTGCTTGTGGTGGTGACTCAGCAGCAGTGTCAGGGTGTGCTCGGGCTTCTTGGCACCGCGGGGATGCCTGGGGCAGAGCTCAGTTCAGCCCACACTGCTGGAGCAAAGGCCACTGCCACCCCACTTGCCACTCACCATCACGGTGCAGTATCTGCAGCCCCCAGCACCAAGAGCCACTCCTCTCCATGTCATGCTGTTGGCAGCTCCAGGCCCTGCTATGGCAGCTGCCCTGGTGCCGCAGCACTGACAGGCCCAGGGTAGGGTGTGCTGTGGCATGTGCCAGGCGCGGGCAGCCACCCCTACCCTATGACTTGGCACCAGGGCTGCCGGGTGAGGCAGCTGCCTGCCCAGCTGGGCTGGGCCAGGCCATCAGCGTGGGCACAGGGCAAGTTACCAGCACAGACAGACACTGCTTAGTGGTGTGGGCACAGGGCAGGTTCTCTATACAGCCCCATCTCTTCCTGGGGTGCATTAGGAAAAGCATTGCTAGGAAGTCAAGGGAGGTGATCCTGCCCCTCTGCTCAGCCCTGGTGAGGCTACAGCTGGAGTGCTGTGTCCAGCTCTGGGCCCCTCAGGACAAGAGGGACATGGAACTCCTGGAGCAGGTCCAGCAGAGGCTACAGAGATGATGAAGGGACTGAAGCATCTCTCTAATGAGGACAGGCTCAGGGAGCTGGGCCTGTTCAGACTTGAGGAGAGACAACTGCCAGGCGGCCTCATGGTCTGTCAGCAGGGAGGTGTCAGAGGATGGACCAAGCACTGCTCCATGGTGCCCAGCAATGGGCAAAGAGCAACAGGCAAACTGATGCACAGAAGTTCCACCTGAATATGATCCTGATGGGTCCCCTCCAACTTAGCACATTCTATAATGTTCTATTAGAAAGAACTTCCCTGTGTGGGTGACTGCAGACTGGAACAAATTGCCCACAGAGGGTGTGGTATCTTCCTCACTGGAGATAGTCCAGAACTGTCTGGATGCAATCCTGTGTCATGTCCTCTGGGATGACCCGGCTTGACTAGAGAGACTGGACCAGATGAACCACTGTGGTCCCTTCTTCCAATTTCACCCATTCTGAGATTGCCTGAGCCCAAGCGAGCGCTGGAGAGCAGCTGTGGGCTGGCACTTGCTACAGCTTGTGAGACATCCCTGACTGAAGCACCCCAGTCACTGGCCTTGGCCTAGCTCCTGACACCCACCCAGGTCACCTAGTCCTTCCGCACCTTCCCCCAGCTCACCCCCACACCTTCCCCCAGGTCACCCCACTGTGCCTGGGCTGGCATGAGGCCCACATGCACTCAGTCTTAAACCCAGGGAGTCTTACCCACCCCTGCCGTGCTTAGCTCAGCTCAGGTGCTGCTGCAGCCTCCAGCCCCACTGCAGGAGCCTCTCCTGTGCCCAGAAGTGCCAGCACAATCTGGCCTCTGCTTGTCCCTTCCCCAAAAGCCCAGGCTTTCCCCCTGAGCACAGGGCAGCCACCAGTCTAGACAGTTTGGTGGGAGTTTTACTGTGAAGTCCCACAGGGATCCAGTCCATCAACAGCCCAAGGCACTGTCCTGGGCTCTGCTCCCAGCCCCAGGCAGGGCAGCTGCTCCTTCGCCACCTCCTTCCGTGACAGCAGTCCTGGGCTGCCACCTGGCAGGGTTGGGGTCAGGAGGGGTCTTTGAGAGCGGTCCGAAGCCACTGCAGGACATCGGCCAGGCCGGTGCCATCGCGGGCACTGGTCTCCAGCATCGTGATGGGCTGTGTAGCACAGGACACGATGTCCTCCATGCGGAACAGTGACTTCATCTCCACCAGCGACATGTAGCAGGGCAGATCACTGCAATGGGGAGAGGGGGGGCTGCATCAGCCAACCACGATGGCTCCCCTGCCCGGCCCAGCCCTGGCTCAGGGGTCTCCAGCCTGGGAAGTGCAGCAAAGCACAGCTGCTGCTCCCTGGCACCCCCACCCTCCGGGTAACCCTCTTCCTCACATCTTGTTGAAGAGGACCAGGACGGGCACAGAGGCGAGTGGCGCTGCAGAAAGGACAGAGAGCAGCTGGATGCAGGACGAGGAGACCTGGGTGGGGTTGGAGGCATCCACCACGAACTGGAGGGAAGAAGGCAAAGCGGGGTGCGGGTGTGCCGAGAGCAACCCCGGGCCGGGCTGGGCCAGAGCAGACGCGGAGGAGGGAAATCCCACCACGAGGCGAAACCGAGGGGACCGACCGACCCCAGCCCCGGAAGGCCCTCTCCCCGCGTCCGCGTTCATCCCTCGGGACGGTGGCCCCGGGACGGGTTCCCAGTGCTGCTCACCAGGAGAGCGCTGCACTCGCTGTAGTAGCTGGGCCAGATGGGGCCCATGCAGCCGCCCAGCTCCCGCACCGTCACCTTCCGCGGCAGCCGCAGGTCCGTCAGGTTGGTGCCCACCTGCGGGACAGGCGCCCGGCTGGGTGCGGCCGTGCCCCGGAGCCCCTCGGCCGTCCCGGTGCCCCTCGGCCCCGCCGGGCCCCACCTACCGTGGGCAGCGTGGCCGGGGGCTCGCCCAGCTCCGCGGGCTCCTCGGCGCTCAACTGTGCCTCGCGTTAAGGACACGGCGGCTCCAGGAACGGGACGGGGACCCGGCCCGCCCCTCGCTGGTCCGTCCCTCCCCGCCTCCCCGGTGCCCCCGTGCCCTACGGATATGGCGCAGCCGCCGCACCAGGAGGCTCTTCCCGCCGCCCGCCGCCCCCAGCAGCAGGAACGTGGGCGGGGAGCGCCCCGCGGCCATCGCGGAGCCGCCCCGCGGAAACGGCACCGCCCCGGCGGAAGCCGGAAGCGGAAGGGCCGCGGCGGGGCGGGGGCCGGACCGGGCCGGAGCGAGCGGGCCGGGCCGGTGGCGGGCGGACACCATGGGGCGCGGCGGCGGCACCTTCGAGCGGCTCCTCGGTACCGACGCGGCTCCCTCGGCGGGCGGGACGGGAACCGGGTCGGGGCGCACCGCTCGGCCGGGTCGGGGTCCGCAGCGCTCGGCCCCGGGAGCAGGCGGGCCCAGAGCACGGCACTGGCTGGGCCGGGTTGGGTCATGGTGCCGCAGCCCGGTGCCGCCCGGAAGGAGCGGCAGCGGCGGGGCCGAGGTTACCGAGCGCCCCGGGGTGTCTGAAGCGGGAGGGTTGGTGCTTTCTGGGTGAAATCGGGGGTTTATCCCCGAGCCTCGGGGCAGCGCCACGCCCCGAGCGCTCCCAGGGACGCGTCGGTGGCGGAGCGGAGCCGCGGGGAGCAGCGGGGGGAGCAGCGCGGCTCACGGCGGCCTGATGGGTTTGTTCATTGCAGATAAGGCCACGAGCCAGCTCCTGCTGGAGACAGACTGGGAATCCATCCTGCAGATCTGCGACATGATCCGTCAGGGAGACACCCAGTGAGTGCTCCTGGGCTTTCGGACGTGCTGTGGGCACAGCTCTCCTGCCTGCCTGCACAAGGAAGGAGACCCTTCGAGGGTCTCGGACCTGGCAGCCCGTGGTAGCACATGTCTCATTATACGCTTCCGTAAGAGCATCAGAGGGGCTGTAGAGCACATCCTGATGTGCTGGTGTGCTTCCCGGACCCTGGGAGCTGCCGATTACCCCTGGCCTGAAACTCAAGCTTGAATGTGCTGATTCCTTCCCAGTTTTACTCAGTGAATCATGTACCTCTGAGCTAACTGAGCCCTCATGTCAGGGTGGGGATTGGTGGGTTGTCAGCAGCGGGTGGGATCTCCCCTCAGATCCTTGATCCCCTGAGAATGTATCTCCTCTTCCCCTCCCCAGAGCGAAATACGCCGTCAATGCCATCAAGAAAAAAGTGAATGACAAGAATCCCCACGTGGCCCTGTACGCGCTGGAGGTAACGGCACCTGGCTGGGAGCACTACAGGGGCTTCTTACTACCTGCCTTCAGACTGCACAGGTTACTGCAGCACAGCATGGAGCCAGCCTCTTCCTGACTCTGGCACAGAGGTTTTGGGATGATCAGCCCAGGGCCTTCATGCTTTAGTTCCATCTCGGCTTTGGAACAGGCAAAGCTGAGACTGGGGCTGCTGTCCCTGGGGTTGGTTTCCACAGAGCAGAGTCCCCCAGCCCCGCATGGAGGTGAAGGACAGCTGGCTCACAGTGCAGGGAGTGGATTGACATGGCCCCAACACACCTCATTGCTTAAGTAGTGCCCCATGTTCAGCCTGTAATGTGTACTGGGACCTCCACAAGTTGCAGGGGAGGCAGGAAGCTGTGGGCTGATGTTGCCTTGGCCCTTGCAGGTCATGGAGTCGGTGGTTAAAAACTGTGGCCAAACAGTCCATGACGAGGTGGCCAATAAACAGACCATGGAGGAGCTGAAGGAAATACTCAAGGTAAATAGGTTTATTTTACTATCTTTTTGGTTTTTTTTTTCCTGTGGAAAAGCAGCAGCAGCAGGAAGAAATGTGTGTGTCATCTCTTGTATTCCCTTTGGGTAAGGAGCAGAAGGGAAACTGGAAATGCGCTTTAGAAAAGAGCAAACTGTCATGTGGTGTGAAGGGGTGGATGTAGACAGTGAAGGAGGGCTTCTGAGAAGAGGAAATGTGGTGGGAGCAGAGGTTTGTCTGTACTGTGAAATGGCAGGAAAGTGCTGCAGAGGCCTTGGCCATTCCATGGTAAAGGCTCCTGGATACAACTCTTGGGTTGGGACAGCAAAGGAAACCGGGTGATAGCCTGGCACCTGTACCAAGGACCTGGGCAGTGGCGAGGTGAATTCCCTCTTGTGGAACAATGTGAGACACATAGGCAGGTAAAGCAACAAAGGAGAAACCAACTGGAGCTTCCTCTGTGTCACGGCCATTTCATTGGCATGTCAAGTTGTTCAGGAGCTCTGCAGGATGTGACCATGGCTGCTGGCACTGACAGGTTGTTGTTACAAGCTATCACCAGTCTGATACCTGCTGGAGCTTCATGTGTCCTTGGACTGGGGAATTCTATGAGTGAAGTGGAAATGAGAACTGTCTCCAGCTCCCAACTCAGAACAGCAATGCCCAGACAAGAGCTTGTTAGCATCATACTGTTCCTTCCTTACAGCTGCTGTCTTCCACCAGAAATAAACAAACAGGTGACCCAGATCCTTGGAGGATGAGCTGTGTGAGTCCTGTCACCTTGCACACCGAGCAGGGTGTCTCTCCTGCCACCTTCCTGCTAGGGCTGACTCAGTCTCCATGCAGGATCTTCTCCTGAGGCAGGAACACTGCCATAGCATGACACCTAGGTGTGGTAGCATAGCTGCTCCGAGGGCTGAGGACATCGGATCAGATCCAGGGATTTTGTGGTTTTCTCAGTCCTTGCCTGCCTCAGGAGTTTCACAACTGCCCCATTCTCCTCCCACACTTGGAACTTTGCTGCTTGTGAACACCTGATGCTGATAAAACAGTCCACGTTCTGATGAGGTTCAGGGCTGTGATATATATGGAATGCAGGATTTTGCCAATTGTTCTAGAAGTTGGAGTTCCAGGAATTGTCAGTAAGTGATGCTGTGTGGGCCAAGGTCTTGGCTGAAATCAGAGCTTGACAGTGCTCCTATGCTTCCTGGGGATTTCTGGAACAGCCAGTCATGTGGATGTGATCACTTGGTCAGCTGATGACATAGAGGCTCCGAGGCTGGCTGAGGTCAGAACAGGCTTGCCAACTTTTCTCCAGTTCCTTGAAGTGTGATGCAGTTGCCCCTGCCTCCAAAGGGCAGCTGTCCCAGCTGTCCTCGCTGTGTCACATCCTGAGATGGCTTTGAGTACTCCTGAACTGGAGGTGCTGGCACCCTCCAGGCACCCCCCACCACTGTCAGTGGGCAGGCAAGGCGGGCTGTGCTGTACTGGGCAGCTGGGGGTCCCATGGTGTTCTGAGTGTGGGGTGGGCAGCTCTTGTGTGGGGGTGGACAGAGCTGCTGGGCAGGCCCCAGAGCCACTGGGCATTTGCTCTAAGCATCAAGGCCACAGCTCTGTTCAGTTGGTCTGTGCTGCTTTGAAGGACGTTTTGTTGTTTGTGCTGGAGGGGGCTGCTGAAGGGGTCTGTCCTCTGTGCTGTGCATTGTCCTTACTGCAGATTTCTGACAGCTCTTACCTCTCCTGAGTACTCTAAAGTCTGTCTTTCCTGAGTGGTATTTCTGGCTTCTCTTCAGGGGGTTCACACCATCCTTTGGGTTTCAGGGGCATTTTCTCAGATGTTTTTTTCTCCTCCTTCCTGTGCAGAGGCAAGTGGAGACAAGTGTCCGCAGTAAGATCCTATACCTCATCCAGGCCTGGGCTCATGCCTTCCGCAATGAGCCCAAGTACAAGGTGGTGCAGGACACCTATCAGATAATGAAGGTTGAAGGTGAGGACTGTTGTCACAGGTGAGGGGACACCTGATGAAGCAGCTCTGCTCTGCAGGAGCCTTGGCAGTTCCCTGCCTGATGCGAGCAAAATCCGGACTTGCAGCACTGAGCTCTTCCTTGGTTCCCAATACCCAATGAACCCCTCAGGGTGACTAAATCCCGCTGCAGAGATGGGACAGTCCCGTGGTCCCAGGACCGGGGCTGCCTTGCTGTGGGCCTCCAGCATACCCAGCGCCTCAGGGCTGGCAGGAAGACCTGAAAAGCAGGAACTGCAACTGTTCTTGGGGAGACTGGCAGCAAGTCATCGTGTCCTCTGGGAAGGGATTTGCTGTGGGGCAGTTCCTTCCTCACAGGCTTTTGTTCCTGCTCCCAGGATGGGTCCACGCTCCCACTTTCTGACAGTGTTAGTGTGACATTTTCCCTTCTGTCCCAGGACAGCAAGGGCAGGGACACGCTGCTGCCTCTGCTTCCTGCTGTGCACCAGAAACTCTGCAGGCAGTGGCAGAAGCTTGGAGGGTCAGTCCCCCATCCTGAGCTGGTGCTGCCAAACTCTGGCCCTTCAAGGACTGAGACTCACAGCCTTGCCTGCCCATCCAGTGGGCTTTTTATCCCCCTCAGTTCAATGTACTGAGAAATAATAAGCCTTATCCAGAGGCCTGTGATGTCCCTTGTGGGTGTGTAAGGGAAACAATTGGCCCTTGACCAGTACCTCCCTCTGACACACCATGGCTGAGGGGTGCCTGCTGGTGTGTCAGAGGGAGGTACTGGTCAAGACAAGAGGTGGTGCTGACCTCGCACCTGTAGCATGAGCTTGCAGGCACCGTGGCCTCCCTGTGCCAGAGGACTCCTCTCACAACGGGACTCCGTTTCCTCTCCCGCAGGTCACGTCTTCCCGGAGTTCAAGGAGAGCGACGCCATGTTCGCTGCCGAGAGGGTGAGCTCTGTGGTGGGGGGGAGCAGCTGGCACTGTGGGACAGACCTGTTTCCCCATCCCCTTCCTGCCAAACCTGCAGGTCTTGCATTCCTCCGTTTTGTGCGGATTGGAGGCCTTGCTGGGAGAACTGACCAGGACAGGGAGTCAGACCCATCATTCCTCCTGCTCACTGGCCCTACAGCAGCTTGGCAGGCTGGACGTGGCAGCAGGGCACTGCTGAAGTGATTGCTGTGCAGATGCTTTCCTAGCAAATCTTGTACTGACTGGGAAAGCATCACAATCTCTAAGGAACATGAGATAACTTCTGGGGATTAATATTTCCTGTGGAGCTGCAAATGCCTCCAGTCTCCCTCGTGAGGCATGAGAGCCTTGTTAGCCATCAGAGCTCCTGAAAGGCTCAGTGCAGACACACTCCTCCCTCCTTATGCAATTTCCCTTGACCCTGACAGGCTCCAGACTGGGTGGATGCAGAGGAGTGTCACAGGTGCCGAGTGCAGTTTGGCGTTGTGACGCGGAAGGTGGGTGCTGCTCCTGCTCCTCTGGGTTCCCTGCTCTACACAGCCCTTGGGACTTGCAGAACTCCCTGCAGGACTTGCTGTGTGGAAGTGTGTTGGGGACAGACCGTGTTTCCTGGCTGCTGGCAGGGAAATGCCAGGAGTGTCTGAGTGATGTTGGCTAAAGGAGAAGGAATGTCTTGCCACCACACTCATGTCTCTCGTCCTTCACAGCACCACTGCCGGGCCTGCGGGCAGATCTTCTGTGGGAAATGCTCCTCCAAATATTCCACCATCCCCAAGTTCGGGATTGAGAAGGAAGTGAGAGTCTGTGAGCCCTGCTATGAGCATCTCAACAAGTCAGTACCCTTCGTGGTGGGTTTCTTTGCCTGTGACAGGTGGGACCGTGAGGGAGGAAGCATGGTGTGGAGCTAGCTCCCTGCAGAGCACAACGGGGGCTTCCCAGGCTGTGCAGGCTGGGCTGGGCCCTCTTCCTTCCTGGGAGTGGGGTTTGCCACTGGAACATTGTGCAGAACTGGGCTCTGGTGCAGAGGAAGGAGCATTCAGTCCATACTGTTACCTGTCACTACAGGAAAACTGAGGGTAAAGCTGCTGCCACCTCTGAACTGCCCCCTGAGTACCTGACCAGCCCCCTCTCTCAGCAGTCCCAGGTGAGTGGCTGCCCCATAGGTGATCTGGTGATCCCGACCTGTTTGTTTATTCCATTACTGACCACCTCCTCGTCTTTCCACTTCCAGCTGCCTCCAAAGCGCGATGAGACAGCTCTGCAAGAGGAAGAGGAACTCCAGCTGGCTATTGCCTTGTCTCA
Organism: Corvus kubaryi; assembly: GCF_017639235.1. NCBI lineage: Eukaryota > Metazoa > Chordata > Aves > Passeriformes > Corvidae > Corvus > Corvus kubaryi. The sequence continues at coordinate 2,933,191 of NW_024581084.1, forward strand.
GTCAGAGGCTGAGGAGAAGGAGAGAATGGTTTGTTCCCTGCTGGGATCTGAGAGGGGTTGTTGCTCTTCGGCCCAGCTATCCTGGGCCATAACAGATCTCTGGACATGTCCTGATGTGAGCGAGGCTCAAAGCCTGTGGAATGAGAGGGTGAAAGCAGAGCCAGGCACAGGCTGTGTTGTGGTTGGTTTGGAGAAGCCTGGACTCTATCTGAGTTGGCAATTTTCTCTTTTGCAGAGGCAGAAAACAACCTACTCCATGTACCCTAAGGCTGAGCCCACTCCTGTCACATCATCGGCTCCCCCAGCCAGCACGCTCTACTCCCCGCCTGTGGTATGTCCATGGCAGCTCCTGTACATGAAGTGGCTGGACACAGGCCACTTCCTGAGCCCGAGTCTGCCCTGCTTGTGTCCAATTTAATCCCCATTCTGAGGGAAAATATTTGCTCCATTCAACCCCTTGCTCATTCACTGTGTTTTGAGCAAGAAGATGTGTTCTCAGCTGGCACTTACTTGCCTCCACTGCCTCCCAGCTTGTGTCCCCTTTGAGGCTCTCACTGTTGCTCAGCACTGGTGGTCATACATGGCCAGGTCCGAGCTGAACATCTGTGTGGGACCTGGGGATCTCTGATTTTGCTGAACTGCATTTCTCCGTTTGTCTCTTTCCAGAATTCCTCTGCTCCCTTGGCCGAGGACATTGACCCAGAGGTAAGAATCCTGGCTCTGCTAGTCTGCAGCACAGGCTTGCTGCTGCAAGTCAGTGATGCTCATCTTCCTTCTCTTCCTGGCAGCTGGCTCGGTACCTGAACCGTAACTACTGGGAGAAGAAACAGGAGGAGGTTCGCAAGAGCCCCACGCCGTCAGCACCCCTGTCCCTGACGGAGCCAGCTGTGCAGCCTGGGGAAGCCCACCCTGCCCCTCTTGGGGTGGTTGAGGTAAGAGGGCACCCGGGCCTGGGTCTGGCACCTACCGAGGGGCAAGAAGCACCCTACTCTTTGGCTCTGCAAGCTGGCTGCTGTCTCTTGGCACTGGGAGGTCCCAGCTGACAGGCTGCCCCATCCTTCCTTCCAGCAGCAGTACCAGAACGGTGAGTCCGAGGAGAACCACGAGCAGTTCCTGAAGGCACTGCAGAACGCGGTCACCACGTTTGTCAACCGCATGAAGAGCAACCACATGCGAGGCCGCAGCATCACCAACGACTCTGCCGTGTTGTCCCTCTTCCAGTCCATCAACAACATGCACCCGCAGCTGCTGGAGCTGCTCAACCAGCTGGACGAGCGCAGGCGTGCGTGGGAGCTGGGGGAGCTGCTGGCCCTGGGCGTGGGTGGGCAGCAGCCAGGGCTTCCACCGTGTCAGGGTTCAGCATTCCCATGACACAGTCTCACTGGAGAGAAGCTAGTGTGGAGTGCAGAGACAGTCTGAGTGCTCTGTCCCCATGTTCCTGAGGCTGTCCCTTCCCTCCCCAGTGTACTATGAAGGCCTGCAGGACAAACTGGCCCAGATCCGGGATGCGCGTGGGGCTCTGAACGCGCTGCGGGAGGAGCACCAGGAGAAGCTGCGCCGTGCAGCGGAGGAGGCGGAGCGGCAGCGCCAGATCCAGCTGGCACAGAAGCTGGAGATCATGAGGCAGAAGAAGCAGGTGAGGCAGGGAAGCATGTCCAGGGTATTCCAGGCCTGCCTGCACTGTGGCCCAGCTCAGGGCTGGCAGGGATGGCTTCCCTGGAAGGAGGGGTTGTGTGGTGGTATGGCTCCCAGCCACCACAGCCCTGTTCCCACAGGAGTACCTGGAGATGCAGCGTCAGTTGGCCATCCAGCGACTGCAGGAGCAGGAGAAGGAGAGGCAGCTGCGCCTGGAGCAGCAGAAGCAGACCATCCAGATGAGAGCCCAGATGCCAGCTTTCTCACTGCCTTATGCCCAGGTACAGCTGCTGGGGTAGGCACCCCCCTGTCAGGTTCCAGGAACTGTGGCCTTAAGCTGGCTTTCCTCCTCCCACCAGCTCCAGGCCATGCCCGCAGCCAGTGGGGTGATCTACCAGCCCTCTGGGCCCACCAGCTTCCCTGGCACCTTCAGCCCAGCTGGCTCCGTGGAGGGCTCTCCCATGCACAGCGTGTACATGAACCAGGCTGCACAAGGGGGAACTGGGCCCTACACGGCCATGCCCGTCACCGGGACTGGTACGTTGGGCAGCTCAGCCTGTGGGGGTAGGGGTGAGCCCAAGGCAGTTGCTCCAACCTCTGCTCTCTCCACCCAGATCCCAGCATGGTGAATGCCTACATGTACCAGCCGGGCGCCAGCGGTGGGCAGGGGCCTCAGCAGGGGCCGGCGGTGCCCACCACCACTCCTGCATATTCATCCTACCAGCCCACACCCACACAGGGCTACCAGGCAAGTGAGGCAGTGCAGCCTGCAGCCAACTGGGACAAGGCCTGGGGTGTTCTGTGGGGCTGGGCAATGTACCCCAACTCGGCAATGGGATCTCTGAGCAGGAGGGGGAGGGGCTGGTTGGTTCCAGATCTCCAGATCTGCTGCTCTTGCTGTGGAAGTGGGCTGGAGTCAGATCCAGTTCTGGGCACAAGGGCCTTGTTTGGAGATGTGAGCCATTGCTGCCTGTGCCACCTCTCACCAGCCTCTCCCCACAGACTGCAGCCTCACAGTCGCAGAGCATCCCAGCCATCTCCCAGGCACCCCAGTCGGGCACCATGGGCTACATGGGCAGCCAGTCTGTCTCCATGGGCTACCAGCCCTACAGCATGCAGGTGAGCGCTCCCTGCTTGGGCATGGGGGGACAAGCCATGAGTGGGCTCCAGCCCATGGAGCCATCCTCAGGGAGGTCTGGTGGAGGCTGGGGGCTGTCACCACTGCCCTGTGGGTACTGCATGTACCCCAGCCCCTCTGACACCCACTCCCTTGTTCCCATAGGGTCTCATGTCTGCCCTGCCAGGCCAGGATACAGCTCTGAGCAGCCTGCCAGCCCAGCAGTCCTACCTGCCTGGGCAGCAGCCTCTCTACCAACAGGTGAGTGCTACCAGCCCAGGGTGTCAGGACCCAGTGGGGCATCTGTGCTAACGAAGCTGTTTCCTCTGTTCCAGGTGGCCCCAGCTGGGGGGCCCCCCCAGCAGCAGCCCCCACCAGCACCTGCCCCCGGGCAACAGCCCCCAGGCAGCGGAGAGGCCCAGCTCATCTCGTTTGACTGATTGTGGCCACAGGGCACAGGGGTCTCGGGGATCCCGTGGGTCCAGTGTAACACTACTCTTCATCCGAAATCACTCTGTACTTCGACTACTCGTCCTGTCCCCCGGCCCCATGTCCCAGGGGCAGCGGGGCCATAGGCTCCTACTACCGGCTTTGGGGACCAAGGGGCAGGGGTGCAGCCCCCCCTGCCCTGCAGCCTGGGGTAGCAGCCCCCCGGCTCACCCACTCACCCGCAGCTGGTGGCCCCTGGGGCCAGGTGAGAGCTCGGCCTGTCCCTGTCGTTGCCCCGGGGCTTGTGGCTCAGGCCCCAAGGGTGCAGCGCTCCAGCCCTGCCCGGTCCCCGGCGCCAGCTCTGCCCCATCCCTGCTGAGCCCCGCTCCCCGCAGCGCCCTCACGGGCCCGGGGCCCTTCGTTGGGCCGGGCCTGTCCCCGTCCCCGCCCCTCGCAGGGGAGACCGAGCGCTACCGGTGACAATAAAGCGTTGGAACGAAGTGCGGCCTCGTGTGCTGGGCGGGGGCGGGCATCCCGCCAGCGGCCGGCGCCTGTGGCTGCCAAGGGGTGGCGGCAGCTCCAGGGTGCGGATCCCTTCGTACTTTCCCTCGCAGTACCGGCCAGCTTCAGCTCCATTTCAGTTTTGGCCACATAAGTTTCCACTCTACAGAGTCTAGAATGTTTCTATGCTGTAGATACATAGTCCTAAATTATTAAGCTTTATGGAGCCTTAGAGTGAATTACTGCAATTAGTGAAAGTCAAAAAGGTAAAATGACAAGGATTTCAGACTTTGTTTTTGTTTGTTTTAGTTTGCACTCATGCTTCAATTTTACCATTAACCATCGTGTACAGTGTAGAAATATAACCAATTCTCCTTCCAAGCATTCTGGAGAGGAAGTAATTTCTGTTCCTTCGCAAATGAAATTTTTTCTACTCTTTTTTAGAACTGATAATTATAAATAGTAATGGATTTATTATGATCGATCTCGCTTTTCTATTCTGCCCGATTTTGCCTACAACTCCCACTGCAGATCGGTTTGCCCTACCTCTATCACTATTGGCTCTCTATCGGTACCGGGCGCCGCCCACCCCGGCCCGAGCGGCGGCGCGGGGCCCGCCGGGAGGCCGGGGCGGAGCGTTCGGTGTCCTGGGGCCGCCATGCTGCCCGCCGCGCTGCCCGCCGCCCGCCGGGCGCTGCTGCCGCCGCT
>NW_024581084.1:2937980-2958045 GCF_017639235.1 Corvus kubaryi
TGTCCCGGCCCGCCGCCCGCCGGGCGCTGCTGCCGCCGCTGCTGCCGCCGTGCCCCGTGCTCCGCGGGCCCCCCGCCGGGCTGCGGGCACTCGGCACCAGCCCCGCGCGGCGCTCGGAGGCGCTGGCCGGGGCGCCGCTGGACACGGCCGCCAAGGAGTACTCGCCCAAGGTGCGGCAGCTGGTGCGGGACATCGCGGGGCTGACGCTGCTGGAGGTGGCCGATCTCAACGCGCTGCTCAAGGTGGGTGCGGGGGCGGCCCGGCCTGACCCGGCTCATCCCGGCTCGTCCCGGCCCGGCCGCGTGCGCCGCCTGACCGGCCGCTGGTGCCGCTGCTCTTCCCGCAGGAGACGCTGAAGATCCCGGACGTGGGGGTGATGCCCGCGGCGGCCGCCGCCTCCCTCCTGCCCGCCCAGGCGGCTCCGCAGGTACCGGGCGCTCCGGGAGGGGCGGGAGCGGGGCCCCAGGGACCACACGCGCGGTGGCGGGCGAGGCCGGTGGGCTCGGCCGCGGGACTTCACCGTGCTCCGGCTGCTTCCAGGAGGAGGAGGAGGTGGTCCCGCTCAAGAAAGAGAAGACTCATTTTACTGTCCGGCTGACGGAGCTGAAGGCCACTGACAAGGTGAAGCTGATCAAGGAGGTGAAGAATTTCGTGCCAGGAGTGAACCTCGTGCAGGTGAGGAGGTGCTGCCCCAGGCTGTGGTGTGTTGCCCCCAGGTCCAGCAACCTCAGCTCTCTGTTCAAAAGGAGCCTGTATTTGTGTGTTCAGAAGCACAGTCTGCCTGCGTGCATCTCAGTGCAGCGACGTGGGGAACAGGATTTGGTTGTGCCTTTGTCTGGCATTTTCCCTTGTCAGGAGGAGGCTCAGAGCAAAGGACTCAGAGACGTCCATGCCCACCTTAGCTTCTCCAGACCTGAGAGCTGCTGTGAGCTTTCTTACAGAGCTCAGGAATAACCAGCATCCCACACTACAGCTGGATTTGGCTTGCCTTTCCCAAGGCCAATGTATTTCTGAAGTTAAATGAGCTTCTCTAATTCACACATCTTGCAATCCAGGCTTCCAGCTCTTTTCATTTTATAGGTGATGCTGCTTCTTTCCTGGGAGGATACGGGCCTCAGCCCTGGGCAGTGTCTGAGCTCAGGCCCTTGACCTGGGATGTGGGCTCAGCATGCTGGGTGATGAAGCTGCTACTGCTGAAGCATGTAACATGCTGCACCTCTCCACAGGGTGATCCTTCCATGTCTTGGGGTCAACAGTAGCACTTTCCAGTATTCCCGCTGCAATGTTGGGCATTGCAGTGTCTGCTCCAGTTGTAGCCCAGGGGAGCAGAAGTATTTGCAAATAATCTTCTGACCCATTCTTATTGCTGCATTGCAAAGCCAGCAGAGAAAGTCAGTGGCACAGGTACAAGTTTGGCTGTCCCACGGGGATAATTACCTGACTGTCAGTGTGGTTCCTCTGGAAGTTGTTAATCTATTATCGGTCCCAAGCAAACATGAAAATACCAAACTCTGTAATGGACACAATCAGCAGATAATTAACTGGGGAGCTGATGCTAAATGAGCTTTGCTTTGCATGTGGCACCTGTTGGATGAGCTGTTTGTAGGTGCCAGTTGTTGCAGGCAAACTCAGGTGTGATGTACCCATGCCCGACACTTTGGGTGAAACACAGACACAACACAAACAGTTGTGGAGGTTCTACCTGCAGAGGCTGTGTTCAAAGTAGAGACAAAGCACTTTTATTGTAAATTTTACTGCCATCCAGTCGAGGTGTTTTTAACGAGGTTTGCAGGGAGATCTGCCCTGCCTGTAGAGTTGCTGATAGAATGGAGGGAAGCACAGCTAGTGATTACTTTGGGCACTGCTGGGACCCAAACATCAGTCCTGCGGCAGCAACTGTTCGGTGAGACAGGTGCGTGATCAGCACATGCCAAACCAAGGCTGGCTGCACCTCAGGAAGCTCACTGGGAGCTGCTCAGCAGATGCTGACCCTCTGTCACCACCAGCCCTGGGCTCTACCTGGATTGGGAACACACTGCGTCTGCCCCATGGTTGCTGCTACATGGGTCCCACTTGGCTTGGGCTCCGCTCTTGTTCCCACTGAACACCAGGAACAGCTGCTTCTCTTGACCAGGGCTGCTGTAGAATGGAGTTACACCTTGGTGAGCAGGGTTCAGAAATGAATAACCTGTGTTGTGTTTCCTGTCCTCATCGCAGTGAGCCTGAACAGGCTCCTGTCCAAATCCTGTCCTGGTGAGCAAAGGCATTTGTGCCCTGCCGAGCACCGCCCGCATATCTGTGCCTTCTAACCCCAGCAAAAAAAGCATTTTTCTGCCACCACAGATATATAGGCATTGAACCCAGCAGGAATCAAAAGGACAAAACCTTTCTGCCAGCACAGCGACCAGTCCGGTGGGTGCTAAAGCCCCGCAGTGCTGTGGCAGAGAGCTGCTGCGTGTAAGAGCAGCAGGGGCTTGGCCTCCTGGGCTCGCTTTCTTCTCTATAGTAGCACTGCAGTAAATTCTTTAAATTAGCTCAATAGTTTTTCACCTTGCCTTAAGTATTGCAGTGCTGCTTAGTACCAGTAGTTTTGCTTTAAAAGTCCCTAAAATGTCAAAATACTGTGTTGTCAAGTAGTCTGTGCTGGGGCTCTGTTTTAGCCAGTGCAGCTGTGTCCAAACCCTGCACTGGCCTCCCCTCCTGCTGGTACAAGTATGTGAACCAAAACATTGGCCCCGAGCAGAGCCAGCCCAGCGCCAGGCGGACGCTGCCTCAGCAGGTCACCGCATGGGCTCTGCCTGCACCCACACCCACGCAGGCCAGGGTGCACATCAGGGAGCACCACGCACGTGGTGGAAGGAATTGAAGAGCAGTGAATCGCTGGAAAAGGTTTCCCAGCAGACGTGCTGTCGCTTGCGGTCAGGTTTAGCTGCCTTCTGGTGGGATGTGCCATAGTTCAAGTGTAAGTCTTGGGGTTTGTACTGGTCAGTGAGTTTCCATGGTTGGCTTAAGCAGAGGTCAGGATCATGGCTCTAAATCCAATAATCCAGTTAGTGAAAGCCAGTTTACAAGCCTCGTACTTTGTCCCTTGCAGGCAAAGAAGCTGGTGGAGTCCCTTCCGCAGGAGATCAAGGCGAACGCCTCCAAGGAGGAAGCAGAGAAGATCAAAGCAGCACTAGAGGCAGCAGGAGGGACTGTTGTTCTGGAGTAGTCTCACCACGGAGAGACTGGTGCTACAGCTGCTGCCCAAGCCGGGCTCCGGACCTTTCCGAGTGCATGTGGCACAGTGGGAGTACTCTCCCGAAGAATGCTGTATGGTTTGGCAGAGCTGCTACTTCCTGCCATCACCATGAACTCTACCTTATAAATATCAAAAAAAACCTGTAAAATGATTCATCTTTCTCAAATGCCGATTAACCCCATGCTCCCCATTTCATGGAATCAGAATGGCTTAGGGTGGAAGGGAAAGATCATCGCATTCCACCCCCTTGCTATGGGCAGGGACACCTTCCACTAGGCCAGGTTGCTCCAAGCCCTGTCCGACTTGGCCTTGAACACTTCCAGGGATGGGGCAGCTACGGCTTCTCTGGGCAACCTGTGCCAGGGCCTCACCATCCTCACGGCCAAAAATTTCTTTTTAATATCTAGTCTAAACCTACTCTGAGTTTGAAGCCATTCCCCCTTGTCCTGTCACTACATGCTCTTGTAAATAGTCTGTCCATCTTTCTTGTGGGCTCCCTTCAGGTACTGGAAGTTTGCACCAGCACATCACCCACCTCCTTACACTGCCTTTTGCTGATGGTCTTACCTCTGCTAATTATTAACAAGAAGAACCCACTTCCACAGGTTGTGGAGATGCATGAGGGGTGGGAAAGAGTATTCTGGAGCTGCTGATTATCCCTGCGCTCCGCGTGTGCACGCTGGTAACGCTGCCGTTTGTACCTGTGCATCCCCCACCTCTTCACCCTGCGTTTTGCTGATGGCTTCATCTCCCCATTAATTACCCCTGTTAACTATTAACGGGAAGAAGCCACTTCCATGGGCTGGAAATGGAGATGTGTATGAGGTGGCAAGGAGGACTCTGGAGCCTGGGGTTGCTGCGTTCGCCGCAGGCTCGGAGATGCGAGCCCCGGGCCCGCCCCACCCCCTTCCGGTACCGGGAGGGGGCGTGGTTTAACGGGAGGGGGCGTGGCCTCGGTCCGGTGAGGGCGTGGCTTCTGGCAGAAGCAGCGCCCATGGCGGAGCGGCGCGTTTCGCGCTGGTACTTCGGCGGCCTCGCGTCGTCCGGGGCCGCCTGCTGCACCCACCCCTTGGATCTGCTGAAGGTGAAGAGGGGACACGCCGGGGCGCGGCTGTGACGGCGTGGGGAGGCGCTTCAGGGGGATGGAGGGCGAGTGTGGGAAGCGCGACGCGGCTGTGAATGATTGCGGTGGTTTGGGGGGAGGCTGTGAGGGGATGGGGAGACGGTTTTGGGGGCTTGGTAGTTGTGAGGGGTTGGGGGGACGGTTAGGGGGACTGGTACTGGTTGTGAGGGTCCCGGAGAGGGTGTGACAGGATGAGGAGAAGGTTAGGGGGATTTGGGACTGGCTGTAGGGGTCCTGGAGAGGCTGCGATGGAGTGAGGAGTAGGTCTGAGGGTCCCGGAGCGGCTTTGGGGGGTTGGAAGTGGCTGTGAGGGGGTGGGGAGGCGCTCCGAGGGTCCCTGGAGCGGCTGTGGGACCGGCTGTGAGGGACTGGGCTGCAGCGGGGGAGTGGCTGTGAGGGGACGGGGAGCGGGTCTGAGAGTCCCGGAGTGGCTGTGGGACCAGCTCTGAGGGACCTGGCTGTGGGGGGTGCGGCTGTGGGGGAGAGGAGAGCAGCTGCGAGGGTCCCAGAGCAGCTTTGAGGGGATGGTGAATGGGCCGGGGGGAACTGGGAGTGACTGTGAGGGTCCCGGGATGGCTGCGAGGGGATGAGGAGCTGCTCTGAGGATCCCGGAGTAGCTGAAGGACTGGCTCTGAGGCACTGGGGAACAGCTGCCTGAGGAGGGGAGGGAGTGGCTGTGAGGGTCCTGGAACCACTTTGAGGGGATGGGGAGCTGCTCTGGGGTTCTGGGAAGCAGGCCTGATGGTCCTGGAACAGCTGTGAAGGGATAGGGAATGGCTGTGAGGGTCCCAGAGCAACGGAGGGAGCTGGAAAATAGCTGTAGAGGTCTGGGGAAACGGCTGCTGGGGGTCAGTTCTGAGGAGCTGATTCGTGGCTGTGCAGGAACATGGCCCTGGGCCCAGGGACAGGGCTGAGGGGTCACAAGATCCAGCCCAGGGGCATGGGCAGGTGTGTGGGTGAGGGATCTGGGGAGCTCGGGGTGTCAGCTCTAGGAGCTGTGGAGGGCGCCTTGCCCAGCCCTGCCTGGATATGGCAGTGGCTCTGGGGCTGGCAGTGTTGGACACTGGCCCACTGGGCTCTGAGCCCTCCGGCCAAGATGTCACCTAGGCGCCACAGATGACCTGGCATGCCTGCTCCCGCACAAAGCACGCCGTGCGCAGCCCTGTGCTGCCAGCACCCACGGATGGGGCAAGTGCCAGCGCTGCCCAGAGCCTTGTGTGCTGGCCAAGTGACGACGAGCCTGGCAGTGGAGCAGGCTGTGGGTGGGGAGGGAAGAGCCAGCCCAGGACAGGGCCTGCCCTTCCCGGGGCCATGCCTGTGGGTGAGGCTGGGACAGACACCCCCTTCCCACCCCATGGCATGGAGGGAGGGGAAGATGTTCCAGGCATAGGCCCAGGAGAGGAGCCAGCCCTGGCAGGGGGATGCCGCCTCCCCAGTGCTCGGCCTGTTGCCTCGTCCAGCTGGCCCCGTCTGCCCAGTGGAGGTGGCTGCCAGCCCGTGGGAGCTTGTGTGGGATGCCATGGCAAGGCGCTAAGAAAGGGAATTAGTCTGACACCTGCGTCTAGGTCTGTCTCTGAGCCAGCATGATGGCTGTGACGTTTGGGCTGCATCCCCATGCTGTCCTGTGTGGATGTGCAGCCCCTGCATTCCTGCAGCTGCGAGCAGCACAGCCTATCTGGCTGGTTTTCCCAGAGGGTTCACGCCTGAATATTGAATACAGACCTGCCTTTGGCCAAGAGTCCCCCTACAGCAGAGGCTGGCGCCAGGCCTGGGGAGGCACAAGAGGCCTCAGGGTCTGGCAGGGCAGGGGACGAAGGGCACTTCACTGCACCTCTGGACCTTGGCCCCAGTGAGAGGCCCTGGCCAGCCTGCCTGGAGAGTGCTTGTGCCCTTAGGCCAACTCCGTGCAGCCACGGGCCACCCACGGGCTGCTGGTCCTGCAGCAACCAGCAGTGACCACAGCCTGGCCAGCCCCTCCCATGCCTGCCTGCCTGCCCTTCCTGCAGCCCTGAGACTGCAGGCAGTGGGCCATGTCCCTGCAAGGCTCTGCCTGCCCTGCCCACTTCTTCTGCCCCATGCTGCTAACAGCCACAAGCTCTGGTCCCTGACGTCCAAAATCCACCTGTGGGGATTGCAAGCAGGCCCCTGCACCCCTGCTGCTGTCCCATGTGGAAGACAGTGGCTGTTCCCAGCGTCCTGCAGTGTGTCCCATGACCCAGCTGTGCCACGGCTTCTGTAGTGGGAGCTGGGCCTGGTCCCCTGACAGCAGCCCTTTGCTCTCCTTATCTCCTGGGGCCTTTGACCCACATGTGGTCTCTGCAGCACTCGGAGCATGCTCCAGCACCAGCCGATACGGCTCCTCTGTCCCAGCCAGATTCCCTGCCTGTTGCCATTGCCCCTGGTGATGGTAAGAAGCATTGGGCTGCCACAGGCGGAAAGGGGAGTGCCTGGCCAGCTCTGGGGTTCTCTTCCTGCCTGTGTGATTCCTGCATTCCTGGGGAGAAGGGGAAGTGGCCTGCTGCCTTGCGTGGCCATGACTTCATCAGTCCAGCTGCATTCCTTTGACCAAACTCACACTGGGGACTTGCTCACTCACGTACTGCTGGACACACACACACCTTCCACCAGCACAGCACCCCCCTGCCTCGCGGTGGCTCAGAAGAGCAGGCGCCACCTTCACCTTGGGGCCGGCTGTTGAGGGCAGGGCCTGGGAGGTGCTGCAGGCAGGTGCCTGGGCACTCCTCTTTCCCTCACTGCCTCCACCCCTCTGGTGCCAGGCTGGGCCAGTCTGGTGTGGGGTGTCCAGAGCTATTGCTGTTGGCTCAGGTGTGGGGAGCCCGGAGCTATTGCTGTTGACTCCTGTGCAAGTGCTGTTAACCTGACACATGCTCAAATCCACACCTGCTCCCTGCTCAGTGTGCTCCCATCCCTACCCAGCCTGGCGCTGGGCTGATGCTGCTGCGCTCTGCCCCAGGTCCACCTGCAGACGCAGCAGGAGGTGAAGATGCGGATGATGGGGATGGCAATGCATGTGATCCGCACCGACGGCTTCCTGGCTCTCTACAATGGGCTCAGTGCCTCGCTGTGCCGGCAGGTGAGTGCACAGAGCTCCTGCCGCACGTGCTGCAGCTGACCGGCTGCCCTGTGCCAGGGACACAGTCGCTCATTTCCCCCTCATCCAGATGACGTATTCCTTGACTCGCTTTGGCATCTATGAGACCGCGAAGAACTACCTGGGCCAGGGCAACCAGGGGCCTCCCCCTTTCTACCAGAAAGTGCTGTTGGCTGCAGCAGGAGGTGAGCCAGGCAGTGGGGCCCTTGGCTCTGGCTCCCTCAGGATGGGTAAGACCCTGATCCAACTCTTCTTTGGCCACAGGTTTCACTGGTGGGTTTGTGGGGACCCCAGCGGACATGGTGAATGTCAGGTCAGTTCTGTCTGCACGACCAGGGCTTTTGGCCTGTGCATGACGGCATTTGGGGTGGTGGGTGGTGCTGGGGTGCTCCCGACATCTCTCCTGGCCAGCCTGCCCCACAGTCAGTGAGCCAGGAGCTCTGTGCCCAGGGTGGCCAGAGCTGTTCTGCCTTTTGGTGACAGCCCCCAGCCGTGTGTGACCCTCAGGGGGAGTGGGACTGGAGGCAACTTTCTTGGCCCTTTGTAAACGGGCAACACAGTTCCACTGCCCAGGGCTGGGGTCCCCAGTGCTGCAGGGGACAGTGGATACCGGCTCCCCCTCACCTGCGGTGCTCTGCCTTCTAGGATGCAGAACGACATGAAGCAGCCGCCGGCTCAGCGGCGCAAGTGAGTGAGGGGCCAGGGCGAGGGGCGCTGGGGCAGAGGGGTGGGAGGCCCGGAGGGGCCGTGGGACAGCGCGGAGTGGCCGGACGGGACCGGCGCTCCGGGCTCCGCGTGGCCGCGGGGGGGCAGCACCGCACCGGCGGCACGGCCCGAGCGCCCGGACCGGGGCGGTGGGGCCGGGGCCGGGGCCGCCGTCCCGGGAGCCGCCGGTGCCCGGGGGGAGCGGCGGGGCTGCCGCCGTGCTGGGGAGCCTCGGGCCCTGACCCCTTCCCCTCTCGCTCCTTCCAGTTATTCCCATGCCCTGGATGGCATGTACCGTGTCCTCCGGGAAGGTGAGGCCGTGCCAGCCGCGTGGGTGAGCCTGCTCCAGTGCCCTAGCAGGCAGGGCTTACCCCGGAAGTTCGCTCAGCCGGGGCAGGGAGAGGGGCCGGGGGATGCCCTTGGGGCTGGGGGAGCCCAGGGGAGTGGAGGGTCTGGCGCCTCCCCATCGTCTGGCTGGGGCAGGGGCTGAGCAAAGTCTGGCAGGGCCTGGCAGCCTGCACACGCTTGGTGGGAAAGGGTGACCTGCTCGGAGCTGCAACAGAAAAGCGCAGGAGGGTGGAGCAGGTGGAACAGGGGATGAGCAGAGGCAGGGAGGAGGTCACGCTGTTTTGAAGGACTCCCTACTCCTGCAGCCTGTTTGCTATGGTGTGCTTCAAGCAGAGCTGTGTGAGGAGCTGGGGACACAGACTGGGCATGGAAGGAGGCTCCAGGGGGAATGGAGTGTGAGTGATGGCAGAGAACTGTGCTGATCCAAATCTGTCTGTCTACAGAGGGCCTGAAGAAACTCTTCTCAGGAGCATCGGTGGCATCCTGCCGCGGGGCCCTTGTTACTGTTGGGCAGGTAGGACAGCTCTGCTGGGCAGTAGGTGACTGGGTTAGGGACTAGGATGGTCCCTGCTGTGGCAAAGAAGGGGGAACATGTCACTGATTCACCATGTCTCTGCAGCTTTCCTGTTATGACCAGGCCAAGCAGCTGGTTCTCGCAACTGGATTGCTGTCAGACAACATCTTCACTCACTTCCTGTCCAGCTTCATTGCTGTGAGTAGGGCCGGGGCTGTGGGGGCAGAGCTGGGGCTGGGTTTGCCTGCAGCCAGGTTCAGAGTGTCAGGCTGGGGCTGCCAGAGCTGCCACTCTGGGCTCGGTGGAGCAGGGCCGGGCACAGTGGCTCCAGGAGGCTCCTGGCCTGGGGTCGGGTCCCAGTGTGGCTCTGAGTCACTCCAGTGACCACAGCAGTTGCTGGTACCAAGTTCTCCTGACTTGGCTGACTCTGCAGGGTGGGTGTGCCACATTCCTGTGCCAGCCCCTGGATGTGCTCAAGACCCGCCTCATGAACTCCCACGGAGAGTACCGGGTGAGTCACCCACCTTGCCCACCTTGCTGCTGCCTGTCCTCCTGTCTCTGTATGCCAGCCTCTGGCTCCCAGCCCTTCCCACTTCATCTCTCACCCTCTCACTTCAGGGTGTCACCCACTGTGCCATGGAAACTGCCAAGCTCGGACCTCTCGCCTTCTACAAGGTACCTGGCTGGGGGTGCATGGCATGGGGCAGGCTGGCCCGAGCTGGGAGCAGAGGTTCTGGTCCAGAACAGTCCTGGGGCGGGGGGCCTTTCAGGCTCTGCTGTGGCAGCCCAGCTGCTTCCTGCATCAGGCCTTTGTCTGCTCAGCCCGGGCTTGGCCCCGAGGTATTGCAAGCCCTGGCCTCGATGGGACTCAGCCTGAGTCCAGGCACCACAGCTGTGGCCGTTGCACCCATGGAGCTCCCAAACAGCAGTGCAGGTGCTAGCACTGATGTGGGGAGCACAGGGGTTAGCATATGGTGCTGAGACCTGTGTGCACTGTGATGGCCATGACGTGACAGCACCTGCTCTGCAGCCCACAATATGTGCCTGGCTAGTGCTGACCCACACCTGCCCACGTGTGCTGCTGCCAGGGTTGAGCTGCTGAACAACCAGCGGCAGGCACACACTGACTTTCCCCCTTCTTGCTGTCCCCTTCCAGGGCTTCGTTCCTGCTGCTGTCCGGCTCATTCCTCAGACCATTCTCACCTTTGTCTTCCTGGAGCAGCTGCGCAAATATTTTGGGATCAAAGTGACCACCTGAATCAGAGGGACCAGACCCTGCCTTGCCCCAGGGGGGAGAGCGTGTGGGTCACTCCCAAGATCCCAGAACCCCTCTCTGCTCTCTGGGGCCAGTGCCATTCCCCCTCCTCTCGACTCCACTCCTGTGCCTTGCCAGCACCTGTGGCCAACCCCCACCCTGCAAATTCGTCTCTCCTCTCACCCCCATTCTCAGCATCTCCACCTCTGCACTACTGCTTTTGGGGGTTTTTGTAGGTTTTTTTTTTCTGTCTTCCCACTGCCCTACTGGCCCTGAGTTCTGTCCTTGCCCCCTCCCCAGCCTTGTCCCTGATGTGCCCCAGAAGCAGGACTGTGCTGTCTCAGGGAGTAGGGAGATCAAATGCCTGGCTCTGTACCTCATCTCAGAGCCCATGGGGCTGGGGGGGCTGCTGACCCTGTGGCTGTGGGGCTGGGGCTTGGGGCAGTATGTGAGGCCATGCCCTCCTTCTGCCTTTAGCCCCTGTGCTCCTCCCTAACCCCAGCACAGCTTGGACCTCCTGCCCTGCTCCTGGCTTCCCACCCTCTGCTTCTGCTTGGCCAAAACTCCCCAGCACTGCTGGCTGCTGGGCTTTTCAGGGATTGTGCCTCATACCAATGATGGTGGGGCACAGGGCCTGGCTCTGGCAGGGCCTGGCAATGGCTGCTCGGGGACCCAGCACTCACTCACCACAGTGCGCCTACACCACACTGCATCTGGCCTCTGTGGGGGCATCCCCTCCCACCACTCTGCGGCTTCACTCACTTCGGGGCTGGGAAGACCCCCACCCCTCACAGCCCCTCACCCCACACTTCCCCAGTGTGTGTGAGCACCAGCCCCTCCACCATGTGCAGCCCTGTGTGTGCTGGCCCCAAGGAATCAAAGAACTGGAATATCTGAGACCTTAATGTATAATAAAGAGTGAATGTGCACAGGGCGTGCTGTCCTGTTAGGAGGGGAGAGATGCCACACCCCCTTTCATTGCTGAGGGCTTGGGCTGGGAGCTGAGCCCCCCAGAGCTGAGGGAGGGTAGCAAGGCTTGGCCCCCGGCGCTATGCCAGGTAGGGGGTCTTCACCTCTCTCCGTGCCCAGCACCCCTGGCCCTGTGTGCAGAGGGAGCTGTGGGCAGACTCCACTGCCAGGCCTGCGCCAAGCTGTGCCCGGTCTTAGCTGGACAGCAGCTCCAGGGTAGGGCTGTGCCGAGGGCGCCTGTCACCTCTGCGGGAGCTGCCTCCTGGACGTGACACTAATTGGGCTCCGGCAGACTGAACAGAGGCAGACTGGCACAGCAGAGCAGTGAAAGCTCGTCACCTTAACAAGGCCTAATGATGCTAACTGGCATCACCACCCTGGGCCTATGCCCAGCCCCAGCAGAGGCCATGGGCAGGTGAGCGCTCAGGGAGCTGGGCCTTCTCCTCACAAGTAGCTGGGGGCTGCCCTGCCAGGCTGTGCTTCTTCATCCCCCAGGTCCCTGCACTGCTTCTGGGGCTAATGGGTGCTGCTGTGTGTCATGCAAAGGGCCAGCATGGAGCAGGAAAGTGATGGAGCCCCATGGCCCCCCAGCAGCATAGAGCCCTGCTCAGGCCCGTGATGGCCGGTGGCAAGGGCATTCCAGCTGGGCTGTGGTCCCACCAGCTCCGCCAGCCCTGCACTCCTGGTGCGTGCATACCCTCTCACCACATCCCTTGTGGCAGCTGAACTGCAGCAGTCACACTGCTAGGACAGCATGTGCCAGACACAGCCGCAAGCACAGCGCCCACAGCTGCAGTGCGAGGGCGCTGCTTATCTCTTGGCTATCAGAGAGCGTGGGGCTGGCAGCAGCAGCCTGCGGCCGTCTCTGTGCTGGCTTCCCCCTGGTCCCGCCCTGCCCTCTGCCAGGGCCCCAGCAGCTGCCTGCAGGGGCTCCCCCAGGGCACGTCTCTGCCCCCAGGAGGTAGGGCTGGGAGCTGCCAGTCCTCCCCCAAAGCCCCCATCCTAGCCCGGAAGGGTGCCGGGGCCATCTCCAGCGGGGCAGTCGTGGGTCTGATCCCCGTGCAATGGCAAGACACTCGCTGGGCTCCTCTGCCCACACCCACGGGGACCTCCAGCCAGCGGCGGCCGCGCAGAGTGGGACCCCGACGGAGGCAGCTGTGGGGGCTCCGGGGAGCCGGGGCTGGGCTGAGTGAACTACCGGCGTACATGCTGCCTGCACCAGTGCTGCCACGGCCGGCATGGCCGACAAGTCCTGCATGGTCCAAGGTAAATGTGTTCGTGCCGGGAGGCCGGGACAGGTCACCCCCCAGCCGGGGGCTCCCCCTGATCCCTCTTCAGCCCCAGCCAGGCGGTCCCGGTGCGTTGCTCTTTCTGGGCTGTGTTTACCTGCAGCGGGACAGCGGCGGCAAACACCGACCCGTCACCGCCGGCGGCGGCCGGAGCGCGGGTGTCGAGGCGGCTCGTGGCGGCGCGGCCGAGATCCGTCCGGGTCGCTGAGGGTCCGAGCAGCCCGCGATCCCGCGGTGGAGCCGCCAGCTCGGGGCACGGCAGGAACGGGCGGCGCGCTGGGACCGGGGAAACCTCCCGGGGAACGGACCCCCGGGCCGTTCCCTCGGGGCTGGCTCGGTCTAGTTGCCCCCGCCGCTCCGCCCGTCCCCGCCGCCGAGACGAGCCGGTGCCCGGGAGTGGAGCGGAGAAGCCGGCGACGGGTGAGCAAGCGGCAGGGACATCGTGGCGCTCCCGCACCTCCCGGGACCGACCGCCGATGATGCGGGGGGCAGCGCCGAGCACTCGGGCGGGGCTGGGGCACCGGACTGTGCCCCCCTCGTGCTGGCGGGAGGAGCGGGGCGGCGGGACCCGGCTCAGCGCCCGTGGTCCCTCCCCCCGAGCCGGTCCCTCCCCCTGAGCCGCCGCAGCCGCTGCCGTCGCGGCTCCGCGAAAGTTTTCGCCAAGCGCGCTGGACCCGGTCCCCGCCGGTCCCGAGATGCGTTCGGGAGCCGCCGCGAGCCCAGCCCCGACAGGTACGGGGAAGGGAGGGAGGAGGGCAGGGAGCGCCCATAGCCGCGGTCTCGGAGCTTGGGATGTCGCACGCCCCGTCGCGGGGATGTGGATTCGAGTGACGACTGCGCGACCCCGGGGCCACGAGTTGAGCCCCGGGACCCAGAGCAGCAGCTCCCAGAGCCGCCCCGATGCTGGGCGCCGGCCGCGGGGAAAATGAGCCCCTCGGTGACGGGTGTTCTGGGCCTGAGATCCCAGCAGGGCTGTGCCCGCTTCCCGTCCGAGCGCTGCCGCTGGCGTCCCTGAGCAGGGGCTCTGCCGTCAGGCTCACAACACCCCTGGGCTCTGCCCTGGCTGTGGTGAGCCCTCGGCCAGTGATACCAGCTGAACTCCGTCGCTTTGGAAGTAATTCCCGGAGCAGCCCTTAGTCGGGGTAGGACGCGCGTGGTCTCCCTGCTGTGGGCACAGCAGTGCCCGTAGGTCTCCTGCCCAGGGGCCGAAGCAGGGGACACTTTTGCCAGTTCCCAGCTCTCCCCAAGCTCTCTGGGTGTTACGGGGGCCTGGTGCGAGTGCCCTTTGTGACTCTGTCCCGAGCTCTGCTGTGTCAACACGGTGTTGGTAAATGGCTTTGTTTAACCAGGACATGTCGGGTATGTGACCTTGCCGTCCTCCTGGTTGCAAGTGCATCTCCAAAGCTGCTGCAGGTCCCCTTTGCCCGGCGCTGCACTTCCCTCGGGGTGGTGAGGGAAGCAGGGACCGCGGGGGTCAGCCTGCTCCCCTCACAGAGAACGGGCTGAGGACGGAGCATCTGCTCTGCTCAGCCCTTGCCGTGCATCCCGCGGCACAGCACCCTGCCCAATGCAGCGCCTGACGCGGGTGTCCTGACCCACACAAATTCAGTGATTGCCCCTGTGATTTTGTCTGTGCATCAGCAGGAAACTTTAGGGCCTGCAGGACCCCTCGTCGGCATGTTAGTGCTGCCCCAGCTGTCAGCTCCTGTGCTTCCCACCAATCCTTTCCGCACACTGCGGTGCATATTTTTTTTTTATGTTCTGTTGCCTAGAGAGGGGAAAAGAGAAGAGGCTGAACGGAGAATAGGCAAAATGCGGATTAAAAATAGTTAATGAAAAAATGTGACCACAAACCCTGATCAGCAGCACAAGGCTAAAACCAGCCACTGAGCACAGTATCTCCATGCACCTCGCTGTGCCAGGCAGGGTCAGGGGAAGCCGGACACAGGGGAGATGGGATGGCTGCTCAGCTCCGTCCCCCTGTGCTCCACCACTGCATCCTGCTTTGTCCTGCATCCTCATGGCCAGAGATCTGTCCTTGTTTATCTACCCCAGCACTGGGGTCCAGTGCACATGCCTGTGCACAGCAAGTGCCAGTGGACGGCTGGACATGTGTGCCCCCTGCAGCACCCCCTGCCTTGCTGGGGCTGGTGTCTGGCTGTACCCGGGGCTGCAGATCTGCTGGTCTGGGGAGGCGGGTGTGGAGCTCCCAGTGCAGGGGAGTGTGCGTGCTAGCCTGTCTGCACTGACCTTTTCCTAGGCTTTTCCCAGCCCTGTGCCTCCCCCGTGACATGCTAACCACACGTGTCACACCGTGCCTCTTGTGCCTTCCTTCTGTGTTTCATAGGTTTTCATGCAACGTGATGAACAAAAACACCCCTTTCCTTGAGCCAGGGATGAGGTGCTGTGTGGCTCAGCATCCCCTTGCCAGAGGCAGCTGGGCAGCAAGGTCATTTGGCTGCTGCCAGGCTGTATCATGGTCCGTCTTTGGTGCAGGGCAGCTGTGCAGGTGCCCCCTGACCATGCCTTGTGGTGACTGGGCGGTAGCGGAGGTGATGCAAAGAGCATTTGTCCTCTTTGCATCCTGTGCTGCTGTTGACAAAAACACTGTCAGGGCTGGTTTGGATTTTCTTGGTCCAAGGTGATGCAGAATCCAACATCACTGGTGCCTGGTGACGTGGGCTCTCTCCATGTGCCGCTGCTCGGGGCTTCCATGTAGCAATCATGTAACTCTGTGCAAACAAGCCACAGTCTTGCAGCACAAGGACTGTTCCAGGCTGCTCAGCTGCTCCTCTGCTGCCAAAGCTCCTTGTACTCAGTTCTCAAGGAAAGAATGGAGAAGGGGAGTAGGAAACATCCTCAAGCTTTGGGCACGGACACAGGGCAGGGACAGTGCAGGACAGACCTCCTGGGCCTCCCTGCCACGACCATCTCCCCTAGCCTTGCCCCACTTGCTGTGGTCCTGCGTGGAAAGTGGAGCAGCATCTGCAGGGCCAGGCTGGCATTGGCATTGCATCAGCTCTGGCCCAGCACTGTCCCCTCCCCTGCCAAGTGCCAAAGCCCCTGCCGTGCTGGCATGTAGCTCCAAGCTCCAAGCCAAGCCAGCCGTGGAAAGCACTGCATTAGCGCACGGGGGGCTAATCCCTGTGTGCAGAGGCCACACAGCCCCCACAGCTGCCTCCAAGCCAACAGGACTGTGCTGGTTGCAGGGCTGTGCTCACAGGAGCCCAGGTGCCCACCCCACCAGAGAGGCAGGAGTCCTGCGGGACCAGGGTCTGGGGGGCTGCGCCAGCCTCAGAGCACTTGTGCAGGGCTGTGGCTGTGCTGAGGTGCTCCCAGGTCACGTTGCAGATGCCCACGAGTGTCCCATGGAGACTTTACCAAGCCACTGATCCACGTGACTATCAGCTGCAGTGAGCCCAGATGTGGAGCTCATTCTCTCACACGTGCAATGGCAGCAAAGCCAGAGGGGCTGGGGTGGCAAAATCCCCAGGGGAAACTGACCACGGTGGCATGAGGAGAGAGTCTGTTCCTAGGCACGGCTGGGCATTCAGCCGGCTGTGAGGGTCCATGCTGGTACAGAGCTGCTGCAGGGTGGCATGGAGGCTGCACACCCACCAGTGTGGAGCAAAATCCCAACACAAGCCTTTTTCCATCCGTTCCCTATGTCTTGGTGCAATGCCATGGCAGCAGTGCACCCAGGTCCTCAATTTGCCCTACACCCTGCCCGGGCTGGCCCCCACCTCCTGGGGCCAATGGCAGCTGCCATGAGCTGCAGGTCAGCTGGGGCCACAGGGGCACCAGTCAAGGGGAATGGGGGTCCTTGCTTTGCCCCTGTGGCTGCAGGGGTTGGCACTGCTGTCTTGGGAAAGGCAAATGCAGACACCAGCAACAGCCCTGCTCCCACCACCCTGAGGACATATGATGGTGCCTGTGTCTGACCCCTCTGGCCCCCAGTGCTGGGGCTACCAGCAGTGGTGTTGCACGTAGCCATCCCAGTGCTGGCTCCTTGTTCCTGCTCTCCTGGCACAAGGTCTCTTCTTCATGGCTATGGCTCCAAGTGGAGCCATACTGGGTGTTTAGAGCCTGGGCTCCATGGGGGTCAGCAGCCACAATGAACTGCGACATAGGAACATGCCACATTGTCCAATACCAGCGTGGGGCAAAAGTCCCCTGGACACCCACTGTCATGCATTGCAGCCCCTCACTGGCCAGGCACCCTCCACCCACTGCCCATGAGTTGGTGTGGTGGGGGATCCCCCAAAGCCTGGAACCAGCTGGGGATGAGGTGCCAGGGCAGGGAATGTGGCACCGGGAGCCAGCTGGGCACAGCAGAGTGAGAGGAGGTGGTGAGGATGTGGGGCCAGGTCCCTTGTTCAGTGCTGCCTCTGGCACCCAGGCTCAGCTGAGAGGGGCTGCAGCACGACCAGCTGGTAGAGCCTCTACCCCAAGCACTGCAGGCACTGCTGCTGGGCAGTGCCAGCTCTGGGGAGGTGCTTGTGCTGCCTGTGGTCCCATCCACCCCAGATCCTGCTGTTCCACTACACAGAGCCACTGCTCCCTCTCTGCCGTTGCCCACTGGCACCAGACCAGGGAGAACCTGGTCCACAGCTACTCCTGCATGCCCACATCTCTGCTGGAAACAGCCCCCTCCCTGTCTGCAGGACCCCTCGTCCTGTGGGTAGCGGGGATCCGGCATGGTGCCATGGTTGTGCAGCACCACAGGCAGCTGGGGCAAAGGGCCTGGGCAGGGTGAGGGGGAAGACCCGTGCTGGGGCGAGGAGCATGACTGGCCCCTGTGCCAGGACCCCTCACCCAGTGCAGTCTGCCCGGCTTGGCCACAGTGGGGCCAGGGCTGGGGAGTGGCTGCCAGATGGGGGGAGTCCAGGGCAGAGGCCTCCCTGCTGCTAAATCCCACTGCAGCAACTAAAAATAGCGACACCTCTGCCCCAAAGTTGCTCCCTGGCTACGCAGAGGGGCTGGCAGCAAGTCAGTGTGACCCATGGACCGGGAGGAGCATTCCCAACCAGGGCAGGGACTGATGCTTGGCCAGGGACAGGCACTGGGATCTTCCCCTGGGACTGGGACATGGGTGGCAGTGGGATGGGACAGGTAGGGATGATGTGGGGCTAGAGGGGGGCACAGGGATGGTGGGATCAGGCTAGCAGGGGGACAAGGACAGGGATGCTGGCATGGGGGTGTGGGAGGAAAGAAACAAGGTTCCTGAGGTGGGATGAGAGGGGGACTAGTACCGGGATGCTGGTGGGGCAACAGTGTTGCTGGAGTGGGGCTGGGGTGATGACAAAAACAGGGATCCTGGAATGGTCGGGTGGCTAGTGGGCACCCAACAAAGGTCCCTATTCACAGAGCCCACCCAGTGAGAACTGTCCCAGGAGACAGTTCCCTCTGTCCTGGGACTGGCTAAATAAGGCCATCGCAGGTCCTGCTCCCCGAGCCGCATCTGGAGCCCCATGCGCTGATTAATGAGCTTCTCCGGCAGCCACTTGCGACATGGCAAGTGGGTCTGCACGGATGGAGGAAACACGACTTTCCCAGGGATAAAAATAGGCACAGGCAGAGCAGCGAGCCCTGGGAGCAGAACTGGTTGGGGAGCACGACACTCTGGCTGGTGCCCGGGGGAGCCCAGGGGCTGGGGGTGATGCCGTAGTGCCTGTGGTGGCACTGGCACTGCTGTCCATCCCATCCCCCCCAGCTCAGCTGCCCTTACCCCACACAGCCGTGCCATGACATGGGGCTGCTGCCAGAATGGGCCCTTGTGGGAAGAGCCGAAATCCTGCTCAGGAGCCCCATAACCGGCTTAGGGGGATGGAGGGAATTATGGCACCTCGTGAGCCACGGTCTGTGGGGCAAGGCCCCACGTCACTGGCTGGAGCTGGGGGTGATGGACCCACAGGGGCACAGCCCAGCTGAGCTTGTCCTAGAGCCACAGCAGCCCCACAAGCCAGGATCCCTGTGGGTTAATGACCAGTGTCCCCATCCCTGCTGGCTCCCATGCTGTCAGTGGCCCCCTGCCCACTGCCATCCACAGTGGGTGCTGCTGCCAGACCATGGCTGGGTGTTAGAGGCCCAGGCATGAGAGACCATGGAGACAGGGAGAGCCTAGGTGCCAGCCTCTGCCTGAGAGGATGCTCAGGTGTGAGGAGGGGTCCCTTCTGCCATGGGCATCCTGCATTCTCACAACTTAGCAATGATGCAGAGCCGGGTCCCAGCAGCACTGTGGGGAAGCACCAGCCCAGGTTTTCCGTGGGGGTCTGAAGGCAGCACTGCTGCTGCACTCCAGCCACACAGGGGCTGAAATTGGCTTGGTGAGCAGAGGGCCTGCATGGTCACTGTCCCAGTGCCATCCCGGGGAGGATAATACAGGTGCTTGGTGTGAAAATGAGAGAACAAATAGCTGAATGCGGACACCAAGCAGGGTCGGGTGAGGACGGGGACAGGAGTGTGGCACCATGACCGGTGCTGGCTCTGTGCCTGAGTGGCCCCCTCCAGCCACACCTGCCACCAGCCCCGTGTCCCCCAGCTCTGTCCCAGGAGTCCCTGTGACTGGGCATCTTGCACAGGGTTGCCCACATGCCAGGGCCATCACCGCCAGGGTGGAGAAGCTGCTGAGGGCCAGTAGAAAGCCGTGTGCCCTGTGCTGTGTCCCATGCATGTGGTCCAGAGGAGGGATGTCCCAGCCACGTCTTCTCACCCTCCTGGTGCTGCTGCTCTGTTGCCAGGTAAGGGTGGGCTGTCCCACATGAGGGTGCTCTGCCCCATGCTCAGCCCGCTACCCACGCAGGACTACCACTGATCCACCCCATCCCACTGCAGCCCCTCACTGTGGCATGTGGTACAGCAGCTGATGCCCCTTTCTGCCTGCCCTGCTATCACATGGCATGGCATGGCATGGTAGCCTGCACTCGCCTGTGGCTGTCCCCAAGCCAGGGTCACTGCCTGGCACAGCATAGTGGCCCCTATGAGCAGGACACGTGATGGGTGGTGCTCCCCGGTGTCCCCAGGGTCCCTCTGCCCAGATCACAGATAATGTTGTTGAGAGATGGAAGGAATACAGCGAAGAGTGCCAGCGCAACATGAGCCGCCTGCCTGCGCCCACAGGTCAGTGCCTGCGGGGGGGTCCAGTGGGGTTCTGGTGGGATGGGATGGGGACAGGGTCCTATTGAGATGGGAATGGGGAGGCAGAGCCGATGCAGTGTCCCAGCAGGATGGGGCACAGAGCAGAGGGGCCAGTGGAGATCCTGGCACCCAGAGAGAGGGTGGGACCAAAGCGCCACCAGCTCCTGTCCTTCTGCAGAGCTGGTCTGTAACCGCACCTTCGACAAGTTCTCATGCTGGCCCGACACAATGCCAAACAGCACAGCCAGCGTGCCCTGCCCCTGGTTCCTGCCCTGGTACGAGAAAGGTAACAGCTGGGAGGCACATGTGCGCATGCACCTATGTGGTGTGTCCACACGTGTGTGCCCCTGTGTGGTGTGTGCCCGTGCTATG
>NW_024581084.1:2958055-2966675 GCF_017639235.1 Corvus kubaryi
TGCCCGTGCTGTGTGTCCACACGTGTGTGCCCCTGTGTGGTGTGTGCGTGTGCTACTGCAGGTGGTCACACCTGGGCCAGTGCACGCTGCCTGTGGGGGCGATGGGGCTGGCATACCCCACCATCCCCTCCCCTCACAGTGAAGCACAGACATGTCTTCAAGACCTGTGGGCCAGATGGACAGTGGGTGACAGGGCCACGGGGACAGTCCCTGCGTGATGCCACGCAGTGTGAGCAGGATGACGAGGACCTAAAGGCGCAGGTGGGCAGACCTGGGCAGCAGGGGTGTGGGGGTCCCTGCCTGCCCCCCTGCCTGCCCCCCTGTCTGCCCCTGCCCTCACTCGCTCCCTCCTCTTCCAGGAAAAATTTGCCAAGACCTATGGCAGCTTCAAGGTGATGTACACTGTGGGCTACTCTGTGTCCCTGTGTGCACTGCTGCTTGCCCTGGCCCTGCTGCTGGGCTTCAGGTGGGAGTTCGGGCATGGCTGTCCACAGGGTGGGCAGGTGGAGGCGGGGGGTCCGTGCACAGGCATTGACAATGGCCCCCACATCTGCAGCAAGCTGCACTGCATGAGGAACTACATCCACATGAACCTCTTCGCCTCCTTCATCCTGAAGGGTGTCTCTGTGCTGGTCATCGACGCCCTGCTCAAGACCCACTATAGTGACAAGATCGACGGCTACAACGTGCAAGTCTGGCTGAGCGACGAGGTCAGTGCGCACTGGCAGGGACAGGCAGTGCTGGTGGCGCTGGGGGTTGGCTGGTCTGGGGGCACTGGTGAGACTGGGGTCTGGTGGCACTGGTAGGGCTGGGGGCACAGGCACACACACAGAGGCAGTGCTGCAGCCCTGACCCCTGCCCACAGGCAGCTGCAGGCTGCCGGGCAGCCACGGTCTTCATGCAGTACGGCATCGTGGCCAACTACTGCTGGCTGCTGGTGGAAGGTATCTACCTGCATAACCTGCTGGTGGTAGCCGTCTTCTCCGAGAGGAGCTACTTCACCCTCTACCTGTGCATCGGCTGGGGTGAGTGTGGGTGGGCTGGCCCCCTGACGCTGTCCCCCACTGTGCCTCACCTGTCCTCTGCCCACATCCCCTCAGGGGCGCCCATGCTGTTCCTCATTCCCTGGGTCATCGTGAAGTTCCTCTACGAAAACATACAGTGAGTACCAGCTCCTGCTGCTGGCTGGAGGGGGGCACAGGGCACAGGTAGGTTCATGTGAAACTGTAGGGATGTTGTGATGGCCCTGGCGAGACTCCACACCATTGCCCGTGCAAGGAGCAGGGTGCTAGGCTTTAGTGCTGGTTTGGTTCAGGCTGCCAATGCCATGCCAGATTCCAGCAGCTGCCTGGTCAAGGGGCTTCCTGGCAGTCCCCATCCCTCCACTCTGCAGGTGCTGGTCCACAAACAACAATATGGGCTTCTGGTGGATCCTTCGCTTCCCTGTGTTTCTGGCCATCCTGGTGAGCCCACTGCAGCCCCTTTTTGGCATCTCTCTCACAGGCCCAAGATGGCTGTGAGAGGGGCTTCTGAGGGCAGGGGGACAGAGCTGTCCTGTCAGCCCCTGCCTCTGGCCCTGCCTGTGCTCCTGATGGCTCATGCCATTACATTGCAGATCAACTTCTTCATCTTCATCCGCATCATTCAGATCCTTGTTTCCAAGCTCCGTGCACACCAGATGCGCTACACTGACTACAAGTTCAGGTGGGTGCTGGATGTGGCTCGCCCTGCGTTCCCACGGTGCACACGCATGCGTGTCCACCTGGTGACCCCATCCCACAGGCTGGCCAAGTCCACACTGACACTGATCCCACTGCTGGGCATCCACGAGGTGGTCTTCGCCTTCATCACAGATGAGCACGCCCAGGGTACGCTGCGCTACGTCAAGCTCTTCTTCGACCTCTTCCTGAGCTCCTTCCAGGTGAGCCCAGCCCTCGCAGGATCAGCCCTCCATGGAAAGACTCAGTCTCAGGAGGGACTAGACTGAGGTCTGGTTATACACCTCACGCGTCTCCTCCCTCTTCCCAGGGGATGCTGGTGGCCATTCTCTACTGCTTTGTCAACAAGGAGGTGAGCAGGACAGCGGGGGCACGGGCAGCAGGGGCATGGGGTCACACTGACAGCTGCTGCCCGCAGGTGCAGGCAGAGCTGCTGAAGCGGTGGCAGCGCTGGAAGCTGGGGAAGGACCTGGCTGAGGAGTACAAGCACACCTACAGCCATGCACCCAGTGCCCGCAATGGCACTGGCAGCACCTGCGAGAAGCACCAGCTGGTGAGTGGCTGCGCCAACGGGCTGGGGCGCAGCCTGGCCCCCCACCCCAGCTCCCAACACCCCGAGAGGTGTGGGCGCAGCACTGGTGAGCACCTCGCTCTGGGGGGCCATCACCACTGCTATGAATTTCCTGAGACCACGGCTGAGAGCCACTTCTGAGCCAGCAGGCAGGTGGGAGGGCTGTGCTGAGCCGCTGGGATGCCGCCGTCCCCTGCCCTGTCCTCCCCAGGTGCTGGTGAGGGTGCTGCACTGGACACACGGACAATGGACACAATGAGGCAGGCAAATGGGACCTGGACCCCTGGAAGGGGGAACTGTGGCGTCAGGGGGATCTGTCGGGGTGGGAGTTTGTCCTGTGGTGCTGCCCTCGTGCGCCTTCGAGTCCCTGTGCACAGTGCTGTAATTTATCTGTCATATCTGTAAATAGGTGTGGGCCCGTGCCGGGCTGCAGGGCCAGCTCCGTGTGTGCCTCTCTGTGGGCTGTGGGGACTGGGGACATTGGACATGTGTGGACTATGCTCCCAAGCACCCCCACAGATGATGGCCACAGCCATGGATGGGGAGCTGAGTCACCTGGCAGGAATGGGCTGCACGAGAAGACAGCCCCACTGCCTGCCCCACTGCCTGCCCCACGGTGCCACACCAGTGAGTGGGGCAGACATGCAGCAGCAGCCGCTGCAGCGCTGCCGGTCGGGGCTCCGGCTCCCCCAGCACGCGCTTTCCTCTGGCCGCTAATCGGCTCTGTCCTCTCGCTGCCAGGAGCCCTTAATTAAATCATTTGGCTCTGCCCGCGGCACCCCCGCTCTCCCGGTCGCTGGCCCAGGCCATGGCCGGGCAGCAGCCGCCGGCAGCGCTGAATTCGGTGAGCAGCAGTGGGGTGTGGGGCTGCAAGACCCCTGTGCCGGCAGGCCGGGCTGGCCGGGGCGGGGTCACAGCGGTGCCCTAAGAGGCTTGTGCCGCGCACATGAGCGCTAAGCCCGGATGCCGCAGCTTTGGGAACCACAATCGCCTGGTGTGTGGAGATTAGGCCGGTGCTGCTCCCCGGCTGGATTCACCCTGCCCGAGGGGTGGCGGCGGGACGGACAGCCGCCCTGCCATGACCCCCACCGCCCACGGACCTGGCCATGGGCACTGTCCGTCGTCCATCACTCCGCCCCGCCTGACCCCGAGCGGGTGACGGTCCCCGGTTGTCCAAGCCCCGCGCATAGCCCGGCACAGGGCACGTGCTGAGCTGGGGGTGAGAGTTGGAGCTGTGCCCCGGCAGCCGCACACAGTAAACAGCAGCACCGCGCAGGCGGCCGCTCCTCGGTAAATCCCACCCTGTCGCAGCATCACCCGCACCACATGGCCGCGGCCCTGCCACCCACGCCAGCCGTCAGGAGCCACGCTGTCTGCTGCGGGCGGTGGGGTCCTAGAGCACAGCGAGGCATCAGCAGGGCTGGCGTGGCACGGGGAAGGAAGCCATGGCCCAGGCCACGCAGAGCTTGGCTCTGGCAGCAGAGCTCAGCCCAGCACACAGTAGTTTTCCTCTGTTTACTCGACAACTTGCTGTCTGCTCCGGCCGAGCAGGACCCGGCGCCCAAGAGCCAGTGCAGTGCTGGCAGCGGGGATGGGAGCAGCAGAGACAGGGGACAGAGGGTCTGGGCTGCGGGGCTCGGGGTTGCGGGGCTGTGGCAGCAGCACCGTGGGGCCGTCAGGACACAGGGACAGTGGCAGAACGGGTGAGGGGGGGAAGCACAGGGTTGGAGGTCTGCCCAGGCCCCCAAGTGCAGGGATGGGGACAGGAATGGAGAGAGGGACAGGGATTATTACCCTGCTCACAGCCATGGTGCCAGAGCGGCCCAGGCAGCCCCCGCAGAGCAACCGGCCCTACAGCCGCTGCCGTCACTGCGGCCTTCCTGACATGGTAACGAGCCTAATTGAGGCTAATTGCTGGAGCACGAAGCAGTTTCTGGGAAGGTAAATATGGTCATGGCATGGGGCCGTGCCCTGCACCTGTTGCTCCAACGTTGCTGTGGCAACACCCTACTGTGGACCCTCCAACACCCCACTGGGGCCAGGCTGGCCCCCAGACCTTGCCCAGCAAGGGTGGCCCTATGCATGCCACATAACGATGGGGACCCTTCAGGGACCCCAAGCCAGCCCCAGCCCATGGGGTGTCCCTGTGGAAATGTCCTGTGTCCCCTGGTGCTGAGGGGCAACCCCCAGCACTGCCCCATGTCCCACAACCCCTGTCGCCCAACAGCCCTAAGGAGGGACGATGCCTGCCGGTGCCCAGGAGCCCCGTGCAAGCACACGATGTCTGCCCGCACCAGGGCACGTCCCACAGCACCTGTGCCAGCCAGGTGTGTCCCAGAGCTGGGTACTGCCTGTGCTGCAGGGCTGAGTCCGCAGCCCTGTGCCCTGGTCACCCCCAACTCCCACAGAGCCACATGCTCTGGCCAGCAGCACCCCGATAACCACGGAAACAGACCCCCCCCCCCCAGGACGGCTGGGTCGGGAGGCAACACCTCTCCTGGGATCTCCCTGGAAGTGGGGCTGGCCCCAGCCCAAGGACACAGCTCTTGCGGGACTGCGGCGCCATCCCTTCCCATCACTGCAGAGCTGCTGGAACAGCAGCCCTACCTGGGGCACTGCCAGCAGCGGTGTCACCCGGGTCCATCGGGCCAGCACTCGGGGGCACCCCCACCCCGAGGAACAGCTCAGGCAGCACAGCCTGTGCACATGTGCACACACACACTCGCGTGTACACGCACACACACAGGCAGGCGCCCGATGGGAGCTGCCCGTTCCTGGTATCCAGTGGGATGAAGGCGCTGACAGCAGCCTGGCCAGGCTCGCAGGATGGTTTGGGTGGGAAGGGACCTTTAAAGGTCCCCTGGCCCAGCCCCCGCAGTGAGCAGGGATACCTGTACCAAACCAGGTTGCTCAGAGCCCCGTCCAGCCTGGCGCTGATGTTTCCAGGGATGGAACACCCAAGCACCCCCTGCCTGTCCAGGCAGCCCATACCAGTACCTCACTGCCCTAAGCAAAGAGACTCCTCTACAGAGACTGTGCAGCCATGGTGCCAGTCCCTGGCTGTGGAGTTTGTTCCAAGGCATGGAATGGGGCTGAAACAGTTCCTCACCCCCAAACTGGTGGCCTGGGCAGTGCCTTCCCGACACAGCCAGGTACCGCAGGCAGTCCCCCCCATCTCAGCACAGCCGGGCACCCCTAGGCCAGTGCCTTACAGGAAAGCTCCCACTTTATCAAGGGAATTGAGCACCACAAATTGGTCTCCTAAGTCGATTCTGCCTGCTGCCAGGCCTCTTCCCACCACCTAATTTGATGACAAACACGTTCCTCTCCTCCTCCCACCCTTTAATCTAATGAAGAGCACTGTGTCCAAGGCACAGGGAAATAAACCCTGATGAGGTCGGTTTTTATAGGTAAACAGCCTGATTTCTCTGGCCTGTGGCCTCACTTCTCACAACCCTAACACCCATCACCTCCCTGTACCGCCTCACCATCCTTGCCCTGCAATTTGGCATCAGTCTTTATAAAAATCACCTGCTTATAGAATGTTTTTGTACATTTCATTAGAGCTTGAGCGGCTGCCTTGCCTCTGGCTTTACTGTGCCTGAGTACAGAGGAAAACAAGGCAGAGGTTGGTGGGGCTTGTGGCCAGGGGGCATGTGGGGGTCCTGCAGACCTGGGACGGCCCCAGATGGATGCCCAGACAGGGGAGACAGTGCTGGGCTCCATGGCAGCTGAACAGAAGCCTGCCTGGACAAAGGACACAGCCCTGAACATGCTCAGGGCTTCGAGCCAGGGCAGCCCCACTGGCCTGTCAGGCTTCCTGAACACACTACAGGGCCCATCAAAGGAGAGGAGCCATGACAGTGACAACCATCACTCCCTGTGCCCCACTGCCTGCAGCTGCAGGGATGCGGGGCCTGGGGTGCCTGGGAGGCAATAGGCGGCTGAGTTCCCATCTTGCTGCACCAGAGCCAAGCAGCAAGAATGTTTTGGTGATGGGAGGTAAACAGGGTCATGGCAAGTGTCAAGACGCACTCGAGCAGAAATTCTAGCAATGCTAAGTATAGCCTAAATGCCATTAAAGCAGGAGAGGGAAGAGGATACAAGGGTATTAATAGTCTCAGCACTTAAATCCTAGGTGCAGCGACAATTCCTGGGATGCTGGCTGCCTGGAGCACTGCCCAAGACCAAGGGCACTGTATTGCTGACACACCGCACCTGCCCACAGGGAAATCAACAGCCCCAGCAAGGGCAAGGCCAAGGCCCCTTTGCAAAAAATAAACACAGCTCCTGCTCTCTGCCCCTTGTCTATGCCCCAGAGCTGGGCCAGGCTGCAGCACCACACCAAGGCAGCCCCAAAAGGACACCAGCATTTATTTACAACACTCCTCAAGTGACATACCACAGAAAGGAAAGGGTACAGTACGACTCAAGGACTCAACAAAGGAAAGGTACCGGCAGCCCCAAGTCCCTGCAGCCTTCCCACGGCCATGGTACTGGGCAGGCCTGGCAGCCCCATCCCCGCCAGCTCGGAGCACAGGCGGGCAGGGGGCTGCCACCCCTTCCCACGGAGCAGCCCAGCAGCTCAGGTGGATGAACATGACACAGTCACTCTCCCTGGCTCAGGCAAAGGTACAGGAACCATCCAAGCAGTGGCCAGGAGTGAGTGGCTTAAGGAAGCACCCCTGGCGCAGTTCCACCACCTATGGCCACCCAGAGTGAGCTGAAGGGCCAGGTCTCTTCCAAGGGTGTGTATCTGGAAAATGGTGTTAGTACAAAACTGCAGTGTTGTCAGGGCAAGGAGCTCCTGAGCCTTGTTCCATGCAGCCCCACGGCTGCCCCCACGGCCACTGTCTCCTGTGAGGCTGCTGGGGCACTGAGGCCAGGGGGCCGCAGGTGGCCCAGGTCACTCTGAGCACCTCTCAGGAGTCTGGGGCTGGTGCTGACACTCCACCTCTCTTCATCTGTAGGGACCAGGCCTGATCTAAGCAGGCAGAAAATCTGGCCTCAGATGTGAGCCCACATGCTCTGGAAGCAAGCAGCCCAGGTAGCAACTTGCGGCCACAGTGGAACTGGGAGGAGCCTGGCTATGGTCGTCCCAGCCTCAGGTGCACAGCAGGGCTGGACAGGGGTTGCCCCTGTGTCTGGAGGCACAGGAACAGACTCGACTGTGCCTCCTGCCCTTGGCCAGCCCTAGCAGCTGTGGAGCTTCGGTGCACAGGGGAAAGCGAGATCCAGGGCTGCCCGATCCAACAGCAACAGCACATCTGCCTTGGCCCTGCCCAGCCTAACACAGAGAGCAGCAACAGGAGGGGAACAGGGGATCGGGTTGCTCAGCATGAAGTGGGGAAGGACAGTTTGAGGCCATAGAAAGCTATGAGCGGGGGGCTGGAATCCTTTGCAACAGGCTCTGGGCAGTCTCGGTGAGCCCCTGAGCATCCTCGACCTCAGGCAGCTTCAGAGCCAGCCCCAAAGCTGACTGGCTCTCCCGCAGGCTTTTAGGAGGACAGACCAGAGGAGGAAATCAACACAAAATCTCAAATTAAATCTGCTTGAGGACCTCAGGAGAGCAGCTGACCCACAGGGAGGACCCGCTTTAGGACTTCTTTGCATCCTGTGTGTTCCTCCTCTTCAGATCACCCAGGTCGACGGGTTTAAACGCTGCAAGGAAGACAGAAGAGACTATGAAGGCAGAGGCAGCACAGCTCCCGCCCGGCGCGCGCAATCCCCGGGCCGGCACAGCCGGCGCAGTGCCCTTGTCCCCCGCACCTTTCAGACTGGGGTTCGGCATCTTCTCCACGTACTCCTCGACCAGGCCGCGCTCGGAGCCCATCTGGCTGCGCAGGTCGCGCTCCACGCACTGCCAGGCTGCAGGGACAGGGACAGGGGCCGCTCGCCTCGGCCGCCCCGAGCCTTCCGCGCCCCCCACCCAGCGGCCACCGCCCCGCTCACCCTCGTAGATGAAGCGCACGTTCTCCTCGTGGGCCGGCGTGAAGATCTCGCTGCCGGCACCGGGGGAGCGCGGGCCGCCGCTGCGCTTTCCGTTGTACACCACTCGGGACACGGGGGAGCTGCAAGCGGAGCGCGGGGAGAGAACTGAGCCGGGCCCGGGGCCGCGCTGGGCCCGGGGCCGGGCGGGGCTCACCTGGCCATGGCGGCAGCGGCGCTCGGCGGGGCTCGGCGGGGCCGGAAGGGGCTCGGCGGGGCCGCGGGAGGAAGGCGAGGCCGGGATAGGCCGCGCGGCGCCCCCCGCCCGTCGCCGGGCAACGCGCGCCCCTCACCTGGGCCCTCCCGCCTGCGCGAGCGGGACCAGACGGAAGCGCCGCAGCGC
>NW_024581084.1:2967075-2994579 GCF_017639235.1 Corvus kubaryi
ACCGCCCCCGCCCCGCCCGGCCCGGCCCCGGCCCCGGCCCCGGCCCCGGCCCATGCCCGGCGGAGGCGGTAACCAAGATGCTTTATTGGAAAAGTACAAAGTGGTTCCCGATTCGCAGTACCGAGCGCCACTGCCCGGCCGCCGCCCAGGTCCAGCCCGGGCGCAGCTCCGGCCCTCGGGCAGGCCGCAGCCCCGCCGCCCCGGCCCCGAGGCCCTCGGGGCCGCTTCTCGCCATGCCCGCCTCAGCGCAGCGCCGTGGCTCCGAAGAGCTGCACCAGGTCCTCG
The DNA here is from genome assembly GCF_017639235.1 of Corvus kubaryi. NCBI lineage: Eukaryota > Metazoa > Chordata > Aves > Passeriformes > Corvidae > Corvus > Corvus kubaryi. The sequence continues at coordinate 2,967,361 of NW_024581084.1, forward strand.
TATTCGGGGTCGATGAGGTCCGAGGGTTTCTCCCCATCATCAGTGGTGGCCTCCAGGCTGGCCCCAAGGGACAGGAGGTACCTGCAGGACGCGGAGCTGAGGCGCCAGGCCGGGCAGCCCTGGTCCCGCCGCCTCCCTCGCCAGGAGTGGCACGGCCCGAACAGCCCCAGGGGCAGCGCAGGGACCGGGTACGCCCCAAAGGAGCCACAGCTCCAGCCCTGTGCTGTCCATCCTCAGGCTTTGCAGCACTGGCAGACCCTCACAACACCTTACCTGGCTATGTCAGCATAGCCGTCGCTGCAGGCCATGTGCAGGGGTGTCCACCCGTTCTCATCTCTCTGGTGGATGTCAGCGCCGTATTTCACCAGGAGCTTGACGCAGTCCAGGTTTCCCGTCAGCACGGCTTCATGGAGGGCTGCCATGCCTGAAGGGAGAGGAGGTGTTAGCGCCCTGGCCTGGGGAAGGGCTCTGCATCCTGAACTCACAAGTTGTGCATAGCTCAGGAAAGGGGTCCAGGAACTCTCCTTCTCAGGGAGAGGACTGTGGGGAAAGAAACGAAGACTGAGGAAGCCAGAGGAACTGCTGTGGGTTCCTGTTGCCCTTCTGCAGCATGAATACCCTGTCTGGGATGGTGCAGCACCCACTGGCCTGGCTAGGCAGGACAGAGGGAGGGAGGAGGAGCTGCCCCTTAGAGCAGCTGCTCCGAGTCCTGACCAGGACTCACATGGAGACACGAGAAAAGTCTCTGGCATCCTGCTCTGCCTGAGTTTTGGACACTCCTCACTAATGAAGAATCAGTATGGACAGAAGGAAGCCCGGGGTCATTTGAGCCTCTGTCTCCATGGCCATGTAAGAGCAGAAGCTGAATCCAAGCACAAGAAAAGGACAAATCTAGGCTCTTTATTTGCCTGTAGTGATCAAGGCATTCCATAAACAGTTGCTGATGAGGCTGTGCAAACAGAACACAAAGCTTTCCCCGTGAGTCCCTGGAGTCAGGCATACAAGAGTGAGCAGTGCCTGTGAGAAACAGGCAGAGCCAGAACAAATGCAGACCCCCCAATCTGGGGAAAGGGCAGGAGTCCAGAGCTCACAGACTGGCCTGTGCTTGCTGCTGCTCTTTGAGGTCCCACCACACTACAGGTGCTCAATTGTGCCTTACAGGGACCCAGTGGCCAAGCTCCCCCTTCCTACAGCATGTGCTATGCTGTTGATGGGAGATGATGGGGCCCTGGCCTGGGGTTCTCAGGCCCTGCTGGGCACTGCTTCCTGGTAGGGAGGGACCTGGCTTGCTCCAGCCCTGCTGAAGGTGGCCCACAGCCCTGCTCCAGTGTCCCTCACAGCCCCACCAAGCTGTGCCATTGCTCTGCCCCAGCTCTGCTGACCAGCAGCACTCACCAGAAGGGTAGATGGTGTCCAGTGTCACCTTCCTGGCTCGTATGAACCTGCCCACCTGCTCCAGGTCCCCCTGTTTGATGTGGTCCTGAAAGACGACATCGTTGGGGAAGTGCACAGTGCGCGAGGCCCTCAGACGCGGGGTGTACCGGCCGTACCGGGGCACCGACAAGGGGCAATAGTCCCTCATGCTCACAGGAGCCTTCAGGCACAGCGGCATGGGGGGGTGCTCAGCACTCAGCCCGGCCCCTCACTGCACTGCTGTCTCCTCTTCTGCCTGTCAGGAGCCCTCCTTGCTGCAGATCTGTGCTGGCCCCCACACTGCTGTGCTCCTGCCGCACCCACGCCTGTGTCAGTGTCCTCTTGCCACGGGGAAGTGGCAGCCACCGTGCTCTCCTGCGCTCCCTGAGTCACATGCAGGAGGTGGCACCTGGCACTTGCAGCTCATCTACAGGCCTTTGGCCCAGGACTGATGACTCTCTAGGAGCACCACGTTATAAAGACTCCCCTGGGCTATTTTGGGGACATGCAGCTCATGCTATTTGCCATGATGCTTCGTAATCGAGCTGACCAGGCCTGGAGCTTCCCACTTTTGGGCAGAAGTTGGTGTCTCATCTTACCACCCACCTGTTGATGTGCCCATCCGAGGGGTCAAATCTACTCTTGCATGGATAGCCCCTCAGAGGAGCCTGGAAGCAACTTCCCAACATCAAGCCCTTCTGGGGGAAGGGGCACAGGCACAATCAGCAACCCAGGGAACCGGCCACTTGTGTCCCCAGCTGACTAGTGCAGTGTGGATGTGCCAGGGCTGTGGTCACAAACACATCCAGAGCTGTCACCCTCCTGTAGCTTCAGGGGACAACTTGAAAGGAGCAGGAGGAGCTGTGCAGCCCAGCACAGCTGTGACAGCACACAGCCCAGCATGGAAGCACAACCTGCATGTCAGATGTCCCCTGTGCCCTTGTGAGGACAGAGGTGCTGCTGGTGATCCCAAGACAGGTGCAGAACCAAAAGCTTGCACTGCTGGTCCCTGGTGTTCCTTGTTCCTTGAGAGAGGGAAGCAGCCGCTGCTGAGGGCAGGCTACTGCAAGCAGCCTTGGAGGAATAGCAGAATAGCACCACCACCAGACAGCTCCTGCCTCCAATACTCTTCACTCCAGCTCTACTGTCGTGACCCAAAAGAGAACCATCTGCCACAGAGGAATCATTCAGGTCCATCAAGGGTTTAAGCAACCACTGGTTTTTTCCCCCATCAGTTTGGGCATGTCAGATACATAAGCATTTTGTGCTCTGTCTGCTGCTAGGGATTATCCAGGCAGGTGTGCCAGAAAAAATCCATATGCTGCTTTAGGAGTCAAGGATTTCACTCTGCTACTCCTGCTGCAGACTCTTGCCCTGATCCTGGCAGCACAGTCAGCCGCACACCTTAGAACTCCTGCACTTATTTATCTGCTGGCAAATGCATCAATCTCTTGGCTGAGTGTCTGCTTGTTAGATCAGCCTGAACACAGCACTGGGCATCCAAGCTCAGCACAGAACACTTCCAGCCTGCTTTCTTGGAACAGCAATTAGGCATGTACCTGAGATGGCTGCTAAACTCCTGCTCTGCCACAGGGAGCCTTGGGCTAGGAGAGGCCCCTCCTCTAAGCTGAGCACAGTGGGTCTCAGCACAGGAACAGAGGAGAACCACTGCAGGGCTCAGACTTGGTCACACTTCAACTGGCTTTACAAAATGGACCTATTTGAGTCAAATTCTAGACAGCATCTTCCAGTGGAACTTTACTAGTGAAATTCCCTTCTTCCCCACCCCAAATGGCCACTGCTGCACCCCAACAAACTGCTGGGTTTGTTGGGGTGCAGCAGTGGCCATTGCCCACCTTCAGTCATGTGGGGGCACAGCCCTGGAGGGAGGTGTCTTCAAAGATCCTCCTCCACATAACTGCAAGTAAAGGTCTCAGACATTCCTGGCTGCTGTTCTGGCAGGGACAACCCTTCCTGATCCCTTGGTGAATGGGTGCCTGCTCAGCCCCAGCCCTGGTGCTGCTGTGCCCAAAGCTTGGAGACACCACATCAGGACTCTGCTGGGGTTCTGCTCTCAGGGAGCCACAGAAGAAGGCTGGAGCTGGAGACAGAGACAAGTGTTGTCCAACACCCCCGTGCCACTGCTCCAGCACACACCCCCACTCACTGAGGCACGCCCAGTTGTCCTCTAGCCTCACCATGCCCTCCCTGTGACATTTATAGCATATTTTCTAACCCAAATACCTTCAGCAGCAAGCAGCAGATTTGGAAATAGCAGTGTGGCTCATGGGGTCATGTGAGCCTTACTAGCAGAGCCACAGCAGCCCTGGCATGTCCTGATTCACTGCTCCAGAGCAATGTCCCCTCAGCCCAGCCAGCTGGCCAAGGGGCTGTGCACTCTCAGAGCCAAACCACGGCCCGCTCACTCCTAACAAAGCACCTGCACAAGCCCAGGACATGAGCATTGGGAAGTTCTCTTCCTTTACCAATTATGCAGAGAAAGTGATACACACCCTGTTGCAGCAGAGCCTCTTGAGAATCACCCTACAACTCTGATCTCCCCTTCCAGGGTAGGTTCAAATATTCTACACTCTGATAAAGACAAAGAGACATAATAGTATTAAAATCTCAACTTTATTTGGCCATCAAATTCAGTACCAATGTTATTGTAGCAGAATGCTAAGAACCAGCCTGATGCAGCTCAGGCCTGTGAGGCACTCCCTCAGTCACATTCCCAAACTCGAGTAATTGCAAATGTCCTGTGTGATCTGTTTATCAGGCCCTCCCCCACCACCCACCTCCTGGGTCAACCCACTCAAAATAATTCATGGAAAGGGATCGCAAGTTTTGTCTTTGATCAAAAGGATGTCAACACAGCTGGTGAGCCAGCAGCAACCTCCACCCTCAGAGCCTGCCACAGCCAGTGCATACAGTATTCCACCCCTCCAGGAGTTTGGAATAGTCATCTCCAAGTGTCTTGAAGGAGAGGGGAAAGGAAACATCTGGCTAGCATGAAGAGAAGCACCTTCACATACACCTTTCCCCAGGAAGCCATCAGCCCTCTGCCCCTACATATATTGAAGGCCAGCCCCAGGGAAGAACAGCTGATGCCATTAAGGACCCTGCCAGGTGCAGAAATCAATTAGGGGCTTTAGTTCTAAAAGAAAGAGAAAAAGCTGTCTTGGAAGATGTTAGTGGCAAGGCTCCAGATTGTCAGGCCACTGAACTCCTGGTACCACCTCACAACCTCCTGTTGCCCAGAAGAACAGAATTCTCCAGACAAAAGCTGTGTACGAAAAAGTACATCACAATAGAAAAAAAGAGCCCAGCTGGCTGGGCTGGCTCCCTAGTGACAGTTCCCTTTTCAAAAGCCAAAAGAAAGAAAAGGTAAGTGTACAGACAAGTGAGGGTAAAGCGTTACTTTAGAAGCCAATCCCTGGATTTCCAGTCATTTACCTTCTGCTTTAAATCTTAATGGGTTTCTGACTCACAGGGCTGCATTACAGCAGTCAATTTAGTGTCTGATTTTTTGGATGATGTAATCAGTCTTCTCTTTACAATTCATCCTTTTGGAGTTTCTGCTCATCCTCATCACCGTCCTCAAGTTCCGTTTCTTCATCTGTCTCCAGGTCCTCTAGATCCTGTGGAGGTTACAGACAGCTCCTGGTTTCTGGCACACGAGGCAGATCCAGAACCAAGCACTGAGCAGCCACCCTTGTCTGGTCACTGCTCTCTGCTGCCATGCTAACAAAACATCCAGAGACTGCTATCAAGAGCTTCAGACTCAGGACATTAAGGATTAGGAACCCCTGGAAGCTGGTACCTGTCCACGTGTAATAGTCTCCACACCACCCGCAGCAGATGAGAGCTTCCAACTAGATACACAGATACATGGCATTGATCACATAGCCCAGTTCCAGGTGCTGAGTGGAAGTTCTCTAGGGAACAAGCCCTGAGTGCCCCAGCAGTGCACAACCACAGCACTGCTACTTCACACTCACACAGTGCTCTCCAGATAAGGAGCCCATTGCAGGCCCACTGCCAGCCAGGCTGCACCTGAACAGATCACACTGCTGTGGGCACTTTGTTCACCAGCAATATCCTCTCCTGACATGTAACAACACAGGATCTTATTTAGGACTGAGGATTCAGGCACAGAACCAGCTCTGACCCATGCTCGCTGTTCCCAAAGGCCCAAAGTACTCCATCCACATTACTCACGTCATCAGCTGCCGCCCCATCCTGACCTCCACTCTCCAGGAATTTTTTGAAGCCTTCTAGTGTCCTCTCCCCATTATAGTCAATTACCTACAGAGGGAAAACATAAGGATGCTGGTTATGGGTACTACAGACCCACACCCCTGGAAAGGAGAATTCTCTTTCTGAGCAACAGTGAACATGCCAAGCAAAAGGGAATTTAAAAATTCACCTTCACCCATATGAGACGAAGGAAAACAGCTCAGCCACTAGACTTCAGAGATCACTGCGAGGAAAGAATAGCCTGCAGATGAGCACACTGTCCTCTATGCTCCCTCTTTTCCCCATTCCCACTTCCCACTCCCCCCCAAACTCTTTCCCTGCAGCCCAGACCCCACAAAGGGTCTTTGGTGTCCTGTAGACTTGTTGTGTTCCATCCCGACAGAGTGCAGATCCCTCCCAAAGGCCTTGTCCAAAACAACTCGAGCAAGCAGCTGAGCATTCCCGTGCTCCCTGGCTACGTGACTGCACGAGCCTGGCTGCCAGCTTACATTTCTGCCAGAGCCTGCAGGGAAGAACTTGAGTGTGGGGAAGCTGTGGATTTTCACTGCCTCCACTTCATTAGCTGTTGAGTCCATCTTGGCAATGACAATGTTCTCATGGTCCCTGTAAGTTTCTCCCAGCTTGTCCCAGATTGGAGCCAGCTGCTTGCAGTGACCACACCATGGGGCATCTGTTAATTACAGAGAGAGAGTTGCACCAACAACCTAAGGAGGTACCACTCCTCCCCAACCAGACAGCTCTCACACATCTTTGCAACCAAGGCACTGCCTTTGGGGGGGGGGGCCCCAGACTCTACAAAAGGCTTTTCCCCTACTTCTGGTCACACAATGCTTTGGCAGTCCTTTCATACTAGTTACTTGGAATCAGCTGTAGGAAGATACTCACAGAACTCCACAAAGACATTCTTATTCTCATCAAAAGCAACTTCTTCAAAGTTCTTCCCAACCAGAACTTTGACAGGCTGCTTGTCCCAGTCCTCAGGAAGATCCTGACTCATTAGGTGGGGCTGGAATAAAAAGTGAAATTCAGACATACTGTTTGCTACATAGCTACTTGGACTGAACATGCAATCACGTATCCTGGAAAACCCAGGTTTAACCACCCCCACTGGTGCCTCAGTCACAGGCTGTGAGCAAGCAGATGAATTGGTCACTTCCTCTTCTTCCCCAGAGAGTCTCCTTCCCACCCTGACCCAGCAGGAATAGCAGGTACTGTTGTGCAGAGAGAATGGCAACAGAGCTCTGCAGGAAGGAAGCAGCACTCCTGACAGCCCCATTCCCAGAGGACTGGGCTTTGCTGCACCCACACTGCTGGGTGAGCCGCACACAGCCCCTCCAGCAGACAGGAGCTGACAACCCTTTTCCCTGTGCCACAGAATTCACACCTTCCACAGGCTACTGGTAGAAAGAGCAACTGGATAAACAGCACAGTGCCCACAGGGGGAGTACAACTGCTTGGCCATGTCCAACTCCCTTTACTTGGCTCCCTCTCCTACAGCCTCCAGGTCCCAGCAGCTTTGCCTTTCGTTTCTAATCACAAAGCCCATGGGATGTTCCTTGCAGAAGATGGACGGGCTTCTCCACCTGGCTCTCCAGCCCCTCACAGGGAACATTTCTGTTCCCTCTCAGCTACCTTGTTCACCACCAGTACTGTTTATCCACATACCTTGATCTTGCCTGCCAGGAACTTGTTACAGAACTCTTTGATCTTGTCTGCTGTGAGCTCATCAGATTCAGGTTTGTATTTGGTCATTTCTTCCTCCAGGGTGATCAAACGTACAGCTGGGCACTCTTCCTTCTTTAGGCCAAAGAACTCCAAAATCCTCTGGTTGTCACTGTGGTCACTGTCTATGAAGATGAACAGGATCTTGGGAGGAAAAAAGTGAAAGGTAGGAGGTGAACATGAGTACCTTGTGGCTATTGACACTCCACACACTCACACCAAGTGTAGCTGAACTGGGGTCTCTTCCTGCCCTGTCCCAGAATAGAGAGCTGGCTTAAAGTCCTCCTCCACAGCTGCTCCACAGATAAAGACAGTGCTACACTTCTCTGCAGGAAGTGGTCTCAGCTCATGATCCAAGAAATCCATCTCACCTTCCCTTTGAAGTTCCCAGCTGCACTCTTGAAGTTGTCCAGCTTCCCTTGATAGTCAGACACACTTTTTGGTAGGAAAAGCAGAATATGAGTCTTGATCTCTCCTCCAAATATTTTAGGAGCAGTCTGGGGAGTAAAAAATAAACTTTATTTTTGGAAAAGAGGCAAATCAGTATCCAGACCACTTTAACTCTGCTATGCTGACCAGCCCACAGCAGCCTCCAATACTGCAGGACTGCTCTGAGGTGTGAGCTTGCTCACACCTCCTTTATTTCTTCCCACTCCTCCATACCCCCAGTGTCAGCTCCACAATAAAACAGGACTATGGAATCTTACAACTAGACCTTTGCTATATTCTTGCAGCAGCCATGGGAAGGGCCTTGTCAGATATCTGAAGACCCACCTGCTCAGTGAACTCTATGACCAGAGGCAATGAATTAGACTTGATGAAGTTCAGCAGATTATCTTTTGTGAGATCCCCGTCAAAGTTGTTTTGGCCTTCATCAAACTGCAAGAACAGACATTCTTCATTAGAACACTTGCGTCCCGCACAAATCTCCAGTCACTGCCACAGCAGATCTCAGCTGCACTCATTCAGAGCAGACTCCCATCTCAACAAGGTAACCACATGCCCACATAAAATCTGGATCAAGGTGTCTATCTTCCTAGCAAACAAAGCTTTAAATCACCCCCCAGCAGAAGGTAAGCAGCAACAACAGCCAGGTTTAATCTCAGCCTTGCTCTGCACCACTGTGAAACCATTTGTGATGCAAGTCAGCAAGAAGGACCCTGAGCAGCTGTCTCCAGCCTTGCAGCAGCTTCTCCTCTGCAGCAATCAGTGGTCAGAGCAGACACTGCAGCCAGACAGTACTGGGAACATCTGACAGCAAAGCCTGCAGCACTAACTTCCTTGGCTCTGGGGGGTTCGTTCCAGTCTCCGTTGTTAAGAGACAACAGCACATCACACCAGAGGTGCCAGGTCCTGTTTTACAGGGCCATCACCTGTATCACCCCTGACCAGGATTCCCAGAACCCTCTGGCAGCCTGTAACAGGAACAGCTGCAGTTGGCCCATCAAGGTTAGAGGGAGGATGTGCAAAAGGGCACAGCAGTGCCCTGGCAAGGCCATACTTGAGGTGCTGACAGAAGGAGGAGAGTGGACTCAGATAACCTTCTGTTAGGAGAGGCACACCAGCCTCAATGGAAAAGGCAAGGAAAACACTTAGCATCAGAAAATAACTTTGCAAACGCTTTGAGAAGCTCTGCAGAGCACTTCAGCACCATCAGGACAGCTGTGCGAGTCTGGACAACTCACATAGAGTAAGAGAAGAACAATGAGCCAAACACTCTCAGTTTAGACCCAACTAATGGTACAGAGCTGAGCCAAAGCCCAAAGCCAAAATAGGCCATCAAGTTCTCCTGCCCTTTTCTCTTTGGTTTAGAGTAGACATATCCAAGAGCTCCCATGGCACTGCCATGCCATTGCACAGGAACAGGGAGGAGCCCCGATGGCTGGACAGATCTAGGCTGCTTCTCCCATAGAGCCAAGCACTCCTGCCCCAGCCCAGTGCAGGAACCACCTGGCACATCACAGTCACTCCCATTCCCAACACACATGAAAGGCTGCCAGGCCCAGAGCTCTGCCCAGCCCAGCACTACCCAGAGTGGGGCAGACAAAGCTATTCATGCAATAGGGTACAGCTACCAAATGAGACAAGAACAAATATTCCTCCCTTCCCATCCCCATTTTGCTAATGCATTTTGAGCTCATTAGGCCAGGTATTCCCTCAGCCACACTGACCTGAGGGGCTCTGACTCAGAATTTAAGTCTACAAGCTCCCATCGCCATGAAAATAACTACAATGTCAGAGGCATAGGAGAATAAAACAATTATTTCAGGTGAACAAAAAGAAAGTCTTGTGTTAGGTTAGGCTGGGCAGAGTCATGATTGATGAGATTACAGGTTTACTAAGTCTGAACCCAAAGCACTTAGACCTGCCTCACACCACCTCTGGGTGAGGAGCCACCAAGCCTAAAGAACCTCTCTTTGTCTGCTCAAACCTGAAAGTTCATCCCAGTGACAGGGATTTTCAGGCCTCCATTAGTACATTTATTTGTGATTCTGTAGGTAGTCAGCATCCCTCTGTACATAATCCACTGCCCCAGTCCAGTCAGCTGGAACTGCAAATCCTCTTAGGAGCTTCTTTACGATCCCTGCACTGCAGAACCCACAACAGTGAGACAGAACAGCTCTTGGACACAGCAGTGAGTGACAGCAGCAGAGGCCAACAATGAGCAACAAAAAGCAACTCTGCTAAGACACAACCAAATAGCACCATGACAGCCAGAGAGCTCATCTACTGTTCTCTTTGGCCTGTCCAAGACTGTGTGACTATTGCTGCACTGCAGAGAGTTGAGGAACAGGGAAGTGAGCGAAGGAACAACCTGCACTCAAAGCCCAGCAGCTCTGGGAAAAGAGCACAGGGCTGGGAGACTGACACAGCTGCACACTGTGGCTCCCTGAGACTCCCTCACAAAGGGGCCATAGTCTCTGCTCTTCCTCCCCAGGCTCTGAGGCCCAAGATCAGCTACACTGAAGCATGGGGCCTTTGCTGTTTTGTCCAGGGCTGACCTTGTTGGAATGTGACTAATTAAAGAAAAGGGAAGAGACAGCAGACCCCAGCATGGTGCTCAGGCCTAGTACCAGCCAGTACCTTCTTGAAGAGGATGACGCTGTCCTTACTAATCTGGTACTTGCCGAAGACATCAACACTGGAGGAAATCCCAAAAGGAATATCATCCACAGCTTCTGCTGCCAACAGGAACTCCTTTGCTGCCTCTGATGTCAAATCCTGGAGAGTAAAGAACAGGGTCTCAGAGGGCCCACATCACCTGAAGCATTCACATCCCAGGGCTCAGCCCAAAGAACTGGAAGATCAAGTAAGGCAGGACAGCAAGTATTGCACAAGGCACAGAGGAAGCCGGGAAGGCCCTGGACACACACAAGAGCATCTCCAATGGAAACACAAACACTACCTTGAAGAAACCAACCACCACCACTTCACTGGAGTCCACCAGTGCCTCCGCAGCAGCCACATCAGTCAGGGTGGCAGCAGCTGGGCCCGTGCGCTTCCTCAGCCAGCTGATGATGTCATCTGCTTCCCTGCCAGCTACACCAGGAGATAAAAAGGAGTCACTTTCCCCTCCAACTAAGTTCAAGACCACAAAACCCTCAAGCTTTGAGAGAGACCTTTCAGCAGCTGGTCAAGAGATCAGCAAGACTCAAGATAACGTTTACGCAACTCATTCCCTTTCACTCATGGTGCAATTAAGCTAATCCCTAATTGATAAGTCACGGTACAAGGGGCTCCCAGGAATCCATTCTTGTCTCACCTCCTGCCCCTATCCTTAAACTTTGATCAGCAATGCAGCACTTCTCCAAGATCTCAGTATTAGTTATGTTACTACATCACCTTTTCCTTCCAACATCTTTATTCTGGATGTTACCCTCTGTTACCCAGCACTGTGTAGCCTGGCTTAGCTGAATTCTGTCTTAGCCTTCCTTGCAGCTCTCTCACACCCTGTGTTGCCACCCTCACCCAATGGCCCAGGCCTGTTTCCAGTTCTGGGCACTGCACTGCCTGAGCCAAGTCAGGGCACACAACAAACCAAGCTCAGGCCACTTTGCTTTCCTACACAAAAGCAATTTCCTCCACTCAAGCTCACCTTAGGGATCTCACCAGAGGGAGGACACTAAAGGTTGGCCTGTTCCACATCAGCCCAGCACCATTCCCAGGTTACTGTTACAGTGGACCTTGTCCAGCCACAGCAGCACAGCTCGAGCACGGGGCCATGTGCTGGGACCCAGCGCCACGTTGCTGCCCTCTGCACCCTGGCGGCGCATCCAGACCCAGTTCACCCATGTCCTGCCCCTCCTCACCCGTGTACTCCTTGGGCGCGGCTTTGTCGCCGTTCTTGAAGAACTTGATGGTGGGATACCCGCGTACGCCGAACTGCTGCGCCAGCTCCGACTCCTCCGTGGCGTCCACCTTAGCCAGCCGGATTTCCGAGCCCTCGGCCTTCAGCTTCGCCGCCGCCTTCGCATACTCGGGAGCCAGCGCTTTGCAGTGCCCGCACCACGGGGCGTCTGCGGGATGGGGCGTCAGCGCCGGCCGGGCCTCCCCGACTCCACTCCCGGGCGGACCGAGGCCCTCTCGGACTCACGGAGCCCCGGGGGTGGGGCGGGCCACGGGGCCGCGCAGACCCCGCGCCCCAGCCCAGCCCAACACACGCCCGGGGGACCCCGTCCCTCAGCGCGTCTCCCCGGCCCGACCCCTCCGTCTCCCAGCCGCACCCTCGGCCCCCGCCCGCCCGTTCCCCCCGGCCCGGCCCCGCCGCGCTCACAGAACTCGACGAGCAGGTATCGGTGCTCGGCCAGCGCCTGCTCGAAGGAGTTGGCGCGCAGCACCAGGACGCCATCCTCCTCCTCTTCCTCGGCGGCGGCGCGGGCGGGCAGCAGCAGGGCCAGGCAGAGCAGCGGGAACAGCGCACGCACACCCGCCATGGCTGATGGCGGCGCTCGGGACGAGCCAAGGCAAGCGCGCGGCCGCAGCGCCGCCTCCCCTTATAAACCCGCCCCCGGCGGCCGCTGCCGCGCGGTATTGGCCGCGCCGCCCACCTCCCATTGGCCGGGGCCGCCACGGCGGCCGCTCCGCGCCTTCCATTGGCTGGCGCTCCGGGCACGCCCCTCGCCCGCCGTCTCGGGTTGGCCGTCGGCCCCGCTCCCCGCCCGCGGGCCACCATTGGCCCCTTTCCCCGCAACGCCGCCCGTGATTGGCCAGCGCCGCCGTCTCGCGTGGCCCCCGCCCTCGAACGTGGCACTCGGGAAGCGCCGCCGGGCGGCACCGCGCGTGCGCGCGGCCACGAGCGCGTGGTGCGTTCTGACTGGGCCGCGCGCCCCACGTGACCAGGGCAGCGCGCGAGGCTCGGCCCGGCCCGGCCCGGCCCGGTGCAGCCGCGGTGTGGTCCCGGTCGCTTCCGTTCGTTCCCCCTCTCCTTGGGGCTCCCCCTTATGAGCGACCTTCACCTCAGGCACCGCCCGGCAGCTACTCGGGGTCACGGCGGCAGCGCTGCCCCCTCCCGACCCTGGCTGGCTGTCCCCTGGCGCTGGGCTCCGACCGGGCCGGGCACCGGCCCGGCTGCGGCTTGGGACGGTCCCGTTTCGCTTTGTTGTAACCTCTCCAGTCCCGGAGATGGGCCAGGGGAGCTCAGGCAGCGCTGGCGTCCCCGCGCCCTCACAGAGAAGGCAGCAGCGCGGGGACTCCTCGTGCCCCCCGGGCCGAGCAGGGCCCGTTGAGGCTCCAGATCAGAGCTCGCGGTTCCGTGCGGAGCCTCTGCAGAGAGCCGGCACAGAGCGGCCTGGTGACCGTGCCAGAGGATCCCTTCGCTCGGGTCTGCCTGCACTGCCCCGCTACTGCCGAGGGTCCCAACTGCTGCTGGTGTGCGCTGGGTAGGGAAGAGCCCCTGGGCGCTGCCCGTGCCCGGGTACCGGCGCCAGTGCTCCGGGGGCTCCTGCGCACGCAGGTGACGCGCTGGAACGGGGGCAGACTCCGGGCTTCCGGCCGCGCCCTGGGGATTTATTGCCAGCTCGGGGCTGCTGCAGAGCCGCTGCTCTTTGTTCTAGGCAGGGGCCGCGCCCGGCGCCCCGGGCCACTGGTGCGAGGAGCAGGGAGCTCACCAATTCCCCGTGGAGAATCCGACTGCCTCGAGTGCTGCCAGGAGCTGTTGCCCGTTCAGGAGCTGCGGCCGCTGCTGAACCAGACGCTTTTGTCGTGCCCGGGGAGAGTTCAGCGAGGTTTTGGAACGCAAAGCTGAGCACCCGGTGAGGGCACAGAGGCCACCCAGGGGCGGGCAGACATAGGCACGTTTGTCTGCCAGGGAGGGAATCAGCGGCTGTGTTAGTCCAGGCCACCTCGGAGCCATTGCCCGGAGAGCCCTGGCTCCTTGCTCTGCCAGAGGGGACCTGCATCCGTGTCTCTGCTGAGAGGGCCAACCTTGCCCGGGGTAGTCCTGCATAAGCACTCTTGCTCCGACCTGGCTGCTGCACTCACAAAGCTGTGGTGTCAGAGGGAGCTGCTGCAGCACTGGAAAAGGGGAACGGCCTGGACTGCTGCTGCACAACTTCTGGCCAAGATTCCTGAGGTGTATCACCTGGAAGGGGCCAAGGCTTTACCTTAGGAGCCACAATTCATGCAAATGATCTGTCCCACCCAGCCTGTGACTGGAGCCACCCGTACCCAAGTGCACTCATGAGCGTGCGCCAGGCAGGAGAGCCTGCATGTCAGCCCGCAGCGGGAAGATGTGCCAGAGAACTGAGGCAGAGAATCCTCAGAGTTGAATTATAGCACATAGCACAGCCGTCCTGCCCCTCCAAGCCTCCTACCATGGTACAAACGATCTAACAGAAACTTCGACACCTTGGGTGTGGAAACTCTTGCCAAAGCGCTAGGGTTGCATCAGCCGGGTGCTCATCTAGCCCTGCCCGCAGAGTGGCTGTTAGGGGCCAGCACAGGGGGGCCTTTGTTCACACTATCAGGCATATCTGGGGTCGATCTAACTGACTCACTGGGAGTGAGGCCTGTTCCCTGCTCCAGTCCCCACTCTGGCCTCCACGGCCCCACACTGTGCAGAGGGCTGGTGGGTCGTAGCTGGACACTGCTCTCCATAGTGAGCAGCATGTGCCTGCTGGAGTGGGCACTGGCCACATGCCAGCTCCTGCCTGGCCCAGACTGTTGCCTAAAGCCCTTGTCCTTTCCAAGTCCCATCATCTCCTTTAGCAGCTTTCCAAGGCCCGAGGACAGGGCCTGTGCTGTGAACTCCAAATACAAGAGGGAGCCTATGGAGTTCTTGGTTACCTTCGCGAGTCTTTGACCAGGAGCAAAGCCGAGCCTCCTCCTCCAGGTTCTCTCATGCCATGGATTCTGTAAAGAGCTTTTCATGGCTACACTTTTCTTATCCTTAACACAAACATGCCACATGCTCTGTAAACATCCGCAGGCTCTTATCATGCTGACTCTCCTGGATTGTGTTCTCTGATCACCTCCCTCATTCCTGTGACTGCAGAGGAATTTCCCTATGCATGTGCAGCTGGAGCAGTCATGTTGTGGGTTCAAAGCCCACCTGCTCCTCTGCTGGCAAGAGACCCCACTTGGAAATCCCTATTTTCACTGCCCCACACACTCCCACCCCTCACACTGTGGGCAGGGCAAATAGCAAGGGACAGATCCTGCGCACATATTGCCATGGAGCCTCTCCTCCTCTGGCAAAGGCTGTCCCAGATCCTGTTCCACATTCTAGCAAGCCCACAGATCCTGGTCTTCTCCTGCTCTAGGTGTTTGCAAAAATCCTATTTGGCCACTTCCTGCCAAAGATCCAGCATGGACAGTACACAGTCAGTTCAAAGATTTTATTTAACTGTCATAAAAGGAGAAGCAGACGATGATTCCAAACCTGTTAACCTGGGTCTAGGACTTACAGACAATATGCACCAAATCAAATTAACAAAAAATTCTCTAGGGGCAGGGCAGGGGGAGTTAGAGGCAAAGACGTAGCTACGAGAAAGCCACATGTACTTGGTCCCAGTTCTAACCTCAACGTGGTAGATCCAAATCGGAGGGCTGCAGAGGTGGCACATGCCTGCCCAGCCCCCCAGCTCTTGCAGGGGGCCCCTGGGGCTTCTTTGCCCCAAGAGCCACAGCTGTGCAGCCAAGAGTGGAGGCCAGCATGCTGCGGATCTGCGGCAGGCATGGGGGGCCGAGTGTCAAGGCAATAACTACTGACAGGCCAGGCACAGATTTTAAAGGCAGAACAGATACATAAGGCATTAACCGCTTCAGAAAACACTTGTCCATCGCAAGCTCTGTTGATCGCATCAGGAGCAGCTGCACAGACAGACTCGTCCATCCTCAGCCCAACACAGCCAGGAGGGCAGGTGCTGTCCTGGAATTTCAGTGCTTTGCAGCTATCTGGGCTGCAATGAGAAGTGCGAGGTGATGGCAACATTGGTGACCCCTGCACCGCCCTGCCCTTCAGCCCCCTCTGTGCCACAAGGGCACCCAGAGAGCTCGCGGCTCTGCGCAGGCAAGGCTGGGGTCCAGCCAGGCCAGTGCTTGGGGTGCCAGGAAGGGCGGCCAGGTGTCACCCAGGATGTCACACCCTCTCCCCTCTGGAGATGTCCCATCTCAGGTGAGGAACGAACCAGCAGCGAAGTGGGAAGTTGTGAATCTTTCCTAATAACCCATGAGGGGCGTGACCAAGCTGAGCCCATGCCAACAGACGGGGAGGGCAGGTGGCGTTTAAAAAGTGTAACAGGGGCAGGGTTCCCTCCCTAGAGGATACATGTTACACATTTAAGGCATCATGGTTACAGGGAACATCCACAAATGAAGCTGCCCAGGACACTGATGGGGCGGAAAGGGCAGGCAGACACCACTTGAGCCAATATACTGATTTGACAGCTGCCTGGCACCAAAATTCTTCAGCTACTTGGAAGCAGTAGCTACCCTGAGCTGTGCGCAGGAAAGCCAAGCACGGGATCCTAACAGGAGTTCCTCCCCTTTGGCACCTCCTGGATAAAGGAAGGTGGGAAGCAAGAAAGGGCCTGGCGAGGGAGTGGGCACTCCCCTCAGTGCTGGGGCAGCACAGCCCCAGGACGGGCAGCTGGAGACCAGATGCAGACAGCACGGTTTGGTCAATGCACTCAGCAATTCTCCAGGGAGGGGGCACATAAAAAACTGAGCTCTCTGGTCAAATGATAACGGGGGCGACAGGTAAGAGGGTTCCAATGTCAGCACTTTGGTACAGGGGGGGTATTCTACGGTAGCCACTGTCTGATTCACGCTCTCTGGGGTTTGGCCTCGGGAAGGGCTAGTCCTTCCAATCCTTCTTGATAGTCAGGTTCCACTCCCAGGACAGGTGGTCAGTCTTATCATCATCTGTGAACTTGGATTTGATGTTGTAGCTGCCCCGGGCCAGCATGCCCTTTGGGGCCTCTTCCATGGGGGTCAGAAACTCGTACTCCTCTGCTCGGGGGCCATAGCTCCCAACCATGTATTCGGTCTTGTCAACTAAAACGACAAAAAGAGGTGTATGGAGGCTGTTCAGGAGCCTCCCCTGCATCTGGGACAAGGCTAAAGCAAAGGAAGGGTCTGTTACTGTTACAACAATCTGTAGAACAGCTGTAACTGGAATCTCACCCAGTTCAGAGCTCCCTTCCCTCCAGGAATGGGCCCTTCCTGTGGGCAGTGACCCCACAGCGCTGGCAATGCTGTCAGCTGTGACCTGCTTCCTGCCACGCTCAGGGGGAAAACGTGCTCAGCAGGGATCAGGATCACACACTGTGCAGCCAGGACCACGGGCTGCCCCACCACTGCAGGCCCAGAGGCCTTCACAGAGCTCCATGGGCCCAGTGGCAATGAGGACTGTCCCCTCCCATGAGGAGCTGCTGGGCAGCCCCTGTCACAGCAGCAAAATGAGCAGGAAGTCCTCATTCACACAAAGCAGCACCAAGTCACAGAGAAGCACTTACTTTTCACACCTTTCCGGAACGTGTGCTGGATGTACTTCAACCCTGACACAATCTCCCTGTTTACCTGCAGAGAGAGGAGAAGGGACTGAGCAGGACATCTCCATTTACACTGCCCACCCCACCTGCAGGAAGAGCCCATTCCTTCAGCATAACCCCACTTTCAGGGCACAGGCACTCCCCAAGCTGGGACCGCAGCAGTCTGATGTTCTGTTCATTCCATTTCCAGATCGGAATCCTTACCCTAAAGGAGATTTTTATCCGATATTCCACGCCCTCCTTCAGCACAAATGCTTGCTTCTTGTAGCTTTCCAGATCACCTACAGAGACAGGAAAGGGTTGCTCAGAGCTCTTCCGTGCTGTGCTCTGGGATGAATTTCCATGGCATGAGGCAGCTGGGGCAGGAGCTGCAGGAGCAGGGAATGGCCCTAGCTGCAGGGCCCTCTATGCTGCTGCAGCCAGGCAAGAAATGCCCTCTGACAGGACACTGCAGCACAACTATGCAATTAATTCCAAAGAGTTTCTTTGCAGATGTTTGCCCCAAGGCTGTCACCATTTCAAAGCTGCCATGAATGTCACCATGCAGGCTGGAAGAATCTGCGTGCCCCATCTGGCCCCTCACACCTCTACAAAACACCCAGGTGCCAGGGAACTGCTGCTGGGCTCCAGGTACAGAACCCAGGGCCCAAGCACCGTGCACTGCCTCCAGCACTTCTGACACAGGAAGGCTCACGCACCTTGCCAGCAGCACCCCTGCCAGCTCTGTGCAGGAGCAGGGCTGGAATTCCCTCCCACCTCACCTGTCAGGTCCAGTTCCAGGGGGCCCGGAGCAGTAGTGCAGACCAAGGTCAGCTTGGTCACCACAACATTTGGAGCGTTGGGATCTAGAGACAAGAGAAAAAGCTGTTAAACACCCATCCCTGACACTGGCCAACACAGCTCCTTTTCCCTCCAGGGAACTTCTTGAAAGCACACGAAACCCAGCAAAACCAGCCTCTGACTCTGTAAGGGTCAGAGCTTCCACTGCACCAGGCCCAGCCCACAGTCCTCCACACAGGCAGAGTGCCACCCCCACCCCTCCGTCCCTGAGCCCTACACTGCAGGCAGCGATGGGCATGGGGCAGCGCAGACACAGCTCTGTGCTCTGGGCTGTGCTCCTGCACAAACACAGAGCTGGGAGAACAGCTCCCAGGTGGGAGCAGAGGCAAGGCCAGAGAGGACCAACACATCCCAGGGCTCACCTGCACTCACGGTGACGGCGCCCAGCAGTGCCTCCTTGTACTTGCGCAGGCTCTCATCGTCCTTGTCCAGCTCCTGGATCTCCTGGATGCTCTTCTGGGCAGGTGGCTTATAGTTGACAGAGTGTTCATCCTCCTCGTTCTCAGCTGCAATCTGGGCCAGCTGCTCTGCTGTTGGCTCCTGCTCCGCCATCCTCACACACGTGACCCACACTGAAGCAGAGAGGAGAAGTGTGAGTGCCCCAACCAACCACACCAGCAGCAGAGTTCCCCAGAACTGCTCTGCTGTGACTCCACAGGCTCCCACTTCACTGGGGCCCTTTACACTGTCCCCTGGGAGACACAACCCTGCCAAGGGCCCCCAGCCCCCCTCCAGAGACCAGGTCTCATCTTCATTTCGCAGAGGCCCAGGCAAGAGTGAGGAAAAATTCAATCTCAGTGCTTTGCTTGTAAGGTAAATACCCCAAAGCCATAGGGAAGACATTCTCCTCCACAAGATCAACTAGGTGCCCAGAATAAACCCAGTTCTGCTCTCCACAACAGGATTCCAGCCAAGAATAGGCCTCTGTCTCACCACTGGCATGAATGCTGGGAGCTTCTGCTGGGATCTGGTGCTCACATTTTGTAACTCAGTCAGGTCAGTGCTCTGTGACAGGTGCCTTGGCAGAGTGGGATGAGACACCTGGCTTAGCCCTTTGCAAGGATCTGTGGCACACACAGCTGGGGACACAGGCAATGAAGGAAACAAGATGCGGAGCCTGGCTCGGCTGCCGAGGACTCTGCCCAGGAAATGCCCAGCTGCACCAAGGGCAAAGGTAATGCCAACACTCCATTAAAATCCTCGGTAAAAGCCAATGACATATTCAGGAATTCTTGGTGTTCCACAGGGCACATTGTCTGAGGGTTATCCTATGGCAAGTATCAACTTGGACTCTCTAAAGACTCAGAACACTCTGGCACAGCTTTAGAATGGCACTGGGGGATGATGGGACACCATGCAGGCTCTGGCCCTGTGTGGCACAAGCATCTGAGCCAGGAGCTTTTCCTGCTGTACCTATACATCTGCAGCTCCCATGGCTGCTGGCACCACCCCTGCACAGCACAGCAAACAGCTGGCCCTTCCACATGGCATCCTCCAACATCCTCACACTGAATGATGTGGAAATTTGTCTTCACAAGGACATTTAGTCTTACGTCACAGATGGACAACTGATGAGATTTCATGCTAGTGTTTCCCTATCAATCCCAGTCCCTTGCTTCTCCCAAACAGCTGCCGGGCTTGAGGACTCCCAGAAGCGGTGAGCAAACGCTCACTCACACACCCTGCATCCTGCCTGATCCCCTCCTCATGTCCTTCGGCTTGCCTCTGGGCTAGATTATACCTCCTATGGACCGAGTTTGTTCTAACCCTCACACCTTGCTCTGAGAATATCTGTGGCTCCCAGGAGTGGAAGTGACAGAATTTCAGCTTTATAGAACCAAAGTCCCAAGTCCTAGACTTGTGGTGACTCCCAAATTCTGTGATTGAGCCTTCTGTGAGAGCACAGTAATCACACACCTGGCAGAGGATCCACTAGCATCCACACATGTATCTCCAACAGTGGTGGGTACACTTCTGTGCATGAGCATCCACAGGCCCCCTCCACCTTCCAATTTTCAGACCAAGCAGAGACAAAATCTCTCACAGATAGCCAGAACAGTGACGGCATGAGCCACGAGGCAGCCTCTGCTCCAGCACCTGAAGCTCTTGGAGCCAGTGCTCTGTGAACAACAGCACCAGCCCCAGCACAGCTCCCATGGCTGGAAGACAGCTGCACTGACTGGGAACAGCCTTGGTGTTCACAGCCCCGACTGCCAGCAGCTGCTCACCTCCAAGATTCAGAATCCTCTCCTGGGCAGTTTGGAAATGCACTACTTTAGTGTCAGTGTAGAGCTGCCACTCCTCGACAGCTGACCGCCCCCCCCCCCCACACGGTGACAGTTTTCTCCCAGGCATCATTAACCCCATCTCCACCAGACCAATGAGGAACCCCTCACACAAACTGGTATTCAGCAACAACCATGCCATACAGGACACAGAAAAAAGCCCAAAGCAACCAAAATCCCAAATGCCCAGCTCTTTGGTCACGTTCCTGTGCTCCAGCCTGACTTCTGTGATCCAGGCTAAAGAATCATGTGTACTGCCACACAGATTAATTGGACCCACCCCAACCCTCTCAGGATGTCTAAGGTGAGAGGAGCTCACCAGAACTGAAAACACCCCTGGGGATCAGCACCAGCATGATTCCAGTCAGCACTGCAGGCCAGGCTGGGCTTGGCGCTGGGGAAACAGCCCTCACCTTTCCCATCAGCTTACCCGCAGGTCCTGGGGATCCCACTGCTCTGTGGGACAGCACAGCCCCCTGGGAAATGCCACGGTTGCAGGAAGGGACCCCAGCCTGTGCCGGAAGCAGAGTACAGGAGGGCTCCTGGATCTTCAGAAACAGACCCTGGCTCCCTGCAGATCCTCAGGATCAGCCTGTAGAAGGCAGCAGGAGGCTGAATCCCCACTTGGGAATTCACAGTCTGCCTTCACTGCTCCCTCAAGGCAGCAGTTTCTTCCGGATTCTCAGCATGTTTTGTGCAGGACAGAGCAGCTGCAGTAGCAAACGCAAGAGCCCCACCTCCTGCCAGGCAGAAACACTAGCGGGAATATCCCTGCTCGTGTCCAGGCGGACAGTGGGAGCCGTTGACTCCATACCCCAGAATCCCGATCCCATGGCACCAGCAAACCCAGCATTAGTCAGAGTATCTTCAGATGGGCTAATCAGCTTCCGACATCCATCAGGCCTCAGCGCAGCCGTGCACACACAGCAGCGCCAGTTCCAGCAGTCCCCACCCTTCCTTCTTTCCGCGCGCAGGAAAGCCTGCACAGCCATCCAGAGAACTCGGCTGGAATGTGACCCAGCAATAGGCGTTTCTGCAGGGCCCTGTCCCAGTCTGCTCTGCCAGGACGGGGAGCCAGAACAGCCCGACCCGGCCTGGCTGCTCCACATGGACAGCTCAGATGGTTCCCAGGGCAGCACAGGGGAGTGGGGGGACACCAGTAGCACAGACAGGACAGGAGCCTAGCTGACACTTCCTGAGGCCAGGCACTACCAGGGCAAATCCAGGTACCACTGCTGCACCAGTTGCTTTGTAAGAGCATCTGAGGGAATTCTCATCGCACCTGATCCCCTCTGCTGTCTCACAGCCCCAGGTGGGAAGGACTCGGGGAACAGGAGGACACATTTGCTGCCCAGTGGGCAGTTTGAGGACGGAGGATTTGTTTTTTCTTTTTGCTCTGACATATCCCTGACCTGTCATTCACCTACATGGGTGAGCTGTGCAGAGCCAGACTGAGGGCTCACAAACAAGTCCAGAAGCATAAGGGCTACTGGCAGCGCTGCACCAGGGATGCAAACCAGCACCGTGGGTACCTGGAGCCCAGACTGTGACCCATCTGTGTGTGTCAGCAGCCGAACCCAGAGCAGTTAAACTGTCCCCACTCTGCAGTCGTGGAAGCTCTTCCACACTGGAAGAATGCTCGGACAACGGGAGCAACAGAGTGGACCCGGAACCCTCACGGGAACAAGCGCGGTCGAGGGCTTTTCTCACCACAAACAAACGACGGTCACGGCTCTCAGACCGGCTGCCGGGAAAGCGCCGCCGCTCCCGGTGGGGGCATGGTGGCGGGGGAGCGCAGGAATCGCGGCTCCTGTGCAAACCCTCCGACGGGGCTCGAAGCGCACCCGGCCAGCGGCGCTCGGGGTGGAAGGGCCCTCCCTTGACACGGAACAGCCCAACTCTGGTACAGCGTCTCCCGGTTCCTCATTTCGTGCCGACCGACCGTATGCGCCAGAGGCACCGCCGACCCCCGGACGTGTCGGGCCCAGCGATCCCGTCCATCGTCCCTCAGACCGAGCACCGGGTAAAGCCCGCTGGGAACTGCCCCGGCCCCTCAGGGGAACGCGGGCCGCCCGGGCCGCCCGCGCTCCGCCCTCGCCCCACGCGCTCCGCTCCGGGACGGCCCCGCCGGGGGCGGCGGCTCCCTCGGCCTTCGGAAGGTCGCGCAAGGGCACCCGGAGCCCCGCGGCGCCTCTCGGCCCCGACCGGCCCTTCCTGCGGCCCGGAGCCAGCGCGACGCGCCCGGCCCAGCCCTTCCCGCCGTACCTTACGCCCCACCCGCCCGGTCCCTCCGCTCCCGCCGGGTCCCGCCGTACCGGTCTCGCTCACTCCACGCTGCGCTGCCAACGCCGCGGATCCGCCCAGGCCCCGCGCGCCCCCGCACTTCCGGGACACGCCCGGCACTTCCCGTTACTCACCGCCGCGCCGCCGCCGCGCTTCCGGCCGCGCACCGCGCGCTGATTGGCCCGGGGGCGCGCGCGCGCGGGCAGGGCGGACCGGACCGGATGGGCGGGACCGAGGCGGAGCGGGGCAAGACCGGCAGGGCGGGGCAGAGAGGGATCGGGACCAGGAGAGCGGTCCGGGACCAAGAACGAGATCAGCGGGGCAGAACGGGACCGGGACCGGCGGGGCGGGACAGGTACACGGCAGAGCATCACGGTATGTGCGGGAGCGGATGGGGCGCGGGGCCCAGCGCGGCAAGGCATCAGCCACAGCTGTAGACATGGTTCTATTTTATTATGGCAAAGGTGAAAAAGCCACCTTGGCCCAACAGGCAACCAGAAAAATTTATCCCAAAAATAACTCGGTACAAAACAGGTCTGCTGAGAATTAAAAAAAACCTTTACAGGAGTTAAAACCTATCCCAGAACGTAAAAGTAAAACAAATCCCATCCTCGGTAGTAGTAGCCACAGCCGCAGCCCCTGCCGGGAGTGTGGAGCAAGATTGGAGTCCTTCCCTGCGCCCACTGCTGCCGCTTTAGCTGGTGTCCATCTGGAAGAGAGGGGAGGAACTGTCACCATGTGCCTTGCAGCAGCCCTGGCACCCAGTAGCACCCCCCTGCACCCAAGCCCACCCACTTCTTTGCAGGCAGCCTGGCCCTGATGAACCCTCAAGCACTGCAGGACAGGCATAGGCAGGTCCAAGCCATAGCACACCGTGGTGAGCAGGACAGCACACCACCCCCCTGCACTGCTCCAAGGCTTTTTCTAGAATCCTGTTTATCCCACTTCTTCCATGCTCTTGCCCTGACTTATCCCGGTCCTGAACCACCGACTTCGCTGTTGCGGTGTCCTTGTGGCCTCAGCTCTGTTGGGATCCTGACCTGGCTGCGCCACAGGCTGAGCAAGTTCCAGGTACAGCTGCAACCTGCCCATGGCTCCCCAGGCTGGGGCTCATTTCTGCCACCAACATTACACCCTCCCCCCAGCAGCACACCACACACAGTTTTTCCACATGAGATTTTCCTTTCTGTTTTCTCATTCCTGCAACCTATCAGCTCTGTGGGTTTTGTTCTGCAGCTGCTGTTCGTAGTGGCTGTTCCAGCTACAGAGCCTGGCAAGAGCAGAGGCTATTCCTCAGCCACCAGTAACAGGTGACAAAGTGCTCTGGAAAGCGAAGCTGAGGCCTAAGCCAAGGCACAGCTCAGCTTCAGAGAGAGACTGCTTCAGTCCAAGGACCTGGAAAATGTTTTCCCTTTTCTGCCAGCTCCAGACTGCCAGTGCTTTCTAGGATGAGATGCTGTGGGGAGCCCATGACAGTGCCCAAGCAGCACTTACCCTGGCATTGTAAGCATCCAGCTGTGCATCTAGTTCTTCTGCAGAGAGCTGCTGTTTGGAAGTTCTTCCAGCTCCTCTGCCTCTCCCTCTGTTCCCGCCACGAGTCCCTCGCCTGTTGCCTCCACCTCCAAATCCCCCCGAGACCCCGCGGTTTCTGGTCATGCCACCTCTGTTTACACTGTGAGTTTTAAAAGCAACTGTTTTAGTGCCGTCAGCGAACCCAAACAGGACCCACGTTCCCCATCAGGGAGGGGTCCTGCACCTTCCCGCCCCACTGCTCGGGGCAGGGGCTCCCCCACCTCTGTGCTGGTCTCCGCTGCGTGTCGATCTGTGACGTCACCAGCTGGATGTTCATGGGGCGCCCTGAAGGGAGGGAGAGCAGCCGTGAGTCTGCGCAGGACACGCAAGGTGGGAGGGAGCGACACGGATGTGCGGGAGAAACGGGCACGCAGGCAGGGACACGGATGCGCAGGTTGCTCCACTCCAGCGCTGGAAACAGGCCATGGAGATGGGCCACACAGACTCACCATCCAAGGGGACCCCGTTGTACTGCTTCATTGCCTTCAGCGCATCAGCCTTCCTCTCAAAATGCACATCTGCCGTTCCTAGACTGCGACCAGATCTGTCATAGTGCACAGCTGCCTTCTTCAAGGTCCCAAACTCCGCAAATAGCTCCTGAGAATGAGAGGGAAAGGAGCATGCCCATCCATCAATGCTGCAAACACTGCAGCTCCCCACACAGACACACTTGGCCAGCACCAGTGCTTTTCCAACCACCACAGACAATCTGGAAAAAGAGCCAATGGCAGAGGGGAGCACAGCCCATCAGGAAGATTTCAGGGAGTTGTCGTAAGTGGCAAAACCAAGCAGGACTCTGCATTCATGTCCTGCAGAAGGCACATTTACAGCCAGTGAAGCAGATTCAAGGAATGCTGAAACCTGTTTCTTTTCCAGTGGAACTGGGGGACTTTGTTGAAGATGAGTCAAAGCGGCAACTATTGAAAATACTCCAGACCCCAGACACCTTTCTCACAGAGAATGACCATGGGAGTGCAGGGATCCACAAGATGATGACACTTTTGCTGCACTGAACTTGTGCCCATTAGGAACATACCCCAAAAATGGAGACCAACAAAGTCCTCTGCTGCGGTCTGTCCTTTGCTGCCACAAAGGTTGGAAATAAACAGGCAGCAACAGAGCCACCAATTTTGTTTCTCAGGTGCTACATTTGGGAAGCTAATGAGGTTACTGCACAGCCTGTGTCAAGCTGCTCCTGAATCACAGCAGGGCTCACAGCAGGGCTCCCAGCAGGGCTGGTGGAAGAGAGCTGCAAAGGCCACCTGGCAGATGCTTTCTGGATGGAATGTGGCAAGCAAGGCTGTGTCAGCTCTGCTCAGAGTCTGAGGTCAGCTGCTCCTGCCTCAGAGGACACAAAGAGCAACGCTGTGCAGCTCCTTCGTGACCAGAGCTCCTCTGGCCTCTCGCACCACATAAAGAGGCATTAGCACAGGAACAAAACCAATCCCACATCTGAGGCAACATTAAGTTACGGGGCTGGGGGCCAAAGCCATTGAGTCAGTCCTGCTGTTAAACAAATGCAGTGGGAGCTTGTGCAGCAGCAGGAAGGTGAGTCCTGGCTGCACACAAAGCGCAGGGGCCGAGTTTTACACACTGCGGCCTCACTGCAACAAACAGGAACTTATTTAAACCCAATCTGAACTTACACAAGGAAAAGAGGTGGTGTGCAGCACACTACCCAGTGAGTAGGTGACCTGACAGAGCTCCTTTCCAATTCCCCAGGCACAGCCAGATTGGTGCGTGGAGAGGCTGGAATGAATGAACCGATGAGGAAAGTCTGACAGCAGAGGTTTGGTTTTCCCTGGTGAGGACACAAGAGCCAGGGGCCAGGGTGATGGCAGCACTCTGTGGCATAGGAGTGCCTGCCAGGGACACACGTGGCACTCAATTCCTGCACAGCTCAGAGCCCACTCATGACCCTGTGACACCCCTCGGCCGGGTGGGAGCCCCCCTCAGCCTCCAGCCCTGAGGCAGATGCACCAAGCACCCAACTGCAGGCACTGTGGGCTCTGACCAGCCCAAACGGGGCATGGCCACAACAGGTGGAGGACAGTACACCAAGACAGCAGCACAGGGGAGCTGTTCCCCTGACAAATAACTGCCTGGTTACACTGATGGGTGCATCCGTGGGAACCCCTCAAAACCCAACAGAATGTGATTTGACAAAGCACCAGAGCCCATGGCACCGTTAGGCTACAGCTGCATAGAGTAGGAGCTCACAGAGTTCACAGTAAATTCTCCAATCACAGCTTGATCCAGCACAGTCCCAGCATCGTTCCCCGTTCCCGTGCACCGCGGCAGTCACTTACAAAGCACCTATAAACCGGGTCTTCCAGCCCCCTCCAGACCACCACAATCGCGGCAAAGCAGGCACACGTAGTACAAACCCCATCACTGGGGATTCACCCGGGAATCCTTGACCCCGGGCGCAAGCGGAGCAGGGCCGGCAGAGTTCCCGCGGGCACCCGACCTGGGCGCAGTGAATGAGGTCCCCGCTCCCCCGCGACGCCTCCCCGAGCCCCACCTGGATGTCCGCATCCGAAACGCCGAAGTCCAGGTTGGACACGAGCAGCTTTCCACCGGTCTCCACGCCGGCCCCCGCCCCGAAACCGCTGTCGAACAGGTCGTGCTGCCACTTCTCGGGGAGTTGCTTCGGCTGCAATGAGACCGGGACCTCGCTGACCGGCGCCAGGGCCTCGCAGCCCGCGGCCGCGCCGGGAGTGGACAAAGGGCCGCCCGCGTCCGCGTCCCTGCCCCGCGCGGACCCTCCACCCCAGCCCGCCGCGCCGCCGCGGCCCAAGCCCCGCCTGCCCGGTCCGTACCCGGCTGTAGGGCGCGGGCCGGTTCCTGCC
>NW_024581084.1:2994979-3009033 GCF_017639235.1 Corvus kubaryi
CCGGTTCAGCTTAATGATGTCGTCCAGGGACATGTCCATCTTGTCGGCCATGATGGCGGCACCGCTCCCACCCGCACTTCCGGCCGCGCTGCGCCCGCGCCGGAAGCGGAACGGGCGGGGCGGGGGCGCGGCGCGGCGGGGGCGCGCAGCCCTGTGGGGCGGGCAGCACTTCCGGCGGGACCGCACCGGGACCGGGACCGGAACATGCGGGTGCGCGTGCGGAGCTGGCACGGGGTCGCGTCCTGGCTGTGGGTGGCGAACGACGAGAACTGCGGGATCTGCCGGATGGCCTTCAACGGCTGCTGCCCCGACTGTGAGTGCGGGACCGGCACCGACACCGGTTACTGCGCACCGGGCGGGGCTGACGGTGTGTCCGTGCCACAGGTAAGGTTCCTGGCGACGACTGCCCGTTGGTGTGGGGGCAGTGCTCGCACTGCTTCCACATGCACTGCATCCTCAAGTGGCTGAACTCGCAGCAGGTGCAGCAGCACTGTCCCATGTGCCGCCAGGAGTGGAAGTTCCGGGAGTGAGGGCGGCACCGGGCACGGGGACGGGCCACCCCCGGCCCGCTCAATAAATGTGTGGGCGCCAGTCGCGTGTCCGTGTCTGTGTCCGGTGTCCCGCGCTCGGGGTCGGTGCACGGAGTGGGGGGCGGGAAGTGCCTCCGCCGGGCGCCCCGCGGGCTCCGCCGCCCCGGAAGGCCGGGCCGGGCCGGGCCGGGCCGCTGCGGCTGCGGCGAGGGCGAGCGAGGCGGGGCCCCCGCCCGGCTGTAAAGGCGGTGGCGGCAGCCCCGGGCGCGCTGCTCGTCCTGTGCCGCCCCGGCGAGCCCTTGTACCTGTAGACGACCCGGCCCCACCACTCCTCGGTGGCCAGAGCCTCGGGGCTACTCTCTGGCCTGTGTCGCTCGCCGCCCACCAGCCACTCCGACACTGACGAACCCGATCTCGCTGTACTGCTGCCCAGCTCGGCCCACCCCCCCTTCGGGGCTCTGCACCGCGGTGAGTACCGGGGCCGCCCCAAGGGCTTGGGCTACTCCCTGCGGGACGCTGGGCACGGTTCGTGCTCCCACCACAGGTACTGGAGCCCCTTCACCCCCGCGGTGCTCTGCAGCTAGCAGCAGGAGCAGGATGCCCACCCTGGCAGGTGTTGGGCAAGCTGGGGGCTCCCCATGTCTGCTAGCCAGCCCAGTGCTGCCACAGACCCCAGTCCCTGTGACGGTGTCTCCCACAGGTGCTGTGCGTGATGGATATGGCCACTGAGCTGCCAGGAACTCGTGACGCTCTCTGGCGTAAGGCGGGCATGACTATGTCCTCGTATCTCATGGAGTGAGCCAGTGCTGGTGGCTCTGTGGTGACAATAAACATGCTTGGGATGGCTCTGTCTTGTCTGTCCTCGGGTAGGGAAGTGGAGTGGGGGAGCCCACCCAGATCTGGGTAGCTCTGGGCTGCTGAGCCCCCCACTCCCTCCTGTGGTGCTGAGGCTGCTCAGATACCCAGCAGAACAAAATCCCTCAGGCTCAGGGACAGCCCAGCGCCTGTGGGGACTGCAGGGCACAGTGCAGGGAGAGCAGGGGCCAAGGGGCTGTGCTGGACAGCAACTGACTGCAGGCATGGCATCTGTATCCCTGTCTCCCCACAAACAGAAAGGCCCTGCTCCCCCTTGTGCTGCAGGAGACCTGGCACAGCCTCTGCCCAGGATACAGACTTGGTGATGAGAGTGGAATGGCAGCAGCCCCCCCACCACCAGCTGTTCCCTAGGAGGGACACCCCTGGAGAGGTACCTAGGGTGGCCACCTCCTCCACAGAGGTGAGTCCAGGAGCACAGCACCCAGTCTGGCTGCAGTCCCCATCCTGGTGGGGGTGCCCAGGGCCCTGCCTGGCCCCAGTGGCTACCAAGCTCATTAGGAAAGAAGCCAAGGAGTCCCCTTATCCCAGCAGCGGCCCTGGCTGCAGCTTTGACACACCATGGACGTAACCTGCTGTGCCATCCTTGGCACAGCCCAGCCCAGGTAGAGACTGCTGCTGCCTGTGCCTGCCCAGGAACCTCAGTGGGCACTGGGGCCACCAGCTGCTGCAGGGGACACAGCCAGGATCCCCACCATGGAGGATGTCAGCACAGTGCCATAAGACCCTGCTGCAGCTTGACTCCACCCCCAGTCCTGGTGCTGAGCTCCTGCCTGGAGCCACCATATGGACCCTGGGGGTGACCCCCAGTCCTGCTTGGGGCAGGGGCTTTGGGGGTCTGGGCCGAATCTGTTGCTCCCCTCAGCAGGGTTCATGGATGCTGTTACAGGTGCCTGCTACAAATGCTCAAGGGAATGCCAGGCACTCTGTAATCTGCATCCAAGGGGGGGATGCTGTGTGATGGGTGCAGGAACCACTCTTGATCTTCTGTGCCTGGAGGGGGAAAAAAACCCCACCAAAAAAACCAAAGAAAGAGCACACAACCAACAAACCACAGAAACCAAACAAAGTCACAAAATTCAGGCCATTTCCTCTTGTCGTCCCCCCATTTTAACTCTACACTCAGTTATGCCCAGGGATTCACAGGTTGTCAGTAAACAGCTCACCAGAAGGGCCCAGAGGCACTGGGAGAAAGGAACATTGTATGCCAAAGCTTTCAGAATAAACTCAGCAGCAGCTCTCGTGGCCTTGAGGAACAGAGCACCAGTGGAGCTGACGTCTCC
Source organism: Corvus kubaryi (assembly GCF_017639235.1). Lineage (NCBI taxonomy): Eukaryota > Metazoa > Chordata > Aves > Passeriformes > Corvidae > Corvus > Corvus kubaryi. Next base: position 2,997,666 of record NW_024581084.1, read on the forward strand.
ACACGCCCAGCAAGAGCAGCAATAAAATGCTTCTGTCATTTTTTAGTAACAGTGGTACCTGCCTGTGTCCTGGAGGCGGCTCAGCAGCGCGCTCAGCGCAGGGCCCCTGCGTCACCGAGGTTGAGCTGTTTGTCCTTAAGGACAAACTCCTCTGCAGTGCCCCTGGGAGGGGGCCACACGCTGCAGAGGGGGAATTTGTGCACACAGCTGGCAGAGCCCAGGAAGGGGCCAACAGCTCTTTGTGGCTGCTCTGGGGCTGAGGAGCCATTGTGCCAGCCCCAGCCGCTGGAGCTGCAGAGATGCAGTGGGAGCGTGGTGCACCCACTCAGTACCAGTGCAGGGGGGTTGCAGCACATGTTCCCTATGCCCCCTTTCTGCTACCTGGGCTCAAGCCCCAAAAAGACCAATGCACAACTCTTCAACATTTTATTAATGATCAGCAATAAAAGTTTACAAGAGAGAGGACACCAGACACAGCCTGGAAGGACCATCTGGCACAGTGCAGTGAGCTGCTCAGGATATCCACCACAGTACCCTGGAATGTAAGAGGCAAAAGGGGCTCACAGCTCAGGACCCATCCTCCCAGCCATGCACCTCCCCTTAGAGGCCATCAGAAAACAACCCTAAAACTTCACCTGGCCAGGTCCCACCCTCAGGTAAGCCATCGGGCACAAGGTGGGCTCTGGCAGCAGCAGCAAGTGGGTCTCTGAGTACAGTCCACACGAGGCATCGGGTCCTGCTGCCTCGCAAATGGAGAGCCTTTGGGAAAAGGCCCCAGGATTCCTATGCCTCATGTGGAGCAACACCTCCACCTAGCACGCCAGCACCACCTACCCCTGCAGCAGCTGCCACCTGCAGCCTGTCACTGGGGCAGCAAAGGATTTGCCTTTATCCAGCTCAACCCAGAGTAGCTCTGGGTCTGTGCAGGGGCAGGAGCTGAGGAGAGGCAGCACAGTGAACCCTAGAGCCCAGCACCACCTCTGGCAGCCAGCCCCTTGTTCCTAAGCAAAAGCTGCAGGAGGAACTACATGAGCCCTGTCTTGTCCCCGAGGCTGCTCGCTGTCTGTCCAGCCACCCACACCACTGCCCAAGGGGCTGCTCTGGAATGCAGACCCCAGTCAGGACAGCAGAGTCTGGCAGGGCAAGGGGGCATGGGCAGCTCCTCCACTTCCCTCCTACTAAGAGCCAGAAATGGCAGAAGGTAAAAGCACATCAACATGTTAAAACATTAGTTATAATTAAAACCTTTTTTTTTTGTCAAATCTCCTCCTGGGAAAGGGGTCGGGGACTGATTAACGGAGATAAAACTAGGCAGCGGAATCCCAACTCGTTTTGTCTGCATAATTAGTGCAGGAAGAGCTAGGACAGCAGAGGGTAGGACAGCACATCCTGAGTGCCAGCAGTGCTGCCCCCCCTTCAGGGGTCCTTTCCTGAAAAGCTGTTGCTCTCCTGGAGGGTGAAGTTGCAGCGCTCTGTGGACCACACGTTCACGCTCTGCAGCCTAGTGCTTCTCCTCCTCCAGCCTTCTCATGGCCTCCAGCACAGCCAGCTCTTTTGCTTCTTTCTTCTGGTTGCGAGCTTCAAACTCCAGCCTGCAAAAATCACACAATGCTGTGAGATTCTCATTCATCCTTACCTCTTGTAGACAAAAGCACCTGGAGCAGAAGAGCACTGCCTTCTCCTATGCTGCTCTGTTCTGAGAGCACTTCAGAAACCACTCAGGATCCCCAGACTCCTCCAGAGCCTCTCCCAGAGCTTTCCATGGCTGTTGCCATCACTGCAGTCCTGAGCTCCCACACTGGTCCCACCCTACTTCTTTCTCCCTCTGTGGAAGAAGCTGCTATTCCATTCTTGGGCTGTCCTGGGTGTTGTAACACCAAAATCAAATTTATCACTGATGTAAGCCAAGGTGCTGAAGGTGAAGGACTCAGGCCTAAAGAAAAAAGACCAAAGCTCTGAGAGAAGCAACATGCTCTTTGCCCCAGGATACAGCAAGGAAATTTATCATTATAGGAGAAATCCAATAAATGTGCCATGTAGCACATTCTGACACAGCAGAGTTAAGCTGTTCCTTTCCCTGTACAGACTGGTACAACCACAGTTAAAGTCTCCCCAAGCTATGAAAGAGGAGGAACAAGTTTTCTGACCCTTTGCCTTTAGATAACCCCTTCTCTCCCTATTTGGTCCCATTAATCAGTCCCCAGACATTCTGGATGGAATGGTATGCGACAGAACCAGGAGACAAAGAAATCCAACCTGTTCTTGATGATTCTTTGCACAATTAGATCTGTGGTGAGATTGCTGCCACTGTCCACCAGCTGGAAAATGCCACGTTGCTTCGGTTCCTGCAGACAGACATAACACTGGGCTGTGAAAACATGTGGGACCTGGGTGTGCAGCTCAGCAGTGACAGCTGAGCTGAGTTGTGGCAAGTCCCGTGGTGGCCAGACAGGCAGGATGCACAGCGATCTCCTCGGAGGCAAAACAAACACTTGCTGAAAGCAAAGCCCCACATACACAGGAGCTGCCCAGGACTGGAAGAGAGCAAAGCACACAGGATTTCTCACCCTGCCATGAAGGCACAGAAACAGGCAGAGTAAAACAATGCCTGGAAGAGTGGAGCTGTCGGGAATGATTTACTGACTGCTCCATGTAGCTACCCTCAGGGATCGATGAAAAGCTGCATCACCTGCCAAAGCCCTGCCCAGGTAGCCTCCTCTGAAATACACCTTCTCAGTCCAGGAACACAACCAGAGCCAGGCTCTGTATATCAAATGCTGACAAAGCAGCTGGTACTTTACCTCATATGGATCAGAACCGTCCTTGTCTGGCACTACCTCAGTCATCCCATGGCAAACAAGTGTTACCTGGAGAAGGACACAAAAGTCACTGACAAGATCCAAAAGATGACAGGGACATTTCCTGCCACTACTCCCACAGAGCACAGCCTGGAGATCAGCAAAGCCACCCTCCTGCACCAGCGTGGCAGTCCCTCTGTAACTCACTGAGCAGGACACTCCCTCCTTGCACCCCTGTGTCATCCTGCACCACTTTAGCTCCCCACACACATCACACACCAGCATCTTCGTGTCCATCAGTATGCAAGGACTCACCCTGAAGTGATCCAACAGATCAGCAGTGACAGCGTAGGGAGCTCCAATCACCACCTCTGAGACATACTAAAAAAGGAACCAGGTAGGGTCCAGATTTGAAAAAAAACCCTATCAAACAAAAACCCAAAACCCAATCCCAAGCCAGAAACCAGCTGCTTCTTAAAGAGACCTGAGCATGTCACCTGGCTATAGACTCAGAAGTTCAAGTAAGGGAACAGGGAAGTGGGTTCAGCAGCAACTGCTTGTAACACAGTAGCTTTTTGTTCCTCTACAGAATGTCCTTTCTGTGCCTACAGAGCAAATCTAGAAGTTAATTGCTCCAGGCACACATTTCTGAGGCTCCCCATGATTTTGTCCCAGGAATTTTCTCCCCTGCTGCAGGAAGCAGAGTTTTCTACTGGCATATGTCTGTCTACACAGAGCCACACAGCTCCCTACATGGCCCGGTCCAGCCCTGTCCCTGCTGGCAGAGCAGCTGGATGGGTCACCAGCTTGGATCAGCCAGGATAGCACAGGAGCCCAGCAGAGCCTCCCAAGAGTTCATCAGCACCTCTGGCAGCCTCAAGTGACTCATCTTGTCTGTCTTCTCAGGGCGCACCAAGGAACTCATGCAAGATCACTGAGCACAAGTGAGCACCACCAGGCTCCAGGCAATTTCTGGAACCGCGCAGAGACACCCACTCACCCTGCAGGCCAGGACACTGAGGGTTCGCTCATGGATGTTCATGATGGGATAGTTCTTCCCTTTGTAGCGATTCACCTCCTACGGCAAAGCACCAGTCACAGTCAGAAGAGAGACAGAGCAACTCCTTTCCCTCTTGCTCTCTCCCAAAATGAAATTCCCATATTGGTCAATACATCCCTGTCCTGTCTCCCGGAGCACTGCCTGCCTGGTTCAGAGAACAGGGCCAAGCAGCTCTGCCTTTGGACAGGTTCTACACGAACCTGATCAAAGTGCAGCCCAGCAATGATATAGGGTTTCTCTGCCAACTGGTGAACCTTCTCCAGGAAATCTACATGACCAACATCTGCAGATCTGTTTAAGGAACTGAAGCTCACATGGAAAACAGGAAGGAAGACAGAAACAGTGTCACTCAAAAACGACAGTGGGAGATGGGAATCCCTAGGATTTTATTCTTGCACTACTAATTAATTGCCTATTTCCAAGAACAGTTGCTGCCTCCCTCCTCAGGTTCCACCAGTTCTGGGCAAAAGCCAGAGATTTTTTTAGCTCCACCTTACATGGACTCAGCTTTGCCTCTATCCAGAATTTCTACTTGTTCCAGATGTAAAAGCCTCAAAGCCTGCCCCAGGAATGGAGTGTCAGCTCCAGATGCTCTGTTACAGTCTCTCGGTCTATGGCAGCCAGTCTTCACCACAATCATTAGAGTGTTGAGAGTATCCAACTGTTGTCCTGAAATCCAATAGCCACAGATTGCTCCACAGAGGAGCTACAGCTTCCTTCTCAGCATCCTGTGACTTAGAAACTGCCAGGAAGAACTCACTCCTGACTCCTCCCTCATGTGCAGCTACAGAAAAGGAAAAAAAAACCGAGGCAAATATCCAGTCTGGTGCCTCCCAACATGAGAACATCAAACAAAGACCACTGCTGCAACCAAAGAGAGTCAAGGATACGGAACAGGTCAAAGGCTCCAGCCACATAGATGATGGTGTCTCCCGGCTGTGGCTCCTTCCCTGATGCAAACTGGATGATCTTCTGGGATGTCTGCAGGAACTGCGAGACGCCAGTCCAGGGACTATGACCTTTGGGCCCCTGTGAAAACATACACCAGACACAGCTTCTTTCCAGGCTCTGTGAGGGGGTTTGGAGAACACAGAACACAGTGCTGCGCAATTTGCTCATCTGAATTTCCTGGCAACTGTAACAACTCCCAGCACCTTGGACTTTCTACATTCCTGGCATCAAGTATTTAGGCAATTTCACAAAAGCCCTTTATGCTCTGTCTAAATCATCCCCTCAGCAGCCAGCTCAGGAGATGCCAAGAGGAAAGCGCAGGAAGGAGGAAGACAACAGGGCAGGTTTGGATTTCCATGAGAAGCAAGACATGCTTGGGAGACAACACGAGACCAACCTACAGTCTGCCAAGCCTCAGGGCACCTGTCTGGCCCCTCAGCTCTGAGGACAGAGCTCGGTCCCCACCACGTGGTAGTTGTGCAAACAGCCACCAAGTCACCTGCTGTGCTCCCCAAAGCTGCTCCACGGGACTTGGCAGGACACAGACACTGCAGCTGAGGCCAGAGCAGGCCCTGCAAAGGGCAGCACGCAGACAGCTCAGCTGGCGGGGTCATGTAGGGTACCCAATGCCCTGATCCATTCTACCCAGATCCAAGCTCCAGGAAACAGTTGTGCTGGAGCAATATGTCCCATAACACCTGCTCAAGACCCCCAAAATAGTGGGGAACTAAGGATGATTCATACAGGTCAGCAAACCCCCGTGAGTAAAAAAGGCCTGCTCAAGCTGCTGGTGCAGCTCATTAAGCAGGGACAATCCAGCTGCCAAGGAAATAAACAGGGCTGATGACCCTTTAGAAGCAGTGCGAGCTGCAAGCTGGACCCAGCAGCTGCAATGCTGAGAGGGCTGCGCTGCCTTCGAGCTCTGCAACACAGTGTGGCCACGTGCCTGTTGTGTCAATACCTCCCAAACCCAATACACCACCTTCAAAACAACACAAGCACTGAGAGGAGCATCCACAGAGGCTGTCCCTGGGCTGGAACCACAGGCACTCGGGTCCCAAGGGAAGTGGCAGGAAGTAATTTACAACAAGGAAGGAATCCAGCACAGGCTCAGTGGGGACAGCAGCCCTGTGGTCCCACGGAAGGACAGCTCATGCACTGCCCTGTGCCACACCTGCCCATCACAACCACCGCAGGTGCTGCCGTATGGGGACAGCAGACATTCACCGAGACGTTACTGCTACATGTGGGAGGACAAACAAGCCTGCAACAGGCCAGAAAGCACACTGGGAATCCTTCTCAGGTAGGACAACAACCAGACGTCCACGACCAGAACTCACATTACCTTCCCAAAGTTGTCAGTGTGCTTCCGATAGTCTAGGTCCTCATCCTGAAGGGAGATAAAGAGTCAAAATGTTTAAGCACTTGCACAGCTCATCCAACCAAGATATGCTTGTGTGTGGGAAGTGCTGGGAAGACCAGGTTCAAAAACGCACACCAGGCATCTGGGGCACTGAATGCTGACAAACTGGTTAATACCTAAACCAGAGTCCTGTCCCGGCATGAGTCAGAGGAAATGTGTCCTTATCTGATCCCAGCTTGGCACCACCAGCAAAGGTGGTGGTTCTTGCCCAACCTGCAACCCCTCGAGTGCTGCACAGCTGCATCCTCCCTCAGCCTGGCAAGCCCCTGACAGGACAGCATCCCTTCTCCTGCTAAAGACCCTCATGAGAGCCAGGCTTAGGTCTCTGCAGCAGCCAGCAGCACTGGGCAGATCTCGGTGTGAACTCACGTGTTACAGCTAAGCCAATTTAACAGCTCAGCACACCAAAACATCTCCCTTTGTCCCCGAATTCACCTGTGGGTCGCTTGTTCCTGCAGTTATCCAGGTGATTCTATTCACAGATTCCTTCATTACTCAGTAAATTCGACTCATTACCTGACATAAACCACCTATTTTACTCTTCCCTGGTTAGGTTAGCTCCCAACCAGCAAGTGAGCTGAGGAGACTCAAGAAAGGTCTGATCAGACTAGAGACAGCAGAAAGCAGAAACGTGAAGCTCAGTGGGAAGGGAGAGGAGTTTCCAATTCTGGCAGCACCTGGCTGACACGTCAATGTGCCTGTTGAACAACTGTGTTGTTCCACCCTGGGAGAAGTCACGGGCTTGCCTGCAGTTCCCTAACATTCCTGAGGCCCACACTGATCATGAGGCATCAGAATCTTTGTTCCATCACACTGTGATCTCAGACATGTTGAAGCAAACATAAGCAGGTTGTTTTGCTGCCACTGCCCGCTCTCCATGCACCTGGGAGCAAGGCGCAGGAGCTCCACTCCTCCACTCTACTCCGTTTGGGGCAGCAGAAGGGAAGAGGTGGCACATGCCCTGTACTCCACCTCCCACCCAAAGCCCTCTGACTCACTATGTTGCTGTGGTGAGCCTTAGTCATGAGCAGCATGCGGCCAACAAGGTCAGTGGTGGACACGCCCTGAGTGCGTTTGCATTCCCTGCGGGAGACAAGCAAAGGATGAAGCAGAAGCCACAGGAGTGTATGCCTCTGTCTTCCCACCATTACCACGGGAATGCCTGTGACACCTGATCAATCCAAACCAGGGGCTGTCCTGAACAAGCCTTCCTTCTCAAGTACAGCATTTATTTGCTGAGCCTCTGCATCGTCCTCACGCCACAGCAACTGCTCATGTGAACAACGCTTCCCTCACTCAGACCTCCCAACAGAGCCAACTCCCAGTGAGGCTTTAAAACCAGAACCAGCATCTGCCAGGAACCAGACAGCCCCACTGGGCAGGACTGTCTGCCCCACTTCCCTGAAGCCAAAATGCTGGGAGCAACTGACGCTCTGACACACATACAGCCAAGTTCAGGTGTGATCTGAAGATAGGTATGTTTCATCTGACTTCCCTTCAGGGCACAAATTCCCCAAAACTTTGCCCAAAGCAAGATAAACAGGTAAGATAAAAGAGGTTACCTGTATCGCCCTGCTGTCTTTACTTCCTCATAGGTGTCCTTGCCATCGATAGTTAAGGTGATGTCATCTGCAGAGAGAAAAAAGCCTCAGAACTGTACCCAAGCTCTCCTGCACAAAAGCAGCAGCAGGTCCCACACACCTAGGGTCGGACTGGAGCTCTGCAATCCAAATCCCTGTGCATACACAGGGGACATGTCCTGCACCCACAAAAATGCCAGGGGTTTTTAAGACTACAATGTCTGTGAAGACAAGGATATTCCTGGATACTAAATACCATTACAGCAGTGGGCACAGCTGATTATTGTCTGAATGACAATAAACAGGCACTATCCATATCGATGTTAAAAAGCACCTTTTAGCTCTTCTAGGACTGGTTTTAACCATTGGTTCACATTACAAGTTTTCAGTCAATGAAACAGTTCATCCAATGGAAAGTTCTTCCTCTCAGTGATGGCACTTCCACAGCGACATCCAGGGACCCCTCTACAGAGGCAATTCCGGTTCATCCCTGGCACATGGCTCCCAACTCTCTCTGCAGAAACACCTCTCACGTACTTTTGGTGGTGGTACAAAGCCTTCACAAGCAAAAGCTAAGCTGTTTTCCCTTTGCCAAAACAGTGAGAGGGCAGCCCACAAGCGCACCCACAGTCAGGTGGCTCAGTCCTGCTCAGTTCTCCTAAAACCCAACACCCTCCCCTCAGAGCACAGGAACAGGAGGGCACACACTGCCAGCACAGCTTGGCATGCCAGGAGAAGCACAAACAGCAGGATTGCTGTCACCTTCCCAGATAAGCTCAGCTATTTCCAAACTCAGCTTTTGCACAAACACAACCTGGCAAAACTGCCGGTGCAGGCGTGTTGCTCAGGAGAAGCACGGAATGACGTGGCAGAGGGGATGAATGCAAGCAGTTGGAGCAGAGGCCACAAGCACTCCTCTACTGTCATAAGCCCTCACCAAGCCCTGTAAGGGGTCACGTACACCAAACACGTTCAGGGCAGGCAATGAAGTTAATGAGGAATTTGATAACCACTCCATCCACGTGAAAAAAGCATATTTATCTTCTAAAGATTAAGGATTTATTTACATTTAGTGAAATACTTGGCTTATCAATAGCAGGTGGCTGGGATCAGATGAGAGATACACGAAATGAGTGCAAAGACTACTCCTGGTCAAACTAACAAAATTCCTTCAGAGGAGCAGGGAGGAAGGGCTGAGGCTTAATGAGCATCGGCAGCGGCCCAGGAAGGGACAGAGTCCCACAGCAAGTATGTTTCCTCAGAACACTGGTTCTCTCCAGCAACTGTACACCAAAAAGTGTTCACAGTAAGAACTAGGTCTCTGGCCACATGGTCAGCTGAGCCATTGAACAGCTTATCAGCTGGATAAAGAGAGAAGCTTTTCAGATCTAACCTTGTCCCAGGATAAGTAGATATAGACATGATTGTATTTCTGCATGCTTACTTTTTCAATAGTGTTTTTCACACTTAAGTTTTATAAATGGCTTTCCCCTTTGCACAAATTTCTGCTGGTACTAAGGGCAACCTCGGGATAATTTTAAACAACATATTTCACTTTTGTAAGTTAAAACCAAGGGCCCTGGCCACTCTCAAGATTCTGAGCACACTGACATGTTTCTCCAGACCACGAGACCAGGAGCAGCTGTGCTGCCCAGTGCAGGCACTGGGAAGGCAGACCTGTATCACGGAGTAACCCCGACCCCCAGTGCAGGTGTTGAGAAGGCAGAGCTCTGCACACACCAGGTATCCTCGACCCCCGTGCCAGCCGGGACAGTGCTCGGTTTGCAGCAGGGCACCAGGAGCACACAGCCCTGAGGCCCCCTGGGACTCCCGACCGCCGCCGCTTCCCGCTCCCGGGGCCGCTCTTGCTCCCGGGGCTCCTCCCAGGGCGGCACCACCGGTTTCCAAGAGTGCGTGCCCTCCTCCTTGGGCACAGCCACTGCCTCAAACACCACTTACCCCCATGCACACAGAAGTCACAGCTGTACTTGTCCAGGGTTTCCAGTGTGGTGACATAAGGAGCTCCAGGAGCAATCTCATCAACCCACTTGATGGCCTGCACCATTTTGTACCTCTCCTCCTGTGTAAAGACGGGGGGACCCTTGTGCTTGGCAATCTCCTCTGGGGGAGAAACAAAATTCCAGTTAGAAGCACGTCCTGCAGCTACAGTGACTCTCAGTCACAGCTGCCTCACTCATTCCATGGGCAGGTGAATTTCACTGCAGGCTTATCCTCAGCTTGGGATCACTCCAAGGTAGCAAAGGAAGCCCCAGATAGATCAGAAAATAATTTCACCCAGTTGCATTTCCTAAGTGCTTAACAAGGGCCCTGGAATTCACTCAGAGGGCAAAAGGTCTCAGTGCTTCCCTGTACCCAGATACTTGTACCTGAGGGGATGAGCTGGGCATCCTAGTATCCCCCATGGGGAAATTTCCTTCTTAAACAGTAACTTCATACTATGCTTGGTTCATACTATGCTTGGTTCATACTAGAAATTCTGCATATATAAACCCATTTGAAAATATATCTTCACATGCAAGAACTTGTTTCTGGCACTTAACTTCCAGATAGCCTTGAAATGAGTTTTCTCCACACAGTAACTTGTTTTGAAACATAAGTTCTGCAGCTCCTACCAGCAAAACCAGACTGATTTTCAGCAGTTTCAACTGTTTTTATAGCACAGAATGCAGATCAACCCTCAGAGCCTGCAACATCTGACCCACCTAATCCTCAGTCCAAAAGTGTGACAGGGGTAACTCCACTCCCAGAGAAGGGACGTTTTTCTCTTGGAAGCTACTGCTCCTGGAGCAGATGGAGGAAGAAGCCTGACCCTATCAGGAGCTCTTGGTTCTCTTGGGGCTAATGCTGCTGGCCAATTTGAGGGGCTACACGAGATGAAACCTGGTAAAACCTCTTACCATCCGTGTGAACCCCAACGATCAAGTAATCGCCCATGGCCCGCGCCTGGCGCAGCTGGTTGGAGTGGCCATAGTGCACCATGTCGTAGCTGGAAAGAGAAGGGCCGGGTCAGCCCGGGTACACCGGGACGTGCTTCCTTGGAAGCTGCGGACAATCTGCCCCAGGCTTTGGGGCTGAAGGTCTCTGTGCTGCCGGGCAGGGCTGTGCCGGTACAGCCCGGTCACCAAGGCCCGCAGCAGCGCTTCCTCCCACCGCAGTGAGCCGGTCCTGGTGCGGCAGGTGCCGGCTGCAGCCCGGGGGGGAACCGACCGGCCCCACCGAGGCCCGTTAGGCGGCCGAGCCCAAGGGCGCTCCCGGCTCCGGAGCGGTCCCGTTCGCTCCTGCTCGCCCGGTGCTCTGCGCGGAGAGCGTCGCTCTCCCCCGGGCCCGGGCCCGGGCCCGTCCCGCCGCGGTGACAGAGGAGGCGGAGGCACCAGCGTAGCCAACACGGTTTATTTCTGCGGCGCCACGACATCACCCGGCCCCGCGCCCGCCCCACTCACCATCCATCGCACCAGACGCGCACGGGCCGCTGGCCGCCGCCGCCCGCCGCGGCCCCGCCGCCGCCCGCCGCCCCGTTGCGCAGCATGGCCGCACT
>NW_024581084.1:3009433-3021543 GCF_017639235.1 Corvus kubaryi
TTCTCGTGTAGCCCCTCAAATTGGCCGGCGGCCTTCGCCCCGTTGCGCAGCATGGCCGCACTGTCACCGGCGGCGCCGCCCCGCCCCGCCCCGCGCTCAGCGGCTCTTCCTGCGCCGGGCGCCCTTGGCGCAGCCGCGGCCGAGCCACCCCCCGGGGCGCCCGACCGCCGCCTCCGCCCGCTCCCGGGGCTGCTCCTGCTCCCGGGGCTCCTCCCGGGGCGGCGCCACCGGTTTCCGCGAGTGCGTGCCCTCCTCCTCGGGGCGCAGCGGCTCGGCCAACGCGAAGATGGGGTCCCGCGCCCTGCGGAAGGAAAGAGAGGGCGGCGGTGGGCGCTGGAGGTGGCCCCGGGCCGGGGGCTCCCACCGCAGAGAGCCCGGGCCACTCACCGGTCGTAGCGCGGAACTTCCAGCCCCAGCTCCGCCATCAGCAGCCGCATCACGTCGTCGCAGCGGCCATGCAGCTTCAGGGCGGCCAGGTCGTCCTTCGGAGTCCACTGCGAGCGACAGCAGAGCCGGCTGCAGGCAGCTCCCCGGGGTGGCAGCGGGGGGCTCCTGCCCGGGGCCTGGCAGGGGCTCGGCCCCACACATCTGCAGCCCCTTGGCTCGCACCTGGCCAACCCAGCGCCAAGGGCTTTATCTCACCTGCAGGTTCACAATATACAGCTTGGGTCGGCGTGGGGGGGGCTTGCTCATGCACCAGAGCCGTGGATACTTTTTCAAAACCTGCCACAAAGCACAGAGGATCAGCACGGCCACAGGCACACGCAGCTGTGAACCGTATCAGCGAGAGGAAAAGGAATGTATTACCAGGAGGGGAAAGAGGGAGGAAGAGAGACTATCACAGATGTTGGGCGAATCCTGACACCAGAGTTTACAGTTGTCTGTTTGGGAGGAGACTGCTCAGCACCAAGGTGTAATCACCAAGAGGGAATGCTGCTAACAATCTTCACCGAGTCTCTAAAGTTACCTTTAAGCTGGAACCCAGACAAAGAATCACATCTGCTTTGCTTGCAGCTTCTGTTGCTGCTTCCCAGTTCAGGGGCTGTCTCAATGTCCCCTTCTCCCCAAAGTGGACGATTGTATCTCTCAACTGTGCCCCACACTTGTGGCACATCCTGCCCGTGTGATGCCTGTGCAGGGCTGTGCGCTCCGTCACATCAAACACTCGCACGTACTCTCTGTTGGGTGTACAGGAAGTGCAGACCTGGTGCAGGATGAAAGCAGAAACCTCGTCACATCATCACCATCCCACCCACGAGAGGCCAGGAGCAAGCCTGTTCTCTTGGAAGAAAAGCATTTTTGGGGACAACACAGAAGTTGTAGACAGAAGCATCAGGGATCAGATGCTAACTTGGAAAACCTTAAGTTCTTTTTGAAAACCAGCAAGTGGAGCCACAGGCAGCTTTTGGCTACATGCTGGGAGGGATTTCAGAGAAGGGCTGAGGAAGAGGTCAGAAGCAAAAGGCTCCAGCAAATACAGAGAAAGAGCTACAGAGTTTGATTTGGTACTTTCTAAGTAGTTCACCCCAAACCTGATGTTCTGAAGACAAGAACTGCACAGAGGCCAAGCCCTTGTACTAATTCCTCATGAGCTAGTGGAAGATCAAGAGTTTACATTCTCTTTTTGTGAGGCCACTTAACAGTGACTTTTTCCTGCTCTGGCCACTCACCTCTATGTACATGTTCCCATGAAGCTCAGATATTGCAGCTCGGGGTAACCCGCTCCGCAGGTGCAGCCCATCACAGTTCTGAGACACCACATGCTGCACCTTGAAGGGAACAAAACACTGAGCTCCCACAGACTGCACAGGTAACACTCCAAGCAGGTGATGCACGTGTCCCAAATCGCACCAACAGCCTGTACGTCAGAGCAGGACCCACAGAGGAAGAGCATGGTGAGCAGACCTTTGTGAAAGCTAAATGGAAAGCCCCCTCCTGCTAAACAGGAGGGCTTTCTAGGGCTGGCTGATTCGTGACCAGTTCCCCAGACCAGCCTCACCAGATACAAATACAACATGTTAAAGAAAAGGCACCAGGGGAAAAACTGCCAGAGCTGCAGCCTGCAGCTCACTAAGGAAGGCTTGGACACATCTTCCTACATGGATGTGCAGCCACTTAAGCCAAAAACATAGTCAGGCAATCTCCTGAAAAGCTTTCTCTTCCCTGCTGGGTTTATCATTCTTAGGCAGAGGAACATGAGTAAGGTGAGGAAAAATTATCTTACCAGGTTGTGCTTGTGCAGGCAGGCAATGCCCATATGAGTGAGCGTGGGCTCTGCCTCACTCAGGTCTGCAGCCCTGACAAGAAGCAAGGGGAAAAAAAAAAAAAGCTGGAATTGCCATTAACCTCTTTCAGTATCAGCTTTCTGTCACACAGTTCAGAATTTGGCTCCTCACCTGATGCTCCTGCCCTTCTGCAGCAGTGTCCAAATGCCGTTGGGGCCTCTGTAGTCTGGGATTGAAGCTGCCTGTCACCGGGAGAGAAAACCAGGCCTGATGGGGGGGGTTGTCACAGTTCTTGTACATAAACACAACCAACCCAGGCCCACCCAGGACAACCGCAGACATCTCCATCCATGGCTGCTTTTCATTCACTCCGAGTTTTCCAGCGTAGTTGTTCCTGAACACAGGGAAACCTCCTCATATGTTTTATCTCTCTCTTCTACCTTTCAGCTCTCATTTTCACCTCTACTGTTAGTTTTCTCCAATTTTACCATTATGGAATCCCTCCAGAACTCTTTTTCACCCTTGATTCTTCCCATTTCCCTCCACAGAACTTCATTCTTGAGCCTTTTCTTATTTTCCCTAGACTCTGGTTTTCTCACACTCGGCATCTCTAGCAAACATGCAGGTGACATGAGCACTCAGCCCCCTGCCCTGAGCCATGCTCCATGTCAGCAGAGAATGGAGTGACATTCCCATGTCACACAAAGGTGACAGATGTCACGTTAAAAGAGGTAGAACCAGACTGCTGCTTTGCCCCAGGCGGCTGCAACGAAATAATTCTCAACTGCTGTTTGTAAATTCTAATAATCCCCAGCTGTCCCTGCATGTCCGATAACACATATAACATTCCTGATCCAAGTGGCTTAAGGTTTTACACCAAGTCATTGAAGAGGCTTGAGTGAGGCAAGACCAGCATCCTCTTGCTCAGGCTGCACATCCTGCATGTGGTCAGAGGCAATGCAGCCACAGGAGTGTGGGCAGTAGGAGTGACCCCAGGATGCAGCCTGGAAACTGCTGGCCACAGGACTCATGCAGCATCCCGGGCTCGTCACGCGTGTCCTGTGGTCATTCAGGAACCAGGCAACAGTCCGGCCAATACCGCCCCCTGAAGGGGCTCCAGCTGCTGCCCCCCAAACTCACCGTGCTGATCCCAGCGCCTGTGTAGATGACGAGGTGCCTGGCACTCCGCACGGCTGCTGCCAGCTCAGCCACCTTTCTCTTCAGCTCCTCTGGTTCATCACACACCTGAGAAACACACCTCAGCAGGTTCAGACAGATCAGAGATACACTACACCACTGAGTCAGAAAGAACAGGGATCTCCCCAAAAGTTTGACTGGCCAACCAGGAAAAGCAACACAAACATTATCAACAGTGGTTTCCAAATGAAAAGAACATGGGCATTGTTCATGGAAGGATAACGGGAAAAAGCTTCCTGGAGACCAGAAGCTGCTGACCCACCCGACGTGCCCACACAGCCACACGCGCCTGGCAGCACGGCTGACCGGAGATAAACACAGGGCAGTCCCCGGAGGGGAGACGCGTTCCCGATACCGGGACACAGCGGTTGTTCACCGAGGCCTGCCGTGGCTTCAGAGCTCGGCAGCATCGAGCCCGGCGACCTCCGCCCCGCCTCTCCGCGGCCGGGGCCGCTCCCTGCCATCACCGACACGGCTTCCCCGGTCCCGCCGCCCACCTCTTCTTGCCGCCGCCGCAGCCGCTCGCGCCGCTTGCGGCGCCGCTCCAGCTCCCTGACGATGTCCTCGCTCTCACTCAGCACCTGGCACTCCTCGGGGCTCCGCTCCGCCGGCGGCTTCCTCCAGATGCGGGATACCTGCCCGGTGCACACGCGTGGTCACGGCGGCCCGCAGCGGCGAGGTGGAACGGGTCGGGCCGCGTCGTACCATACCTGTCTCCGGCGGTCCCGCTGCTCCTCCTGCTGCAGGATCTCGGCGCGCGCCGCCGCTTTCCGCTCGGAGCGGCTCAGGCTGCCGCCCGCCGCCATCGCCCCGGACCCGCCGCGCCTCCGCCGCCACCGGGCTCAGCTCCGCCGCTTCCGCCTTCCGGTCAGAGCGCGCGCGCCGCTTCCGGCACCGCCCCCGCGCGCGGCAGCGCCCCCTGGTGCCGGGCGGCCCCCCAAGGACGCGCAGGCGGCGGCTGTTGAAGCGGTTTATTGTCGCGTACAAAGGCGGCGGACACTGTACAGAATAAATAACGGCAATAACTTAGCAATAAATACCGCCTGCACCGAGCCCGGAGCCCTCTGGGTGACCCTTCTGTCCGCCAGCCCCGGCTCCGGCCGGGAGCGACTGTACACAATTCACAAGATACACAAATCCCGGGGGTGCCGGGGACGCTCCCCAGTCGGGCTGGCGCAGGACCCCTCCCCAGTCCCCCGGAACGGCACCAGGAAAAGGAGAAAGGAAACACGACACCCTTCACAGCAGGAAACCAAACGGACGAGCACCTCAGGAACAAGAATTGTCACACTTCAGAACACTATATACGAGAGAGAAGTCAGCGTGACGGCTCGGGCAAGGGTCGCCTCGCACGGGCACAGGAAGCCGGCTGGCAGGACACAGGACCCCCCGGAGCAGGACGGGAGACTCCTTGGACACTGCGGAAATACATCACTCGGGGTCCTACACTTCACTGAGAACAAAACCATAAGGAAGCAACGCTCAGGGGACCGTGGCCTCGCTGACATCCAGCCCGGCACCCGCAGAGCTTGTTTACCACACCGGCACCCTTCAGTCACGGCCTTGCACCTGCTCCTCCCTACACGACCTGTCCTCATTGAACACACAGGCCACTCGAAGCAGACCCGGGCTCCGAGCAAGGAGGGACAGTGCAGGGGAGGGGGAACGACGTCTGGTGCAAGTCAGCGCTGCTGCCAGCCCTGTTCTGCCTCACGACAGAGCAGCACCAGCCCGTGACCAGCAGCAGCACGGCTGCCACCTGGCAGGTGGGAAAGGACTGGACACTACCTGCCACAGAGCACAACAAAAAGCAAGTTCTCCATGGCTGCAGAGTTGCCCATCGTTGCCTGCTGTGTTGATGGGGCTCTCCTCACACCAGAGGCTCCAGTTGCGGAACCAAGCTCCTAACCAGCCCCATACACACATTGCCCGCTCCTCCAGCCCAGATCAGGACTCAGCTGTGTTCTGAAGGGCTCTGGCTGATTCAGTCTCAGGCTGGGTCTAGGAGAGGCAGGGTTGGGACTGACACCCCAGAACAACTGGATGCCTCTGTATTTTGTAAAATCTCACCTCTTCCAGTCACCACACAACCAGCTGGAAGACCAGAGCCTGCTGACTGCTGCGCAATGTGTGGCCTGTGTGGCAAATGGCTGGAAGTGGCACATCAGACACTTCAGTTAAGAGAAGAGAAAGTCCAGGGCTGGAAGGGGGAAGTCTTGAGGCAATGTTCTAACCTACTCCTCCTTTGGGAAATTTACTGGGAAAAGCATCCCAAACAACTCCCTAAACTCCCAATCAATCAGAGCAAAGCTCGTCTCAGGAAAATACCTGCTCCTCTCCTGCCACACTGCAGTTTTTCTCAGGCTGACCTGCTCCTCCGCTCAGGGGACAGCAGTATCAGTTCAGCGATGAGAAACATCCCCAAAACCTATCTAGGATGGCCATACCTCCCCACGAGACTGTGGCTTCACTTGTGTTATCCCAATCTGCCCCTTCCACTCAGATCTTCAGCAGCCAAGAGATCACATGGGCTTCCCCCTCATGTCCTGCTTCTCTGCAACTCAGTAAATCAGCTCCAGTCTTTGGGAAAGGGAGAGGAGAGTCAAAGTTTTTGTGGAAACAGAGCCTGGCCACAAACAGCTTCTCAGCTCTGTCACAGCTGTGAGTCTGAGCACTCTACTAACCCCCTGAGAAGCTGCCCCAGGAAGGACAGTGATCCTGCCACAGCGCACTGGCCACCCATGCGTAGACACCAGGGACTAGCCAGTCCCATGTTGCCTGACTTGTCGCAGACTTGCCCCTCTTGTTCAGGT
Source organism: Corvus kubaryi (assembly GCF_017639235.1). Classification (NCBI taxonomy): domain Eukaryota; kingdom Metazoa; phylum Chordata; class Aves; order Passeriformes; family Corvidae; genus Corvus; species Corvus kubaryi. Next base: position 3,015,669 of record NW_024581084.1, read on the forward strand.
GAGCCATAAGCACGACACAAGTTCTGACCACAGGATCTAATCCCAGAGATAAATCCCACCAGTCTTTTCCTGGACAAGCCTCCCTCATGTTACTTCTCTGATAGCTTTGCTGCATGAAGGGAAGTGCAGCATTTTTCCTCTCCAGATAACCAAGTTCACCTGGTGTTGGCTGCTCAGCAGGAGCTGCCTGTGCTCCTGCTGCACACCTCTGGGCAGGCATCGCTACCTCGCTGCACCAGCCAGCCATTCTTGTCTTCAAAAACAGCAGCACCTTTGCCTGTGCACCAGAACCCTTCTGGAGAATTCAGAGAGATTCCAACTCAATCTCTCAGTCAAGTTTAAGGAAAACAACAACAGTGTGAAATGACAGCACATGGCAAAGGCACCAGCACACCAGAGCGCTGCACGAGAGCTTGGGGAGCAGAGCGCCCAACACAAGGGGACATGACAGAAACTAGCAAGGTCAAGAATAAGTCACTTTTGGTACAATTGCAAAAAGATATCAAACAGGACTTGCCTCTTTTTTTGTCTTTTTCTAAGTTTTATAAATAAAGTCTGATAACTCTTTATAAAAACTAACCTCAGAGCCACAAACAGTTTGCGGGAGGTTCATGAGAAACTTTAAAATTATTTATTTATTAACTTTTAACTAGCAAAGTCTCTGAGAATATTTCCCCACTCATATGGTGAAATATTCTCGCCTTCTCAGGTAAAAAAGCTGACTATAAATACGCTCTCTCTTCTGTCCAATTTTAAACTTAGATAATTTAATAACTCTTAAAATGATGTTTCTCTCTTTAAATAAAGGGCTATTTAACCACATAAACTGGTTGTGTAAACCATCACACTAGAGACACTTGATACCCTCAAAACACGGGAACAACTAGTGATTTTGGTCTTGTTCAGTGCAACACATTAGGCACAAAACCGGCCTGCAGTCAACACAGTACCACTGCTCCCTTCTTCCCTCCCAGGGTGCTGGGGCCTGCAGGGCCTCAGGACCACAGCGACAGGACACAGCAGCATCGTCCTTCCCACCACTGCCAGTTTACACAGCTAACGTCATGGACGTCTGGGGGAAACCCACGGTTAGGGCACAGAGGCACACCTAGAAAGGAATAAAAACCTATGACACAGAACACCCCAACTGTAACTACAGGTACCAAAGGAGACAAAAGCAGCAGGTTCAGGCGCCAAGATGCACCACCTGGAAGAGTCATGAAATAAAGCCTTTGGAAGTGACCGAAAATTAGGGTTCCCAGCCCCCAGGAAGAGAGCTTTCCTCGGACCACCCCTCCGCCCTTCCATCAGCCACGCTGCACAGACTTTCTTTGGGTAGAAAACCAAAATCTCACAGTCTGTCCCCAGGGCACCCAAGGGCTACAGACTGCTGGGTGGGAAGCTCTGTCTGCACAGGACAAGGGATGCATCACCACTGCTCATACCAATCTGGACACAACAAAATAAACTGGAGCAATCAGCGGGCCAGTCCTGGGCCAAGTCAAAGGAACCCGGACCCATGTGGGGAGGGCTTGTGCTTTGGGGATTCCAGGCTGGTTTTGTGCCTAACTGCCCTGCACAGACAAGCTCAGGCAATGCTCGCTTCACTAAGACCGGGAGTCCGTTTTGGATTTCACTATTGTGATGACACTAGTAGTAGCAACCTTGCCAGGGACGAGGGGCCCCATACTGGAAGTGAGAGGCCCCCGTGCAGGGGTCACGGGGCTCCGGGCCACGGTTCTGGCGAAGTTCTGGAGAGCCTCGTATTTGGAGCGGAGAGCATCGAGTTCCATTTTCATGCTGGCGTTCTCTGAGGCCAGCTTCTCCACTTCTTGCTGCAGCTCTGCCTTCTGCTTCTCCAGTTCCTCCTTCTGGGTAACGCGCTTCACTCTGCAGCTGGCTGCGTAACCCCGGTTCTTCAGCGTGCGCCGACGCTGCTTCAGCTGGATGATCTCCTCTTTTGACAGGCCCCGTAGATGCTGGTTCAGCTCTCGCACAGACATGGTCACCAGCTCCTCATCTGTCAAGCTGGTCCCATTCTCACCTGGCTCCCTCTTCACCTGGGAGAGAAGACAGCACACACTTGTGAAACCTGAGATGGATACCTATGCCCATCCCTGCACCCCTTTCCTCCACCTGCCGCATTACCTTCAAGGCCTTGTTTCCTTTGTTGGGGGTCGTCATAACACGACAGCCTTGTCAGTTAGGTTCTGGAAGGGAAGGAAGGTCAAATTAGCACCCGGGACACAGCAGAGCCCACGGCATTCCTCTGGCAGGGTCCAGCAGCAATGCCTCATGGTGCTGCTCCACATCCTGGTCCCCACTCACCCCCTCCTTGGAAGACACTCAACAAGCAGCCAGCTGAGCTGGACTAACAAACAGCAGACTCTGTCCCTGAGCAGAAACTGCTGCCCTTCCACACCCCTGCTCCCATGGAGACTTTGTGGCAATGCTGGTTTTTCATTTATGGTGGGGAAAATTAAAAAACTAGGAGGAGTCAGAATACATGGAAGCCACATTTTTAAAAATAGCCTTGCAAGCAGCAGGCAGGGTCCAGAGCATGGCTGCTCCAGGTCAGTCATGCTGACTCAGCAGGCTGGCACTCTGCACCGCTTGCTCCCAGCCTCATCCTTGTCACTCCCAGGCAGGGCAGGTTACCTTAACATGCCCTTCCAACAGGTGCCCAAGCACAGCTCAGAAGCTCCCCAGTCCTACCAGACTCCAGATGCCCCCAAGGATGCAGCCAGTATAGTTCAGTAAGACATAACCCTAGGCAAGGGGTACAGGGGAAGCCTTGGACACACCGGAATTCCATCACAGATTTGGGCTGATGTCTCAGCAGACTTCACCTCTCCCGGTTACACAAAACTGACCCCAGTTGTAGATCTCTTCTGTGAGAAAGTACCTGTCAATCCCTGGCTCAGAACCACCTTCTTCCTCCTTATCTTCAGAGCCAAGGTGTGCTCAGAAGAAAACAAAGATTAAAGGTGCTGAAAAACAGAGGAGAGCAGACTCCTTCCCTGCCACGGAAGACAAGACTTCAGAACTGGTAAGAGCAATTCCCAGGCCTGCTTTACAGAAACTTATATGCTGGCTCCTGCTTCTGTCCCCACATACCTCCTCCCCTCAGGCTTTTCAGTTCAGAGGGCTACTACACTGCCCAAGGAATTGATCCACACAGAAACTACCTGACAGACATGGCTGTGCCTTGAGCAGCCCAAACTGCACTCCCCTCTCAGCCCATTCTGCACCCCCTCAGCCCTGGCCAGTATTCCTGTGCAGCCTACAGGTGCCTCTGTCCCTTTCATCTTGCAGGTTTCAAACAACAATTTTGTTTGTCCCTGCCTTACTCCCAGCAGGACTGATGTCCAGTTACAGACCAGAACAAAATGCACACATCAGCAAATATGTCTTTGTGCTCTTCCAGCAGCTGTGGCACAGGCTCCCTACAGCGCCTCTACAACCTACGGGAGGTGAACAGGGCTAGTAGTCCCCAGAACACCAGCAGAGATATTCCTGAAGCCTGCAGCCTGCCAGGAGCCGGGCTATTTATACCTAGAGGACAATGCTCCTTCCAACAAGATGTCTGCTACACCCGACCACACTGGCATAGACACGGTCATTTTGCTGCCCAGGGAAGGCAGCTGCAATGAGGCAGGACAGGCAGCATCTGAGCAACTGCTTCACAAAATCAATTCTTCCCATCTTGCCAGACTGCTGTTTATTCCTTCTGTTCCGATGTGGTAAACAACACGTCTGCTAGGAAAAGGGGAGAGGTACGTGAAGAGCTGGAGAGACCAATAGCATGCCTCTGCAGCACTTTTGTGCCCCATCCTCTTGTGAGTGGAAGGAGTCAAGGGCAGGTATGGTCAGTGGGACCACAGGAATTTGCTTGCCTTGTGGCACTAAAGAATTTACTGCTGCTTGGCAAGCACACAGGCTGCCTTCATTACAGCAGACCCAAAACAAAACTAACAGGGCACATGCATGCTACATCAGGCAGGGCACTGGGAAAAGTGCTCCTCAGCAGGCTGGGGAATGGCTGGTGATGGCAGAGCTAGACACAGCAGAGGCAGCTACTCATTCCTGCCTCTGCACTCTCTAACACAACACCCTCTCAGGCAGAAGCCTCTCACAAGAGCCATCAGAGCTGCAACAGGACTGTCCCCAGAAACCTGGTGATCCCATCTCTCCAAGGCACAGCAACACACAAGGCAGTCAGTAGAATGGGAAAAACAACCCAAAGAGTTGTTGGCTGTTTCCTGGGTCCTGTTTTAATCGGGCTGTTTGGCAGCTCACAAAGAGGACACCCAGAGAACTGGTGACGTAACAGAGACCAAACTTCGCCTTACTCTCCAGACTGCTGATGGATCAACTTTTGATAGCTTCCTGAAGAAAGATCACACTGAAAAGTGCCAAACACTACGGCTGCAATGAAGAAACTGCAGTCTCGACACATTTCCCCAGAGCTCAAAAAGCCTGAACTCAGCACAAGCACAGCCAATTCTCCCCTCAGCTCAGCGGCAGCACACAGGAGCTGACAGCACCGCGCATGATTCAACACAGGCCCTTCTCCACGCTCCTGATGCAGAACCCTGCCACGAGCCCCGTGTAAACACGGTGACGTCACCCGCGCTGGCGGGCAGGCCTGGTGGGAGGCCCGTGGGCAGAGCAAGGGCTGTGCTCCCCACGGGCTCCACAGCACTGGCAGGCAGAGGAGTGGGGTTTGTCAGCAGCGATGGGGCACACTGCACGAGAACACTCTCTCCCAGCGTGAATTTCACACTCTGTTTATTTGCTTACTGGCAAATTAGCTCACACATTCTCATCCAATGACTCCCCAAATTACCTATGTAGCCAAGAGAGTGCCTCTCCTGTGTTCCCCACCCTGGGAGTCCCCTGGTGAGCTCATCCAACCCTGAGCATTTCCACAGCAATTTTTCCCTCAAGGAATCTGCCCACCCAGCTGGTTTTAACTCTGCTCACACTGCTAAAGGAAAGGGCCAGCTCTGAGAGATCCCTTCCCACCCTTGGCAGTGCCCTCCTCCGACCACACAGCTCAAACCTCACATATCCCGGACAGCCAGAGACGTCCCCAAGCTCTGAACAGCGTGACCGACCCGTGCACAACACACACACACACAGACCCTCCTTGTTGGTCAAACGTTGCAGTCCCGCGGGAGCAGAAACCCACTCCACTCGGGGGACATTGCAGCCCCTACGGAACAGGGCAGCCCCTACGGAACAGGGGCCAGAACCTCCCACCCGCACATCTTCAGCTACCAAGTAGACCGAGGACAGGGTATCGACTGCAGGCAGCGGAGCTGTCCTGCCTGGGGCCGAGCCTCTACTCTGGGAACTGGGCGAGACGCCCCGATGGCCCCTCACCCTCCCGGCCCTCTGGTCCTCGGGAGAAGAATCACAGACCACGGCGGCTGACCGGCGGGAGGGGGGGTGCCCGAGGCCCTGCCGGGGCCAGGTCGCACCCGTACCGGCGGAGCCTGAGCGCCTGAAGGTGCGGCGGGGTTGAGAAGGGTAGGCTCGGCCTGAGGGCAGCCGGCCTGCAACACGATCGGGGCAGTCGGCAACCGCGGGAGGGAGGGGCCAGATGCATCCGTGATGCCTACGGGTGGACCCGGGAGGCGGCGGGCGGGGCCGGGGACAGGCCCCGGGCCAGCGCCCCGCGCACCTGTTGCTCGGCCGCTGAGCGAGGCGCGGACGGGGCGGGGCGGGGCGGGCCGGGGCGGGGGCTGGGCGGCACCGGGCAGGCGCGACCCCGAAGCCCCGCCGTGAGTCAGCGATGGCGGCCCCTTTAGGCACCTGCCGACCCCGCGGCGGCCCCAGCCACCATCCCGGGCCCGCCGCGCCCGCCCCG
>NW_024581084.1:3026543-3040540 GCF_017639235.1 Corvus kubaryi
GGGCCGGGCCGGGAGCGGGACGGGAGCGGGGCGGGGCGGGAGCGGAGCGGAGCGGGACGGGAGCGGGGCGGGGCGGGGCGGGAGCGGAGCGGGCCGGGCCGGGCAGCGCCGACAGCCGCTTGCTGGCGTTGCCGCGCCAGCACCGCCCTCCGTGAGCCCGGTCACCCCCGGCCACCCTCCCCGCGGAGAGGGGGACCCCCGCGGGGCCAGGGCGCAGCGGGCGCCAGAAGAGACTCTTGGTCCTCGTGTGCTGGCTCTGCTCGGGTCTCCTCCCCGCCACTTCTCCGCCTCGGCCGGCCCGGGACGCTCCGGTGCGCAGTCCCGCCTCCCTGGGCGGGCCCATACGCGACCCTGCCGGTCCTGCGGGGAGCGGTCTTGCGGAGAGCGGCCCAGCGGCCGCTGGTCCCAGAGCGGCGGTACCTCGTGCTTTGGGATTGCCCGTAGGTTTCCCGAGGGATTTCCCTGCACGTGAACGGGGAGGGAGTTTCCGTCGCCCGATTCCCATCCGGGCCCGGGTGCAGTGCGGCCTCCCGCCGTGCCCCGAGGACCGAGGGTGGCCTCCATCAGAGCCTTGCGGCCCTGGGCTGTGGAGAGACCGGGCCGGTGTGGAGTGTTCCTGTAAAACCCAGGCAGCAGGCAGTGCTTTTTTTCCTAAATATCATATTACCTCACTGGTTTCATTTTTACTTTTTTCTTGCTCCTTTATTGACAGAAATAAATCTCAGTGGGGTTTTTTTGTTGATAAATGTTCCTAAATGCTGTCTTTTGGGGATACCAAACCTCAGGCTTCCAAAAGAGAAGGGAAAAACCAAACCCAACCCATTAACGATTCAGATTTTAATCTAGCCAGGCTGGAATCCTCTGGGTGCTGTCTAGACTGGCTGCAGCCACAAGTCCGTAATTAAGGAACACACATACATCCTAACATTAGTTTACCAAAAAAGGTTGGGAATGGTTGGCGACTGGGGAAACCTGGTTTATGGTGAGCTACTTGATCATCATCTATTTATTAAAGGGGTCAATACACTCTGGAAATGAAGGGGGTTTGGTGAACTGAATCATGACAGAGCTGTTTGGTAAATCCTGCTGAGCAGATATCAGATGTTCTCTGTCCTGGATTGGGCAATCTCATAGTTTCCAATGGTTGGGGAGTGTTTTAACCACTGAAGCATGAGGTTTTGATTTTTTTTTAAATTTTTTTTTTTCCTAAAAGAGAGGATTGTTGTCCACACAATCTTTTTTTGCCATTTTGACCATGTTCACATTTTTTGCTCAGTCTTTGGCTGGCAGATGAGAAAGCTAAATCTGAACACACTGTTCTTGGCAATGACTTGTGTTTCCACTCTTCCAGTCAGTGGGATCATGATTTCCATGTTGAATTTGCTTTCCCCTTATTGTGAAGGCACTCAGTTTTGCCCTCATTGTTTCCCAGGTACTGGTTTCTCTCTGGCCCTTTGTCCCTGGCTCAGTGTAAGATGCATCAACTCATGGCAGTGGCAGATTTTACCATGTTTCTGCTCTTGCTCCTACTTGGTGCAAAATCTTCCCAGCAGGAAGCCAGCAGTGCCTGGCTCAGCCATATGCTATCAGCCAAGGAGCTTTCCAACAGCTGCCACTGCCTGAGTGACTGGCAGTGTCATCCTGGGGGACAAGCACCCCCGTGCTTGTGTGCTCCTGCCTCTGCTGACCCCCTTCCCCAGTCCTCCCAGCCTCCCAGAGCCACACCAGAGCCTGCAGGAAGGACTTTCCTCACGCCATGTTCCTGGGCTCATTGGATTGAATTTTATAACAAAAGCCATGGTGCTTCACAGGCACCTGTTTGGTTTTAGTGATCTGTAATAACAACAAAAAAGTAATTTTCAAGTGTGACACAGCTTAATTTATCCACATTGGTGGGTTTAAGAGGAATACATCATAAATGCTCAAGGTCCCTTTGTATGCAGTGGCTCTTTGTAAATTGACTCCTCCAACAAAAGTTGATTTCCTTTTCCAAGTCAGCATTTTGTACTTGTACAACCCGTAATTAGTTTGGGTGGCAAGAAATAAAGCTCCTGGTTTATATTGATGGCGGGATAGCCTTGGGTCTTGCCCTACCAGCCTCCTGTTGGACCACATCTTCCAGATTTCCTGCCCTTCACTGGAACTCGCAGAAGAGAAAACCCCCTTGGAAGGCTGTTCCTTTGTGCTGGATCCCAATTCTTGTCCCATTTCCTGGCTAATGCTCCCCACTGCTAAGGGCTGGTCCTTGCTCAGAATTATTCAACATAATCTGTCCCAACAAGTTTTCCCTTTGGTTTTCAAACCCCACACAAAGCACTGATGAAAAGTAAGATTCCTTCGTTATTCCTGAGTCATTCTGTTGCAAAGAATCCACTCAGATGTCTTGCTGTCTTGTGTCTGTACTTTTTTGGGTCTGTGTTCAGGCTTTGTACATCAAAATAAAGTGAGCTCTGCTTTCATGCAGAAAGGGCTGCGTCTGCTGCAATGAAAGTGTGGAGAGGAGGGTGACAGCACACATCTCAGGAGATGTAAGCGTACATCTGCCATTCAGCTTTATTTTATTTTGGATAAAAAATAAATCTTGATTCTGACAGGCAGCTACTGGAGATTTTAATCAAAGTACTCAAGTCTGCATGAGCTGCACAAGCACTTGGACACTCTGGCTTCTCCCTGGAACAAATGAAGATTTCTATGGAGCCTGAAATCTGAGCTGAGAAGTGTGGAACTTCAAAGTGGATGTTTAGTCAGGGATGCGTCTGAGACATTCGGCTACTTGGTGATGCAGAGTGCTCAGGAATCCTGCGCCTGAGCTGCTCTGGGGTACTGTGTGCAACTTCTGTCATGTCCCGTCTTGTCCATGCCCCCTCCCTGCCTGGTTTGGTCTCTTGTGCAGCACCGTGAGATCAATTAGTCTCTGCCTCCCCTTTCACACTCCCTCAGATCTTCAAGCCTCCAGAAAAAAACCCTTGACACCAGTGTAAAGAAATGGTGGCCCATTAATCAAGACAGAGCATGTGCCAAGCTACTTTCTGTGCTGCTCAAGTGAGGATGGCAGGTCACACACAGTCACTTTGCAGGTTGGCTCTGCTCTGCAACCTGATTCTCAGCAGTAGAGCCCCAACTTTACAAATTTTCATTTCTGTAGTGACTCAGTTTTTGCTAAATAGGAATATCCTAGGCCTCCTCCAAGGTGTACACTTGAGGATATTCCTTTTCCGTGCTAGACAGCAAAGGAGATGAAGGGGAAAGACTGGTAACCTTCAAAATACTGTTATGGCTATGATGTTCTTCTCAGAAACACCCAGACCGAACTGCCCACACTTGCAGGCATTCCACATCTCACCACACAGCCCAAAGTAACCCAAACTCCGAGGGATTGATTTTCATCTTCTGGTGTTCCTTCATGCAGCTTTTAACTTTTCCACTTCCTGAGTAGTCACTTGGTTACCATTAAGCACTGGTTAACAGTTTCAAAATCCTTGGTATCTTTCCTAATATTTGGCTCAATAACCTGCTAGCCAGCAGCTTCACTGCTGTGGCTACAAGCATTCCTGCTGTCTGCAGATGCATGTAGAGCTGTGTCATTCCTTTGTGCTGGCACCAGGAAGGAAGGTGAAGCAGAACCATGGGGGAGTTGGGCTGTGCTTTGCATCGGCTGCAGCCCACCTGCTCCAGGTCATTAATTTTTTAGTGTAGTCAGTCCTCACCTTGATGTTGGTGCTGTGCGCATGCCTGCCCAGCACCTCCCTGCCCCTTGCCCCATCCCTCTGCATCTTCAGTGGTTCACAGCACTGGGATGCCTCCACAGAGGCCAACCCACAATTCAGAGGTGTGAGACAAAGCGGATGCGCTGGGAGTATGCCAGGTCCAAGACATAGAGCAGCAGGTTGACATAGGTGAAGATGGCAATCACCAGCTGGCTGTCCCAGGGGCACTTCCCCTTGGCGCAGAGGCCAGGGCGTCGTGGGGAGCCATACTTGCTGTCAAAGCAGAACACTGGCCAGATGACCGCAGCACTCATGTAGAGCAGCACAGCCCCAAAGGTGTAGATGACCACAGAACGCTCAAAAGGGAACCACAGCAAGGCAGTCTTACCTGTGACACTGAAGGCCACTACCACCACTGTCACCACAAAGCAAAAGCTGTAGACAGCCACACACCACTGTGTCGCCACGTATTTACCATACTGGCTGTCGTTCACCAGTGCCCCAAAGATGATGCAGGCCACAAAGGCCTGAACGATTTTCAAGAGCCCAGAGATAGTAGCCATGTAGCTGGTGACTTGTCCTGGTTTTGCCCTGGTTAAGAACACCTCAGTGGCATACGCGACAAACAGAAGGCCCGCAAAGACGCTGGCTGCAATGCGGAAATCTCTCACCTCACAGCCGATGGGGTAACAGCCCACCTGGACGAAGTAGAGCGGGTAGATCACTGCAGCTGTGATGGACATGAGTGTGGCAAGCATGGCAAAAGCAGCAGTAAAGTTTCCCCAGGAGAGACTCAGGCAGCTGTGCAGGTGTGTGAACTCACAGGTGATGATGAACACAGTGATGGCAAAGCAGAAGGTCCAGACAAACATGCAGAAGGTGCCATATGCGGCACTGAACCCCCCTTGGTGGGCAACCAGGCTGAATGTGGTACATCCGAAGGTCATCTGCAGCAATCGAGCTATTCCTACAGGGGAAGTCACAGCAGCTGTGTTCAGATATGGCCCTCCCGTGCTCTCCATTATCTTTCCGGTCCAGCAGACAATGCACTCAATGCCTTCTCAAATGTCCTTTCTGGCTCTTGCACCTTTGCCCTGAGGCACACCTGGTCCCAGCTCAGTGGAGTGGCAGCTCAAATCTCGCTGGTCTCTGCCGGCATCAGTGGGAGCTGCCTCTGACGCTGCATCTCTGGCAGCTCTCTGCACAGACCTGCGGCTGCAGGGAGGTGACTGGCTGGCTCTGCCCACTGGCTGTAAGCTCAGGGTGCTGCTGTTTGCTCTCTGCTTCCTCAGGTCTGAAACCTGCCTCTGTGCTGTCCTTTGGCTGTCTCCTTTCCCGTAGGATGGTGCTTTCCCTGGAGGCTGACATTTATTCCATTTTCGCTCCGCAGCTGTAGCTTTATGCTGCACCGTTCACAGGAACCTGGAGTATAAATAGGGGTTTTATTAATAGTTCTGGAATGAGTCCTGCCCCCACTCAGCTGTTGGGAGCGGGTGTTATTTAACACTGAAGCTGCGAGCTCCATCAAAGGCTCTTGATTATCCTTCTGCTGTTCTTTTAGAAACTCTAGGGTCACTGGAATGCTGCCGTTCTCCACACAACCCCCTGCGCTGAGGGGAGGTGGCTGGCTGTGGCAGTGGGCTGTGATACGGCCGTGCTGCAGGAACAAGAGCTCAGTTCTGCAGACCCAAGAGCCCCTGAGAGGGGGCACAAGCCCAAAGGCAGCACAAACCCTATAAAAGAAAGGATTTAGGCCAGAGGCTGAATAAAAGCTGACTCACTTTGCTGCAGTTGATCTGGAGCAGTGATACATTTACCTGCTGTACTTTGTGTGACAGCTTGTGGCTGTGAAGGTTTACAGCACCCGTCCTCAACATTTCCTTAAACTCTTCCCTGTCTCTCTTTTAAATTTATGTGGAAATCAGTTTTTCTTGTATCTCTGAATGCAACAACCAAATACAATTGTTTTTTAAAAAATTGCTTTGATATTCTTAGCTCTGTTTTGGAACACAGATTTCAATAAATAGTGTCAAACCCTCCCTCCTGTGAGATCAAAGCTTTCACAATGAGCCATTCCTGGTATACAGTGCTCCCCAGACGTCACCTCTCCCCACAAGTGTCTTAATTCTATCTCCAAAAGCCCCAGACAAAATTGCTGATGTAGCTTCAGAATGGGACTGGGTGAATGTTTCCACCACAACATAGTAGAAAAATTCCTCCCTTACCCCACAAGCAGCATTGCTGACTCCTCACCTGCAGTGGTCATCCCAGTTTGGAAGCAGAAAAAATTACTGATGGAATGGCTCACATGAGGACAGTACAAATTTTTGGCTGTAACGATAAAACGATAAAACGTGCCTACCTTCAGCTTTGTCACCATCTTGTAACCTCAGTGTCTCTTTCATTCATCTCAAGTACTTTCCATTTTCCTTAGAAAGGCCTCTGGTGCTAAAAGTACAAAAGCCTGCATTCATTTGGGGTGGAAGTTGCACAATTAACATCACAATAACCAGGAAATGCAGCAGGACAGCTGAGGAACTCCAGGTGAACAGGTTCTCATCCTGAAATCTTGCCTTTCCTGACTCTCTATTAATCCTTCACTTCTAGCAGGCCTCATTGGCAGTGGGTCACTTTCTGTATTGTGGCACTTTCTGGTGCATCACTTCCCCTCTGCCCAGGGACCAGGAGAAAGCACAGGGACACCCCATGTCATGGCCTACCTGAGGACACATCACCCCAGCAGTGACACCGGGGCTCAAGGCAGAGCTGGTCCTGCTGCTCAGCTTCTGCTTTCCCATGGGAAGTGGTGCCCCTCTGAAGAGCCCTCAGCACCAGTCAGTGCTGGCAGAGGGCAAAGGTCCCCAAAATCACACTGGCGGAGCAGTGCACCAGACAGACCACGGCCACTTTTCCCTCAGAAATAAAGAACCTCATCTAGTCAAAAGATCACAGAATACAAACACATGGCACTGAATTCTTCCAGTCTTGCGCTTTTGTCACTGGCTTCTGCACGGCAGAAAAGAGATGAAAAACATAATCAGGACAATTCTACTTTTATATCCAAGTCATTAAAATATAGAGGATATCAGTAATTTCTGAACTGATCATAGGGAAACTGCACTGACATTTTCCTGTTCTTCAGTTTCACTGGGAGCACCAGTCATTTTCTCTGTAGTTTTTCTTTATCTTCAATCTGTGTTAATCCCATCATGCACAGGAAGACAGATGATTGTGGTGGTCTGTGTGTGGTCCTGCCCGAAAAGGAACCAAAGGGCTACAGTTTACTTACCCAAAACAAGGGATCTCACAAGCAGCACCACTGTTCTAACCTGGCAAGGTCTGTCTTGAAAGTACAGGGAATTTTTCTAAAATCAGGCCCAAATTCTCTGTGGCCTATATGCTGTGTAACCATGTACACAACTGCAGGCACACACAGTTGGTCCCAGGACCTCGTGCAGTAGGGATGTGCAGCTGTGCTCCTTGCGCAGGTCTCCCCACACCCCCACACTGTGCTGCAGGGTGAAGCTCTGCTCCAGCCACCCACATGCTCCCACCCAAGGAACGGTCTCCTCTCCAGCCTCAGTTATGCATTCTCAATCCCTCCCTTGTTCTCCTCCCACTACTATCAAAGGGGATTCTCTCTGCTGAGGTGGGTGTGTTCCCAAGTGACTAGAAGAGAAATATGTTGGTGCTTGTCTTATGTTCTCTGCCTTTTCTGCTCCAAATGCTTCTGATGCTCTGATCAAACATTTCCCTCACTGGAAGAGAGGCCTTTGCAGCAAAACCAGATCTCCCTCCACCTTACAACGCAATGCCCTGGACAACCTGGGGAATCACAGGCAAGCCAAAAATGCTGTGAAAGTCTGCAAACATCAGGTGCTGGGTGAAAGTCTCTGTACTTAAACCTTATATTACAACCTCTTCATCAGAGAAACAATGACAAGGAACACTGCAATGGGAACACAGAAATCTAATGAATACAAAACGTCAACACCACCCTTAGCCCTCTCCCAGGCACAAGCGACCATCAGGATAACCCATTCAAATGAGCAGCATATACAACTTTACAAAGACATAGGTATAGTTCTCTGGTCAGCCCTTATAAATAGCATTTTACATATTAAAATAAATATGTCCACGTTGCCAAAGTACCAAGAGGTTTCTTCGTTATTAAAAAAAAATATGTTACAATATCATTTATATTTCTTGCTTAGTTTAAAAAAGTAATAAAAAAGTCATTTTATAAAATAATATGAATAAATTGAGTACAAGAGTGTCCATCCCTAGCACATGTCCTGGGTCTGTATATTGTGACTCAGCATGAGATGCTAACCTCCAGGAAGTAATGTAATCATTTCTTCACTTCTAGTTGGACAGAAGAAATCCAGTGCTTGCTTTTTTCACCACTTGTAATGAGTCTATGATGTAAAATTCATGGCAAGGGAAGATGTCCCAGATCTGGGGAAGGTTCTCATTGCTGCTATTTATGGCTTTGCTTTGCTACTCCCTGTATCCGACTGCCTTGTGTAACACAGGAAGAGGATGTGACCGGCTGAAACTTAGCCCAGGAGTTTGGAGGGAACAAGTTCCAGCCAAACAGTGTAAGCAAGAAATTGCTGCTTGCCTGGTTTTTTGTTTTTTTTTCTTTCTGTTCTTGACACACCATAAGCGTGCAAGAGTGTGGGAGCATGTGAGTGCACAGGTGTGAGTGTGCATGGGTATGAGCATGCATCTGCCTGCAGAAACGTTAAGGAAGAAGATTAGAAAGTTTGGGAGAAGGGCTGAGAGTCTCTCTCTCCCCTCCTGATCTAATCTCTGCCCCTCTGATGAGCCCTCCCTAGTTACCACTGCTGAGCATCCCCAGGAGTTTACTGGGCTCCAGGCCCTGCTGCTGTGCCATCTTCTGAACATCGAAACCCATGTGCATGAGGAACTGGATCACATTCATCTCCTGCCCTGTGAACTGGTCCCTGATTGTGGGGCACGAGGGGTTGCAGTGAGGCCATGGACAGCTGTCAATCAGGTGAATTGGGCAGCCTTTCAGAGGAGCCTTCCCATTTTTGTTGCTCTCATGGAGGCTCCGATCCCAACAGTGCAGGGCACGGGGTAATGATGTCCCCTTCACCTGGATGTCAGTCCAGTGACTGAAAAGACAAACCATACAGATCACATTAGAGGGGTCCGGCTGCCAGGACAGGTTCATTCCCAAGCTGCATCCCCGTTCACCTCTCACAGGATCTGCACAAGCACTTACTTGCGTGTGATGATCTCGTGGGACAAACAGGCAGGAGCAAAGCTCGCTCTAAAGGAAAAAACAGAAACGTGGATATGTCTTGAAGGACAAAGTAAATCTCACTGAATCAAACCTTCCAGACTAGGGAGAGGGTGGAATTTTACACAAAAATGAAAAAGGCAAGATTCTTGATGTAGATGAACTAACAGTCACCAAATTTACAACACTCCTTTTTCAGCAGAGGTCTGAGAACACTAGGACACTAGATAAGAATGTCTCTTGGAAACAAATGAGACAGGTTTTTCTCAATGAAACACTTACGTCACATCCTTCAAGGTGTTTCTCAGCTCTCTACCCAAATTCTGGATGTAGAGCCACTGCCCTTCCTGAACAGGCTGGCCAGTTAGGTGTACGTTGTCTACAGTAAGCTGGGCCTCATCGAAGAGCCACTGGACAACAAAGACTGGGCCTAGAAAGACAAAAATTTCAGAAAAGGGATTGCTCCAAGCTAGTTACAGATACAGAGGAAACCCTAAGTCCATTTGATCTCTCTCCTTTGGTACTTACATCGAAGAGTGGGGTAAATCTTATATCCAAAAAAGCAATTCCATTCCTCTCCCTCTTTAAACTGCAGTTTACAGCGTTCAGGAACAATGCCATTCCAGTATCTAGAAGACAAAGCAATAACAGAATGGGAGGCACAGGGCAATCCTAACAATGTATCCTCTCCATATCCTAGTTTCTGTTTGGATTAGAATTTCAACTGACAGAACAGCTCTCACAGAAGCACTGTCCCATCAACACATTTTAGAGCATCTACAACTGTACATGTTCTTTCGCACATCTAGACTTTCCATTATTGTCTTTTCCAATAAAATACTTGAAAAACCACTGATGTAGACAATACTCCTTAAGTATCAAAGTGAAGGAACACAGAGGAGGAGGAGATCTTTTCCACACTCTAACCTCTTAAAGTAGTGTACTTTAGAGCATCTGACTGTACCTTATTCCTCTTCTAATGGCTTCTGTTGGAGCACATGTTATGGTATCAATACAGTCGGTTCTGCGATACTGTTTGTTATCTAGGAACCATCCAGAGTCTGCCAAGCCTCGAACCTGAATCCCTTGATAACCCATCTCCTCCAGCTGCTCTGCCACTCGATCCACATTCAGGAGCACTCCTGTCCCTCCAGCACTGCAACAACAACATCAACACTGCATGAACACTGTAACACTGAACCTTCTTCAGCACTGACATGCTATAAAGACCTTCATCTACCCACAAAAGAGCTATCCAACCATTCACCACAAACTTGGTAGACACCACATTATTTCCTGGCTTTGCAAAACTCAGAAATAAAGCTAGTGCTGAGTAATAATCTGGTAGCTCAGAAGTAAAGTCCTGTTGTTACTCTCTTTCCTGGGAGATACATGTGCTCTGTATCATTTCCAAGGGGGTTGGCAGCTCAGAAACTAAAAGCATCTGAAGTGAGACAAATTCACTCCTTGCAACTTCTCTATTACGCTCCCATGTAATATACACTGAGTGTACCAGAGCTTTGTGCAACACAGGATGATCCAGAGCACCTGTGTGAGACAAGTTTGGTTTTTATTTTGGTGTCCTGAAACAATTCACAGGAGGTGTGTGTCTTATGATGTTGGCCAACAGGAACCAGCATTCTTGATGCACAGAAGAACGCAAAGCTTTGTTATCATTTTCTCAGTTTTCTCTTAAGTGGACCAGAAGCTGATGAAGTAATATGGTATCATCCTCTGTTGACCACTTACAGGAGAAAACTGACCAGAGATACAGGGTTTGCTGTGTTAGTGTTACTGTACTCCTAGAAGAAATGTTTCAGGAACTGCTGAGACCTCCTCCCTTAACAGCTTTCTGCTGTGGAAAGCTCTCTTCACCAAACGGAATCTTGTGGATACCTACCTGCTCCCCGCTAGCAGCAACACTTTTGCAGTGCTCAGACCTTTTCCCACCAGCTCCTTTATAACCTCCTGTATGATCAGTGCTCCCATGAAGGCATATTCATCTGGAAGACAGCTCAGTGTCAAAAAAATTCCTTCCTGTCCAGGCTCAGACTTTTACTTCCTCTCCAAAAATGTTTAAGAACCTTCCAAAGGGATTACGAATCTAAACTCAGGCTCATTTTATCCACCTATACCAAATACACCTAACAAGAGGTTCTCCCCCACCCCATACAAAATGTGCTGCCCTGAAAGAGAACAGAGTGAATCGAATACTCAATTACACAAGCACCTTCCTATGACAGTGCTTAGAAATGAGTAAACTTGGAAAAGGAAAACAAGAAGGAAGGTACTGGAGGAACACACATCTTCCTACCACCTGGAACCTCAGTTCCAACTTACTGCTTCCCCGTTTTCCCAATTCATCAAGCCAATTCAGAGAAGCAATGCTTCACAAGATGTTACGCATACACAGACACTGCTTCCTTGGCATCACCGTGGTTGCTGGTGTGTAACTGCTCCAAAGGAACAGCTCCAAGGAGCTGGGATGAGGTGAAAAGGTCCCTTACTGTGACACCACCAGAACGACATCTGATGGTAATGCAGCATGTATTAAGATGAATTATGCTGTTTCCCAAAGAAACCTGCAGACAGCTTTAGCTTGACACATGATGGCTCCTGCCTAAGGCAAAACATCCTTCTGATAAAAGTCTGACACTAAATTCACAGTCCTGCCTCTCAGGTCAGCCATGCAAAAGTTACATGCAACAGTCCATGGTCCCTCAGCTACAGCAATTAATTTGCTGCGTGCTGGAACCTGGAGATTCATCTAAAAGGAATT
The DNA here is from genome assembly GCF_017639235.1 of Corvus kubaryi. Classification (NCBI taxonomy): domain Eukaryota; kingdom Metazoa; phylum Chordata; class Aves; order Passeriformes; family Corvidae; genus Corvus; species Corvus kubaryi. The sequence goes on from NW_024581084.1 coordinate 3,038,302, forward strand.
TTGTTCCTCTAATCCTTACATACTGCATCAGTGTAACATCTCTGCAAGCAGTGGCTCTGAACTATGTCAAAACAGCCTGAGCTAAAGAGATCAGGATGTTTTATCTGGAAGTAGCTTGATATTCTTTCCTGCCCTTCAGCAAGAAAAAGCCTGTTTCTCGTCCACGTGGTTTCACAGAAGTCTGGCCACATCCTTTAATGTGTGATGTCTGGGGCAGCAACGGCCCATCAGCAACACTCACTTTTCTCAGACTTGGAAGAGGCACCACTCCAAACATCACTTGAGCAATATGGGATGAATCTGTAAGAGAGAGCTGTGTGAGTCCGGCTGTGCCTCTGACACGCACAACAGGGTGAGGATGGGGTCACCTAGCTGGAAGAAAATAAAATCCTGGGAAGGGGAAAAGGGAAGAGTTTCTGTCCAATTTGACAACTTACCTTCCTGCACACCAAGTGACAACTATAACTGTCTTGAATTTTCTCCTGAACACTGGTAGTTTTACTGAATTAAATCAATAAATAACGTGTCTTTTACCAATCTAATTGAAGCACTAAGCTCAGTGGATGGAACGATGAACCACGACTTTGCTCTCAGCTATTCTGCCAACACAGTGGATGCCCTGTCACAGGGCAACTCTCTGTGCTTCAGTTTTTCACATGGAAAATGAGAAGAATCTAGTCAGTGCAGTGTAAATGCTGACTGCAACCATTGGAGGTTTTTGCAGGAATTAACTTCTCATGTCTCTGTCTTGCAGAAGATAAATTAACATCCCTTCTGTGTAGATGCATATATAAACTAGTCTCTCTCATTTCTCTTCTTTGAACTAGGAGAGCTGCTCCACATTCTTCTCAAATTGTCAGATGCGTAACACACTATCAGCCCACCGCTCATGATGGATTCAGCACTGCAGCTGTTTGAGAAGGCTCTCTAAGGTATCCCCAGTTTTTCTCCATTAGATCACCCCAAAACTCCAAGGAGATTGAACTTAAGTTTCTCTGGACCTTGTCAGCCCTACATATTAGAGAGTTGAACTGCAGCAAATGAGGAAACACACAATTTCCTTTTCCAAGTATTAGTCTTAACTTGTCTCTGCAGCACTCTTGCTAGCCTAAAAGGCAGGAGATGCTGTTTAAGTATAAAGCTATTTCCCTCCGTTGTCCCTCCTTACACCATGTTTGCATTCCACCAGTGGGGATTTTCTTCTGGCTGAGAGGACAGGATTCCAGTTCCTGCAGATGGGCACAAAGAAACAAGAAACATACAGATGACAGTCTGTGATTTCAGAGGAATCGTGGGAGCCTCATGCAAGACCTCTGACCACACAGAAAACAAACATCCATGATGAAAAACATTGGCAAGGGAAGTGGAAGGAACATTTCTAAATTTGCCCTTAGGCAGATTTGACATTAAGAATTTGATTCGTGCTACAGATGAAGCCTGTCTAGAAGCTTCTTGTAGTACAGAAGAGACCTGTGATGCCTATTTAAGTACCTCCCCAGAATACAAATCCTAGCAGGTAAATTCCAATATACTCAATTAGATGATCTGTGTGAGTGACGGAGGTTTGGCTGCCTAGGAGGCTGCAGCGTGAGAAGAGAGCGAAGAGAGCAGCACCCATTCCCGGCGATGCCTGCGCACCCAAACGCCTGCCCGTGCCCGCGGCACGGGATCTTCACGGGGCAGCAACCAGGCACCTTCCAGGGCGGTGGTGACAGCGGGCGCTACCTCAGCCCGGTCCCAGTCCCTCGGGGTTGCCCAACGGGGTGGAGGGGACGACTTACCCACGCGGGTCGCGGGCCACTCCCGGGAGCTCATCAGCCGCCGCATGGTGTCGTAGCGGGTGTCGCAGTTCTCCCTGTTGAAGCAGTACCACCCTCCTGGCGAGAGGACAGGGGTCAGCCGCCCCGAAGGGCCGGGGGCTCGCGGGCGAGGGACGGCGGCCCGCAGGGGCCGGGGCACCGAGGGCAGCCTCGGGTCGCCGCCCCGCTCGTGGCCGCCGTTGCGGAAGTCGGGGGCGCCGGCGCTCACCTTCCAGGAACAGCAGCCACCGCCGACTGCCTTTGGACTCCTTCAGGTAGTAGCTGCGGGCACAGACAAGGGGCAATGCCTAAGCGGGAGCCGGGCCCGGCCGCAAGGCTCTGGAGCCAGTCGGGCCGGGGCGCCGGGACCACGCCGAGGCGACGGGCGGCGGGCAGGGGCGGCGGCTCTGGCGGCGGCGCCGCTCGCGTCCGCCCGGGGA
>NW_024581084.1:3040940-3184258 GCF_017639235.1 Corvus kubaryi
TGGGCGGCACTGCCCGCCCCGCCCCGGGACGTGCCACCGCCGCTTCACCGGCGCAGCTCGGCGCCGCGCCCCCCGATCGCTCTTGTGCGGGATCCCCCACGCTGGCCGGGGGATGGCCCGCGGTGCCGGACTCCGGCCTGGCCCTGGCCCCCAGAGCGCAGCGGGAAGCGGTCGTTTGGTCCCAGACATCGGCGTTCGGTCTGATTAGCTTCCGCGGCTGACCGGGGCCGGCGGCGGGTCGTCCCCGGCCGGAGGATGCTGCTGCCGGGAACAGGAGGGGACGTGGAGGCCCCGGGCGTGCCGGAGTCACGGCAGGCCGGAGGCGGGGGTTCCGGCCCCCTTGCTGCCCCCAGCCGCTGGCGCGGCTTTCCCGGGGGTCGAAGCCTCCGCGCCGTAGAGGCTTCGCCCTGTTGCTCTCGGCAGCTCGTGAGGTTTACCGCCGGCCGCTCTCCCACGGGGCCCGGACGTTTCCAGGAATTGCAAGAAAAATCCTGGAGAAAAAGCCGTGTTGTCACCAGAGTGCCGGTCATCTGAGAGAGGGGAAATTCCTTGGAAATGGCCTTATCGCAGACCTCGGAGTTAAAAACCGGGGAAAAAACAGAGAAAATGCTACGCTTTGAATACTTCATTTAAATACGAAATAGGACAACTCACACTCCTCGACAGCCTTCCAGAAAGGAGCAGGAAGACTGTCTTAACTGGGAAGTATAATCTATCTGGGATCAGAAAAGGTGAAAAGAGTATAATCTTAAAATAGCACGTGGAAGGTTTTTTTGTCAAGCTGGAATTAGGGCTGTCCAACTGCTGCAACTACATTTTTTACCTTACTGTGTTTGGACTTTCTGAATGTAGACTCAGCTCTATGTTTCCTACACACGTAGCGTGTGGTTTTGGTTTGCTTGCCATGTTGGGTTTTTTATCTTTCAGTTACTCTTACGTACTCTCAGTTCTTGCTCTGTTCTCACTCAGATTTTTACCTCCAAATGTTATATTTAAGTGCTAATACTGACAACAGTATCTTTGAAGCCAAGAAAAGCTACTCAATTGACTGTGCACCTCCTCAAGTGCACGATATGCACTCCCTGACAGGTTTTTGGTCTCAGCACATTTCTGCATCATTGTATCTTTCTGTACACTGGCCTAAACCTCCTTCCTCACTGTCCGTGCCAGGTCCAAGCAATGGATCACTGAGACTAGTTACAACAAGTTAAGGAACTCATCAGTTGGCCTGAGCAGAGCTTCATCTGGAAACTGGCTCAGTTAGTGCAAAGTCTGAAGCAGAAAGTCCTCAGAGTGTTCCAGGATCCCTGGAAGATTTGGCATAAACAACTTCAGGACCTCATAGTCCACTAGGTATAGCAAGAAAACAGGAGGGGTAAGATTGCTGAACTCCATCCTTCACAGTAAAGCTGCCGTGCCTCCCATTGCCAGGCTTGCATTCCTCCTGGTGTCCCTGCTCTTTCTCTCCATGGAGGGCTGAGTTCCTGCACTCTCTAATGCCTTGCTTGGTAACCAGCTGGCTGCAATAAGGGGCAACCAATTCTGATGCACCAGGGAGGAACCTTATGGCAGAGAGGAATGCATGTTAAAGTTGCAGATCTTTGTCCTAAGAAGTGAAGCAAAGAACTTTAAGTTTTGCCTGGCTTGGCTTTACTGAGCCCTCTTCAGCTTTCTGACCTCTGGTTCAGGTCACTCAGGGGAGGGTTCATTCAGAGCACTCCTACTACGCTTCCAAAGTTCAGTAAAATGTTGTATTACTTGTCATGGCCGAGCAAGGGGCTATGAGGAAGAATGTAAGGCTGTAGGTCTGGTATAACAGCCTTTCTAACTTCTAAACATTTAAATCTGGTACCGTTCAACTCCTTGACATACTGAACTTGAGTGAACATCGAAGTGACACAGATTTTGGAGAATTTTGTAATACTTCAGCATGAGAGGTTCACTGAGTTTTAATCTTTTGATAAGACCCTCCCTACATTGAATAGATTGGCCTCAGTACAAAAAGAAGCTCAGAGAAAGCTGAAAGAATTGGAGTCCTGCTCCAAGCACTGGAGATTTGGCATTTTTATTGGTAGGAAGGAGGTATGTAGGAGGCAAGCAAGAGACTTGTAGTGATTGGAAATAATGTTAAGGGAGATACAGTTTCCATTTAATACCTTTGAAAGTGAAATGTCCTGCATAATGTGCTCCACTATGTCCCAAGATATGTTCAGTATATTGGACTATCCTATACAAAAGCTTATGAGACAGTTCTGAATTCCCTCGTACCCTGCCAGGACTAAGGCAGTCCCAGCACTTGCCCTTTAGATGTTTCCCAAGGAAACCCAGGAACCAAGAGGGTTACACCTGGGTCCTGTGTAAGGACTCGTACCACAGGTATGGTTCCCCTTCACAGCTACCTCTCATTCCTTATTTGAGCCACTCTGCAGTCCTGGCTCAGACCAAGCTCCCTGGCTCATTGCTTGGGTCTTGTGTTGATCAGAAGTATGTGTGTGGTGTAAGTTACCCCATACAGCACCACTCACCGACAGAATCCTGCTTTTACACAGTCATGTTACTGCTGCCTCCTCTGACCCCGAGGCCAGGGGTTGTAAAGAACTCCAGGAGAGCAGCAGAGCCCTCTTAAAGCCTGCGTACAGATGTCATGTGCTGAGTGATGCTCGGGTAGGAACCACCTCTTGAACATCCCCAGGACACTCTGTGGTCAGTGATGTTGCTACAGGCAGCAGGAAACACTCCAGAATCATTGTTACTGTGATAAGTGGCTTGTTCTGCATCATATTTTGGAGCTCATTACTACATATTTCTAGATGTTCACAGCTAATTTCCTATTAATTTTGAAAGAAGAAAGAAAAAAATAAAAGCAGGTGAGGTTTTGCTGCTTTATGAAGAAGCAAATATGAGTTATTCCCTGTATGCCTGTGACAATGCAGATGCAGACAGTGCCAGGGCTATGTATTGAATGCAAAGCACCAGCTGCCTGAAAAGTGGGATTAGGGAAGATCATTCTGCAGCATGTTCACTGTAATTACCAAAGAAATGCAATTTATGACGAATTTTTGGAGGATGTTTGGCTGGGGCTCACCTGGTAGATTTGCAGGCATCCTCCAGCCTGACAGGGCTCAGGACTTACTGCTTCAGACTTTGCACTAACTGACTAACTGACCAATTTCCAGATGAAGCTCTGGTCAGAGCAGAAATCTGATATAAGGGTGTTTTCAGCCATTCCCAAATGGTTACTCTTTCTTTGTGGCACTTTAATGGACTCCAGGTTGTAGTCACCTCCCCCTTTTCTCTCCTGATGCTTCTAATTTCAGATAAATGTTTGAGATTAGAAGTGGCTCTGGGTATGAAATGTGACCCTTCACCTCCGTGCAACTTTGTGATTATGCCATACCATTAACAACCAGAATCACTTCTAATCCCACAATTTGGAAATGTTCAGATCAAATTACATTGGTGTCTTTTTAACAGGAACAACGTTTCTTTAAGGGAAGTGTCACTTCCAGATGCAAAAAAGGAAACAGCTGCCTGCTTCAGACATCAAATAGGAGCTACACCCATCCAGAAATGAGACCAATTTTGGACTATGAAACTCAAAATGTGTCTTTCAAATTGGAATGGCTGCTCTGCCTGAGCAGGGGGATAGTCACTGCAGTTAACAAAGGCATCTTAATTGCTTCTTCTCCTCCAGAAAAAAGTATTAATTAGTGGAAGAATGGGATATCTTCATTATGTGTGAGATAGTTGCAGAGCTTTGGATCTCTCCCTATTTTAAAGACTAAGAAGTACTTGAATATCATAGATATTTGTTGCACCCTATTTTAGACGAAAGCGTGTCAGCTTTCAGAAAATCTTGCCCTTAAGTCCTTACACCTCTCCATGTATATTTACAGCAAAAGGAATTTGAAAAGGTTGGGAACTGTATATCCTGAACACTGTAGCTCTATAAATATGATGGCAATGATACTGCCCAATGGAATGAACAACACGTAAAGACATTTTAAAGCATTGTTTTAAACATTATTCACCTGGACATCCTTTATTACTATCTCTACATCTCACTGAACAGTTACGGTGTTGGGTGGACTTACGAATCCACATGCATAAGCAAGGGGATGTCTCTCCATCATTAAAATTCTCATTTTCATCCCTTCTCTCACGCTGCTGATATGGTAAACACAAGCAAGTGTAATCTTCTATGAAAGTGTCTTTCCTTGAAAGGATCTTTTTCCTTTTTAAGACAAGCAAACCAGACATTTTTGTGGGTGCTGGGGGTAGAAGTGGAGACTTAAGCTTAACATATAGGATAAATATAGAAGAAGTAGAGAAAAGAGAAAGTATCTGGCGTGTGGTTACAACTTAGGCTAAATAAATTCCAGTGGTTACTCAAACTAAAAGTTTTGGGGTTTGTTTTTTTTTTTGGTGGGTTGTTTTGTTTTGTTTTTATGATAGCAAACTAAACAGACTGTCATCGAATCTGAGAGCGCCTTTGATGCAGAGGCCGTGCTGAGACTGAAGAGGAAACCCATAAATGAAATAAAGTCTCTGGGAAATTGTGTGTTGTGAAATGTACGATAATTTCGGTTCCTTGGCTGCAGCCATCTCTCCTGACCAGCTGAGTTTGCAGCACTGACCGCGAGGTTCCAAGTCAACTTTTTTCTCTTTTTGCCAGAAGAAATGGCTTTCAGGGGCAGCAGGATGCTGTGCTTTGTCTGACCAACGGCGCCCCGATTGTGACACTGCCTGGACGCTCCTGAGGCACTGAGAAGGCGCCAGGATGCGCCCCGCTCCCCTGTGAAATGCGGGGTTCGCCAGGGCTGCTATTTGGCCCAGAAGAACCTTCCCAGTACGCGCAGGGATTTTCGGTATCACTGCTCAGGAGAGAGACAGGGATCCACCAGCCCAAGGGATTTCTGGCCACCAGCGCTGCCTGGGGATGCCCGGGCCGGCCGGCCCTCGGTTCGGGGTCCCTGCCTGCGCTGCCGGGCAGGATCCCGGTTCAACGAGAAAATGTTTTATTTCCCTGGAGGAGGTGACTGATGCCGACATTGGAAACCCAAGGGACAACACAAGCGCAGTTAGGCACAGCGGGACGCGTGACTGCTCCCCCTCCCACTCCCCGCGGAGCTGCGAGACGACGGCGGCTCCGGAGCCGCCCCCACCCCGGCCCAGCGGGCAGGGCCGGGGGTCGCCCCCGCCCAGTGCCGGGGGAGCAGCCCGAGCCGCCCACCGTATGCCCTGTCCAAGGGCCGCTGCTGCCGCCAGCCCGCCCTCGCGCCCAGGAAACCGCACCCGCCGCGGGCGGACCGCTCCGCCCCGGCCTCAGAGCCGCCTGCCCGTCCCGCCGCGGGCCGGCTCCGCCAGGCCGGGACTCGCCCGCAACAGCTCGCTTCCGCAGCCGCCGGGCCGGGGCGGGCCCGCAGCAGGACGGCCCCGGGCCGACTCCGCCCCGACCGTGCGGGGCTGGCACGGCAGCGGAAGATGGCGGCGGCGGGTGGGGGAGGCGCTGCGGTGTCGGTGCTGGCGCCCAGCGGGCGGCGGGTCACGGTGCGGGTGGGGCCCGGCACGGTCCTGCTCCAGGTGGGTCCGCGGCGGGGTGGGGGGTGAGGGGAAGATGGTGGCAGGGCCGCGGGCTGGCTGTGACGCCTCTCTTCTTTCCGCAGGTCCTCGAGGAGGTCTGCAGGAAGCAGGGTGGCAGCCCCGGCGAGTACGGCCTGAAGTGAGTGCCGCCGTGGGGCCGGGGCCGGGCCCCGGTCCGGCTGCCTGCGGCCGTGGGAGAGGCCCCGCCCGCGGCCGCTCTCCGTGCCGGGCCTGGCGCTGCCGGAGCCCGCGCTCCGCCCGCGGGGTGTCCAGGGCCTGGCGGAGTCCGCAGCGGGCGGTGGGGGTGGGTGCGAGGGGTCGGGGCACACACTAAACTCTGTTCAGGTCGGTTCCTCCCGGTGTCCCTATGCCACGTTCCTTTCGCTGCTGGGACAGACGGCGAGGCCCCATGTCGCTGCCATGGGACACCTCATCCAGGTCACAGACCGGCAACGCCTGTCTCCCCTCTTACCTGGGGGTCTGACCCTCTGCTTTTATGGTGTCTTAATTGAGAGGTCATTTATTTGTCATTTGTCTGAATAGCACTAAAAAAGGAGAGTACTTTGGTATTTCACTAGGCTCGGTTATGTAGTCGGTTGCTGTTTATCTCTTTAAAACATTTAAAGGAAGAACATAGATTTGGATATCTTCTCTGTAACCTCTACAAACTGCAGCTGTTCTGGTGTGCAGAAGAGCTTTTGTTGATGGTGCTTTTATATTTACCAATTGTTCATTATTGAATCATTTTTTATGGCTTCTAGTCAGTCTCCTGGGAATTCTCTTGCACAATACCTGAACTTTGTATTGCTCATAGGCTCTGTTCCCCTTCAGGTTTCAGAGGAATGTTTTGGACCTGTCCTTGCAGTGGAGATTTGCTAGGCTGCCCAACAATGCCAAACTGGAGATGGTGCCAGTCACTAACAGAGCAGGAGTTGGAACCACGGTATGTTCATTTATGCAATGTGACCTGATCTGTTCATTTATCAGTTGTGCTGATATGATCCCATCAGATCTAATGAGCAAGGGCACAGGTTGGTGTGGCCATGCTTGTGTCAGAGACCTGCCGAAGACTGGTTGAAGTGCAGTGGAAAATGGTAATTAAGTACCTGAAAGTCTTTGCTTAGAGTCTGCATGAGCATGGGGTACCAGCTGTGCTGGAGGACGGGATGGTTTGGGGAACTGAAAAACTAGTAGTCATGGATAGCTAAGAAGTTAAACATCAGTGATTACTAACTCAGTTCCCTTTCCTAACTTCTGTTTCAGTTGCTGTTGTCCAGCTCTGGATTTTGACTAAATCTCAGACTCTTACAGAATCTTCTTTTACTGCTTTCCTAGCATTGGTGTTCGTGGCGTGTTTACACAGCTTTAGAGCCTTTCATTACATGTTCTGAGTTCAGCAGTGGCCAAATGTCCCTATTTAGTATCATTTGCAAAGGGCTTATGGATGCTGTTTTCTCTAGAAATTATGGCCATGTTTAGGAGTGTAAAAATCTTCTGTACGTATCCCTGTGGCTGGAGGCATAACTTTTCAAGCGATGCATAGATGTTATTGAGTGTGAACTTTTCATGTTGTAAAAATGATGTGTGGTCTTACTTAAGTAGCCTGGGAATGAAAACTTGTCTATCACTAACAGTCATCTTGCTATTTATTAACTTCCTCATAGGGAGTTTCTCAAGTTCCATCGAAGTTGCAGGTCTGTTGGTGCTGATCTCTTAATGTCTGTCAGCCAAGCAGTGTTAGAGGTGTTTGTTATAGGCAGTTGCTTTAACTGGCACAGAGAGAAACTGCTAAGTTGAAAAGTGAACTTTGTGGTGTGAGAAGGCTTTGGAATCTCTGCTCTAGTTCACTGTGTAACGTAGTTTTGGGGGTTGCTGATGTTCATATTTTTCTCTGTAAAACCCCTCTGTTCTTTGTTTTGGCACTAATGCCTTTTTTTCTAACTTTGGGGTAGAAAGACATTTGTGCTTCAAATGACATCTTTACTTAAAAAAATACCACAAACCAGTAGCATCTGCTTAAAATTTTCAGTGAAATGTTGTGGTGGAATGGAGTTTGTCTTCCAGAGAAGAGTGTTTCTCTTGAAATGGTGCAGTGACGACTATCTGACATTTGCATCCAGTTTGGGAGGTACTGAAGGAAAACAGTGATTTTTATTTGTTTTCCCTGAAGTTACATTATGAGAAAGGGCAAGAAGGACTGTGCACTGTAGGAGAGGGGTTATAGTGTGGAATAGTTACTTTAGATCACAAAAGAGAAGAGCTAGTAGAAGCGTAAGTTGTTACTATTCAGTTGCAGTTCAGCAGAACAATCTACAGAAGTGAGGCTTCCCTAGGAGTGCTGGCTGCTGTGTCATGGAGGTGAGAAGATGCAGCAAATGCACACGTGAAAAGCAGAGTCTAAACAGAATCCCTGCCCCACAAACTTGAGCAGATTTAAAAAGAATTCCCTGCGACAGGGAGTATGTGTTAAAAAATAGGGAATTTTATAACAGCTAGGTGACTGTGACTGGGGTGTAGTGGCAGTGGTGATGCACTCAGTCATGCTGGCTGGGTGCAGTAATGTTGGGATGAATTTGATTCTGTGTCTTTTGTTATTGTATGTTCTATTAAGATTATGTTTGTAGAAGTAGGTGTGCTTTCCTGTAGTGACAGCAGTTACCCTAGAGACAGAATACAGGTTTTGATAAATCATGAGTTCGTTCAGCAAATCTGATGTTTTAAAAATAGAAAGCTTTTGGATTTGCCTTTGCATGTGGAAAACATTGTTTCCTGTAAGACAGTTCTTTAGTGAAAAATTGAACAAATTCCCTTTGTGATGGCAGGTGATGCAGGAGCACTATCAGTACAGCTCTGGTGTTAAAGTTGTCAGCCTCTTGTTTAAATATTTGTAAACTTAGACAATAATTTGCACTGGTCGCTATTATTTTATGTAGCCCCTGGGGTTTTCAAAGAGACTTTTCTAATGGACTGAATAAGACTTTCGTGACATGTTTAGCTTTGAACTGTTGCCCAAAACCTGATGCAACTGGTAGTCTGAATTTCTGGGCTGGTTTCTTACAGAATGGTGATGTCAGCTGTCATCGCTCTGCTGTAGCTGAGAATAATCTAAGGCTTGTCTTCCGTGTAGGAGAAACCATGAGGTTGTGTTAATGGTGGGATGAAACGACATTGTACTGTCGGCTCATTGTTAATTATGCCACTGTTTCCTTTATGTAGAAAAATTCCTGTCTCCAGCAGATCAGCATTTGCAGTCCTGTGAGGACTGGTGGGAGCCAGGGCAGATGACAAACATATTCCTCCATGCAAATCACAGTAGATTGCTGGAATGTGTCTCTATCCCATCTCTCTGTAGCCCCTGCCCTCATGCTTGCACACACATCTTACACTCAGTGAGAGGCTACACTGAGAGTGTTAGGGACACATGAAAACACAGAATGAAAGAAAGTGGCTTTGGCTGTCTTGGGCTAATGTCCTTCTCAGGCTTTGGAATAAGGCCAGTTTTTGTGGACTTCTGAAAACTAAAGTTGACTGGAGAAACCAGGTTCTATCTAGTGGCTACAGGATTTTCTATGATTTTTCTTTAGACACGTGAGCTAATTGGGAAAACATTCTGAAAAAGGCAGAATATTCTCTAGAAGGTAAAGATAACACTTAAAGTGCTCTGCCATTCTCTATTGCTTGGTCAGCTGCTAGACTTTTCCCTTGGGACAATCAGGAGTTTGAAGGATCAACCCCAGCATGTGTTCACTTTAGAAATGCCTCGGATTTTTTTCCTTTTTTTTGGGTGGGGGGGAGAGGTCGGGAAGCAATTCTCTGAAGTTTATGTGGCACCTGCTAATGAATGTGGGTATTCGCATTCCAGGTTGGAAAAGACCTGTTAAAATCAGCAGCTGGCTGGCCCTTGCATTTTTCTGCAGGTGTTCAAGAATTTGATAATTTAACATCCAGAATTATCGTTGAGATTTTTTGCTACTTCACTCTTAAATTGTATGTCAAAATTTGGTGGTTAGGAAGCATTAGTGAGTTGCAAATTACAAATGTCATTTCTTTGGACTTGTAACGGTTATTTAGGCCTTCAGTAATGCAGGGATAGATGGGGACTGTGTTCATTGTTTTTGTGTGTGGATGTGCAAGTAAACTGTTTTGTCCCAGGGAAGTTGTTCTGGAAAGGGATGCTGAAGTGGACAAAGCTCTGTGTTGGTGTTTTAGATGGTGCAGCTGCATCAGTCATGTCTGGGTTATTGGAATTTGTTTTATGTAGCTGTGAAGACCCTTACTGTAAAGTTTTGTCTGGTATAAAACAGAACACCTCCGTTGCTCATGATGACACATTATGTGGGATGTTTGCATTGGCTTTTCTCTGAATATGTTCCAGTTCAAGATGTGGCAGGGGAGAGGGACCCATGAAAGCTGATTAGTATTCCAGGACGGGCTCTGCCATGCTCAGGAGCTGTTCATCCCAACGAACAGGAATTCAGGCCAGAATGTTTGCATGGATGAACAAGGACCACTGAAATATTTTTAAAAGTTGTGAAGAAAAATAAGTTTTCATTCAATTTTCAGATGAATTCAGTGTGGTGTTCCTATAGGTTCGGATAGCATTACAGCTGGAGGATGGCTCCCGTTTGCAAGACAGCTTCCTCTGCCAACAGACCTTGTGGGAACTTCTCAACCATTTTGCAAAGATCAGGTGAGCAATGCAGTGAGAAAATACTTGTTTGGATGGATCACTGCATGGCACTAATTGTTACGGTGACCCAGCTAAATCCTTCAGATTTGTAGAATTTGCGTTTATTTGACTGGGATTTCTCCTTTATAACAGAGATGTTTGCATTTTCCTTGCTCTTTCAGATTTCTTTCAGACACTCCATAGTTTCATTACTATTTTTTAATCTGGGAGTAGCACTCCTGATTCAGGGCATAAACTGGTAACAAACTCCTAAAGCTGTGAAGATACTGGGATATGTTGCACCACCTTCCTTTCACACAAACCTGTTTGAAGTCAAGTTACTGCCAGAGGTGAGGTGTTAGCCTGGATGATCTTGATCCCCAGTATTTCTGTGCTGCCATTCCCTGTAGTGTAGTGGGTTCTTATGGGTCGCTGTTGCTTTTGAGGCTTGCTGTTGTGCATGTTCTTCAAGGAAATCTGGAGCTCTCAGCAGGTTAACGTGGACTCTTCAAAAGACTGATTAGATCCTGTTTAAATGGAAGAATTTCTGGTTCTACATTTATTGAATATGTACATGGGTTAGAAATCTTACTATTTTAGTGCAGTCTACATCGAGTGCTACCTCTTGTCTTTAGTTTTGATTTTAAAAGGCTGTATTGTTTTGAAATGTCAAGCTAATAAACTTTTCTCAAAGAAAGGCACTTCTTTCCTATTTCTCATGGTTTGGAAGAGGAAGCCTTGGAGCTGTGACAACCATTCCGTTTTTAATCATGGACCAGGTCTACAATGTGACATTTATTCCTGAGCGAAGGAACAGTATTCATGTAAATGCTAGCAATGAAAGAATTAGTTTTCTTTTGATCGAGGAAAGAGGTAGGACAAAAACCACAGGTATAATTTTCCTGAGTGTTTTAAGTCCCCTCTTGTCCCTTGGTACACCCTGTGTGCCCTCTGTGAGGAGAGGAGTGCCTGTTGCAGTTTGGGGACTGGTAGACTGGTGGGGGGGTGGTAATTACTGACAGTGACAAATAACCTGTGTGTGGCTTTCTCACATATTAGTTGATTATTTCTTTGGTTTAAATTTTGAGCTTTTTATATAATTGGTTATGGGGTCATTGTATTACTACTCGTTAATATACATGTTGCTCTTCTTAAGCTTCTAGCTGCTGCAGTGTGCTAAGCATTCATAACTTCAGTTCAGAACACAGCTGCTCTTTTCTGCCCTCTGGGAGCTGAGTTCAGATGTTTGGATGGACTTCGCAAACTTGATTAAGTTCAACAGGCAGCAAAGGTGCTGTGTGTGATTTAGTCACAGGACAAGCTTGGTCTACAGCTATCCATATAGATTTCATGGTCTGAGTTGCTGTTCAGTGTATTTTGATTCAGCTGGCTAACTAGTCAGCTAATTGTTGATGTTTGCTGAATCCTTCCTTGGACTTTCCAACTGGAGATGTTTTCCTGGAATGCTCAGCTGCTCTAAGTGCGTGAGGGGAAGTATTCTAAATCCACTGGAATTTCCCCTGGGTTTCCAGCATCAATCTTGGCTAATTGGGTCTGAAGAAGGTCTGGAAGCTATTGTAGGGCTGCTCCTCCTCTCAGCGTGCGGCAGTCCTTGCACAAGATGTTTACAGGCCCTGTCAGATCACTACATGAAGGAATCTAATCTGCTTGCCGTTCCCCCTCTGAAGAGCAGCACATCAAAGAGAGGACAGTATGTTTGATGTGTGTGCTTGCCTCAGTGGGTGCATGTAATGGATTAGCAGCAGCTGGAGGAGGAGCCTGCTGCTTCCAAGAGTTAGACAAAAATAAGTCTCTGGGGATCTTTGCCTGGAGTCTGTGCTGCAGAGGCTGGTTGAGGGCACAGTGTTGTCTGCCCTATGAGTGTGAAGCCTGCATTTCTATCTCCCACTCTTGCCTGCCTTGCAGCTTCAGCAGCTTTATGGGCTGTTGTCCATAGAGCAATTGCACTTTGGGCACTTAAGAGACATCTTTGATAGCCATTATGATTCAGCAGCTTTATGGGCTGTTGTCCTTAGAGCAATTGCACTTTGGGCACTTAAGAGACATCTTTGATAGTCATTATGATTCTTCACTGCTTCTATGGGGTCATTCATTCGGTTCAGATATTTTCCATACGTTTTTCGAAGATTCTTCGAAGAGTTGCTTGGATTGAAGTGGAAAGCAGTTTTTGGAAAAGTGAGTGAAACTAGATTCTGTAAGTCAAGCTGGCTTCCTCTCCTATTGATCTTTGGTGAGGACGTGTTCCATTGTGCCTCAGATTTTCTTCCCCTAGCTGGTTGTCATCCACCTTTCCTGACAGACAGCAGCTTGAGGTTCAAGCTTTTATTCCCTGGGCTGTTCTGTCTGCCTTTTCTGTGATTCTGTACCGTTTCTCTGTGTCTCATCAGTCCTATGTCTTTTGTGCACCGTTATTGAGGATTCCTTGAGGTATACAGCTAATCTTAATTGGAAGCAAAACCTATTGAAAATAAGGTGGGGATGAGTATCTCTCCTGGATTGTCTGGAGAAGTCTGAGTGCAATAACCTGCTATGGTGTGCTAAGGGCAGTCTCTGGTGGTCTTTTGTTCCAGTTCTCCAGTTGAGAAAAGATTTTTTTTTTTCTGCCTTTCATCATCAGGCATTGATCTTGGGAATTTCCTCAGGTACTGCTGCCAGAGGAACAGTGGAGATTGGAGCCTGGGTCTTATATCACAAGACAATCTTCTTTTGTATGAGAAACTTAATCTCTTGGTTCCTGCAGAGCATTGTGTAGTGCTTTTTGTCCCTGAAAGAGAATAACTAATTGTAGAATCACAGATGGAGGCAGACCTATTCTAGTATTGGTTTGGTTGCTCACCTTGAGTCAGAGAGTTAACTGTATTTCATAATCTGAAGTTTGCATATAGTATTTTGGATGCTCTGGTGTCTGTTGCTTTCTGCACAATGGGATTTGTTGTAGTGGCTGGAAGAAGTGTTCTGAAATAGTGGTCTTACAGTCTTGGTACTATAAACTCCTTGGAATATGTTGCAACTGGTCTGGAAGTAGTTCTCAGCTGCTGACTTTCCTAAAATAGACCTGACCCTCAGGACTGGTTTCATAGCTTGCTCTATTTGGATTTGCTCTACCTCTGGGTTTCATTGTGACTCACCTTGTCCCATACCACTGTGCTTTGCAAGCTTTTAACCATTTGATCAAGATGGCATATAGACTGCTACAATTAAACCAAACAGACCTCTCAGTTCTGGTTTGTCCTTAACAGGTTTGCTCCCTCACATCCTTCAGCTGGAAATCCTTGATGTCCTCTGGCTCTTGAGAATTACTCAAAGATTGAGTATCATAATTTTCCGGTGATCATAATTTTCTCGATCCTGAGTGGCTTCTGGTTTCACTTACTCATTGTGGCTGAGTTTTGAGTCTAAGTGTAAATGTCCTTGATGAATTTTCATGGACTTTAATGGCTATTTCCCTTCATTTTCTACTTCATAGGCTGGTTACCTCCCTCTCAGTTCAGTTTCTTTTGTCACTTACGCTGGGCTAAATATATATGTGTTACAGTATGGTGTAATACTTCGATTGTATATATATTCTTCTAATCAGCTGCTCTAGGAAACATTTTGGACGTAGCAGAAAGACTGAGATAATGTTGACAAAGCTGTTGTTGTTAAGTAGCTGTGAAAATGATGACACTCATTTGAAGGTTAATTGGAACCACTGCATTGAGAGCAGAAGACCTGTTTGGTTATGCAGACTCTGGTCTTCTGCTGGGCAAGCAGGTTGCTAAAGTACAAAGGGTTATTTCCTTGTTACCAGAACAGAAGAATGTTATCCGTGTCCTAAGGTGGTCTTTCCCTGCTGGCTGGGTATATTGCATGCCTGTTTGTGGAGTTCTCAGCTCTTCTAGCAGCAGCAGTCAGTGTGGCCACAGCACAGACAGACCATGTAATGTACAGTCACTTCAGAACCAGACGCTTGATTGACTGAGTGGATTTCAACTGTTACTTAAGGGATCCTTTTCCTACATAAATCCTTGAGATAACTTTGTTTCTGGTAATACTGCATCCAAAATAGAAATGTTTAAATCATGTGATGCTGAAGGCACAATGTTTTAAGTGGTGGGACTCTGTTCATTAAACTCCTTTCCAGGAAAAGTCAGAATGCAGCCAGCATTGATCACTGACATCGTGTTCTTAGAGTTGTATCCTGATCCATGCCCCAGGTACGATGCTCACAAATTTAGGGACAAGATAGAGAATGTACCCTGAATGTACAAGTATAGGTATAAGTGATGTACTAGATAGAAGCAGTCTGAGTTTCTGCTTAAATTTTGTGACACTTGATGAATGCTAAGTTGATCAATGTTTTGCAGATGTATTTAGGAGGAAGTGCGGCTATTACTGCTACTGGGGAATTACAAACAATGCAGAGTAGTGTGAAGTAGAAATACCTTTCCAAAACTTCTAATTTTCAGTGAAAACTACTGGATTTTTTTTTCAGGCTGCCAGGGTCCTGCAGGTTTTGGTTTTTCCTGTGAAGTTCACTGCAGGGACTAAAATCTGGTGGCTGAAGAGACAGCTAAGTGGAAGTGTTCACATAATGCTGTAAGTCAGTCATTTGCAAAGCTCCTTAGATGTTCAATAACGAACACTTGGTGTAGTCAGGCATAAAATGGCAAGCTGACTTTGGGAACTGGCTCCAGAGGCCTCACGTTCCTGGGCTGCCAGGTGGATTTCCTTAGCTGCCTTGCAGAGAGGTGGCTTCTCTTTGACTCACAGGTGATGGGTGATGGTTTCCTGGTGGAGTGAGTGGAAAGCCATTCCCCCCACCAACCCCCCCTGCAACTGGATTGTAGAGAGCAGTAAGATGAAGGAAGTTTACCATGAGGAGGAGTTTCATCTGTTTTGTGTTTGATGAAAAACCGTTACAGTACGGATGGTACATACAGCTCTTTACCAAGGGATATCCTGGTGCAACTGCCAGGACAGGGAGTTTGAGACAGAATGTGCTAAGAAGAGCTACTGGGATGTAGGGAGAAGGATAAATCTCATCCGTTCTCATTGTGTAGATGGGGAGAATCCTGGGCAACATTCTCACCTTTTGTAGTTTTCCAGGCTGAGTTAGGCTGAAATGTCTGAATCTGAAACTTCTGAAAAAATGCTTGTGAGAATTCAGCCAGGTATATCTTTCCAAACCAGCACTGTCTTAGGGTGGGCGGTGTTTTCCTGGTCACCTCTTACCATTGGTAAGCGGTGCTTGGGGTGAGAAGCAAAGTATTCTCCATCTCATGTTTTACCACATTCTTCTCTACCACATTCAGTTTGAGTTTCACTTTGCTGAAAGTGGAGACCAACATGACAGAGTTTCTTCTCATGTTGAATCTAATGCTCTCACTGATTCCAGTGCTTCAGCATAATGTACTGGTTAATTCTGTAAGGCTTTTTACTTTTCTGTAGACATCTGAGGTTTTCATGCTGAAAGTGTCAATCATTTTTTTTTTCCCCTTTTGAAATCACATCATCTTGGCTGGTTGAGAACTGAGACTTGCTGTGATTGTCCTTCCCCTGTCTGTTTTTTGTGTTCGATCAAGCGAATACATAATAAAGCTTCTCTTACTGGAATACCTCAGAATTGCTTATCTAGAGGAAAATGGAAAGAGTAGCATCTTACTGTTTTTTCCCCATCTCAGTGATAAGGGTCCTTCACTTATGTCTTCCTCTGCAGATGGTCTGTTGGGACTTCGCGTCATGGCTCGTATGTATCCTACATCACTGAAGTGCTTAAATATGGGTTGATTTTCACTTTGTCTACAGTGGCAGTCTTTCATTTGGCTTTACTTTGTTCATGGTCTCCAGAATCTGAAAGTCTGTGCTCTTTGTTTTTGTTTGTTTGTTTACTTTCTCTTTTCTTTTTTAAAATGATACTAAGGCAAGTTCTTTGTCCTTAGTTGATCTGCTTTAGAACAGTATTTCATTTTGTTTGTTGCTGTGCTTATGTGAAAAGAAATGGACCTCTCCCCAGTGAAACTTCAGTCTAAACTGTAATGAGGTCTTTAACTTGCATTAAAAAGAGCAAGTATAACTAAGTAATGTTTCAGATTGGGTACTGAGGCACAAAAACAGTGACGAGCTTAAATTTATCTAGTAAGATCAGCTAATTTAATAATTTACTTTACTTATTTCTTTTTTTCTTTTAAACTTTTAGGCTGTGTTTAAGAAAAAGTGAATGCATTGAAGCAAATTGTTTACCTAATGTCTAATAGTGATTCTGTGAACTATGAGGTGGTTATTGCTGGAGAAACATAGGTGACAGTGTTGCCAGCTGATTTCACTTTATACTGTTACTCTGCACTGGTTTTGGAGAGGGTAGGCTGTTCTGCAGATGCTGCAGTGTTTTGCTCTTTCTTGCAGGGAGTTGATGGAACAGCATGGTGAATTGTCTCCAGTCTGTATTTACATGCGAGATGAGGTAAGTCTCCAAAGGCCTCTCAACTGTCTCATGTCCCTAAAACATAAGAAAACTTAGCTATGCTTTCCGACCTGGAAAGTGTTTCTTTTGAACTTTCTTGAGGGGGAAAATAGAAAAATGTTGGTCTTTTCAAAGCATGACGTGTCTGTATGGAAAAAAGCTCTGTTGGCACATAACTTTGCGCCGCTGAGACCTCTGAGCCCATAAAATGAGCTCAATGACCTATTTGTGCTTTTCTTTCCAACTTCTTTTAAAACTTGAGTCAAAACAGTGTTTTCATTTTAATAAATATTTGCTTTTCTCTGTTTTGATCTTTTGCTATTAATGTTTTGTTAGATATTTTGTATGGGGATATTATGGAATTTGCTCTCCCTAGCTGTCCCCTTTACTTCCCACTGACCTCTGTGGACAGATTGTCTTTATTCTGGAATAGGTCATTGCAGACGGACAGGAGGTGTATGTAAGGAAATCGTCTGTCTTGCAGCTCTGAGATGTTGCCTATTGTTCAACTTCTGACATAAAAGTAGCTTTGCTGTAGTTGGATCCCATTTGGATGTGTGTATGAGATGGAAATATATACAGGTCATCTTCCATTGAGATGTTCTAATAAGCTGTGAATTTGGTAAAACAGTACAGGTTGAAACAGATGGATTCAGGTCTGATTTCCAGCTGCAGGAGTGTGTTTTCACCTGTTTCTTGTATTGTGTGGTGTTTCTTTGGATACAGGCTTCTTTCTGTCAAGAGCTTTACATGCTCTCCTGGGGAATCAGAGGCCATAATTACTCTCCTCTGATTTTGTTGCAGATATCAGGAAAAGATGCCCTGGAGAAGACAACACTGAAATCACTTGGCCTGACTGGAGGCAATGCCATTGTCAGGTTGGGAGAAGCAAAGCTCGGTTTCTTTATTTTTCCTTTCCACTCTGTTGCTGAATTTATTTTCTTTCAAGTACCAAAAGAGGAAGGGATAAAAAAAGAAAGTCACAAAAGAAGATTCCAAACGAAAACATTGCGGCACTCAGAAATTATTGCATTTGCCTGTTTATCTCAAACTGCTGCCCAGATGTGCTTCTCACAGCAGCAGATGCTGGCACTGACCAGTCACGTGCAGATTAAAAGAGCTTGTTTGTTTGTTTCTTTTTTTTTCTTCCTCATTTGAGTGGAACAGACAATTCAAAGTTAAAAGTCTCTCTGAGAGGGCCATCAGCTACCACTTCGTTCTTCCCTGCTCTGGATCTCAGGCACTTAACTTCCAGCCCCTGCAGGCCCTGCTGGCTGTTGGGGGATGAGCTGGGGTCAGAGACAACCTTTCTGTGATCTCCTGGCCAGCTCCTTGCAGTATATACAGGAGGCAGGAGTGATTAGAAGCTATGCTTTACAACTGACTGCTGTTTTTCTCTGGAAGGCAGTTTTCTTCTAGAGGAGCGGGTCCCTGTTCTGTTATTTTGCACAACCCCCTGATCCTCTACCCCACACTTCACAGCAACTGGACCTTGTTCTCTGTAGGCATCTGGAAGAAGAAAGTTGTTAAATCAGGGTGTATTTAAGTCAGCTGTTGTCTTTGTGTTGTGGACACACTAAGAACAGGGAGGACAGTACTTTTAGGATTATGATTTTATTTTTATTCCTTTTGGTGTCTTTAAGAGTTGTCATGAAGAAATGCAGTTCATCTGGTGGAGAGGAAGCTGTGGGTGCCACGGTACCTTGTAATGAGCCAACAGTGAGGCGAGGCTCTATGGAGGAAGCAGTGGATGTGCCCCTACCTCAAGCACACACATTTCCAAAGGACTTGGACCACAGGGATGTGGCCATATCTTTAAACAGCTGCACACACAAGCAAGACTCGATCAAAGAATCTCATGCTAGCTTCGAGGAGCTATGGCTTTCCCCAGAGCCTGAGCCTACCCCATTTGCCCCTTTTTTTGGAGATGGAGAGCATCCGGGGCACTCTCCTGTAGCTGTACCGTCTTCAAAGCTGCCAACAGCTTTTTCCAGCCCTGGAGGCCCTTCTAAGCCAAAGAAGTCTAAGAACAGCCAAGAACTGCAAAAGGAGCAAGAACAGGTAAGGGAAAATGTGTTTGCAATTTGGGCAACAAGGGCTTTTTTTTTATCCTGCCTTGCCTGAGGCTGCGCTCCCATGAGGAAAAAGATGTTTCCAGATTTAGGACTTTTTCCCCTTGTTACAGGATTAGGTGCCTTGATGACATACAGTTCTGCCTGAGTTCAAAAAGGAAGTAGGAAATATAAAGGATGTGAGTTGAAGAATTTGCTGTCCAAAGGCAAGCAAAACTTTGAATCTTTAGGTATCTTGATGAATAGTTCAAATAGAGGCAACACAGCTGCATTAAATCACAGTCCAGAAGATCCTACACCTCAGTCTCTCAAGATTTCAGGAACAAATGCCCACTTTGTTACCTGAGCCCTGTGACTTAATTTTCTTAGTATTGCAGATGAAGCAGAAACATTCCATCCTTTTCCTTCTGTATTTCTGCTTGCTTATAGAAGTGTTTTCTGTCTTAATCTAAAATATCCTGCTTCTTAAATAGTCTGCCTCTCTCTTAACTATTTTCTAGAAAGATAAATTGCACATCTCACCATTGCTGGTGTCTCTGAAGTAAAACCGTTTGTTAAAATTAAAAGAGCTTGAGCCATGTTGAGATTCCAGAACTGATGGCTGAAGAGTGCTGTGATGCCATCCCAGAGTGACCTGGGAATGATGTGAAATGTGCTTTCTGTAGGGCAGCTGTATGAAATTGAATGCCTTCAGGAAGGTTGGGTATGTCTGGCAAGTAGCCTAGCATGAAGTACAGGAGCCATTCAGTTAATAACTTACTCCTTGTTATTATGCACTGAGAGTTTCCCATTCTGGATTATCAGTGAGCAGCTCTTTTCTTGCTTCTTTGGCTCATCACTGCGGCTGGCTTTCATGTTCAGAGATCCCCTTTGTTGTTTCTGACTCTTTGGTACCTCCTAGAGTTGGACGTTTGAATCTCCTCTGGTCTGATCCAGCCAGGATTGAACAGTAGGAGGCTATAAGTAGAAAGGATGCCTGGGGAGCTTCAAAGGGAGCAGCTTAGTCCAGGAGGAATTTAGCAAGACGGT
The DNA here is from genome assembly GCF_017639235.1 of Corvus kubaryi. NCBI lineage: Eukaryota > Metazoa > Chordata > Aves > Passeriformes > Corvidae > Corvus > Corvus kubaryi. The sequence goes on from NW_024581084.1 coordinate 3,060,757, forward strand.
GGATGCTTTCATGGTGATGTAGAGACTCTACCTTAGTTGACTTCTTTGTGGTTGCAGTCTATTTTTGATGAGTTCTGAATTGTTTAGGAACAGAAGCCAGACCCTGGAAGGACTCTGGAGCAGTTATGAACTGCACAAGTAGCAGAAAGAGGCCATGCCAACCTGCAGTGGTGAATATTTCAGTGTATTAGAAACACGTTTGGGTCTGTCTCATCAGTGTTATTTAACCTTTTGGAGCAGACCCTGAGCATGGAGAATTAAACAGTAGGCTGGGTGATTTGTCCAGTCTCATGTGTTGCTTGCTTCAGTTGCCCTCTCATGTATGAGGGATTTGGAAAGGAGGAGTTTCCACTGTGTCTGGCTAGGGAGGAGAAGTGCAAGGGTTTGTGGTAGTATCCTTCACCAGTCTTGCTGCCCACACTTCTCTGTGCACTGGTGGGAGAGGCAGAACTCCATCATTTCACTGACTTCACAGCCTGATGTGGAGCTGTGCTTTTTGGGCATGGGCTGAGTGGTGGTGACTGAAAGATTCACATGAACCAATGTCTTTCTCAGAATCACAGTCCAGTTCAAACCACTTCTGGAGCCAGCCGCCCTTCCTGTCTGAGAGCAGCTTTTGAAGCAGCTGCAGATTCTGTTGGGGGAGTTGTGTCCTTGTGTTAAACAGCATGTGATTTTGACGGCTGCTTTCAAGCCCTTTGATCTCTGGTACTTTTGCTGCTGATTGATTACATTTTGTTCCCTCCTCCACTCCTGCCATCTTCCACTCTCCTCCCAGCGGCAACAGCCAAGTAGGGCTAGCCACATGGCATCTGCTTTTTGTCCCTTTTCAGTCCTGAGGAAAAAAAACCCAAAACAAAACAAATTATTTTTAAACATCAAAGGTCCATTTTTGTAAAAGAATCTTCCCATTAATGCTTTGCCTGTGTGTGGTTTTTGAAGCTGAAGAGAGGCTGGATAAAATCTGTGCCAGCATCCCTTCGTTTCTTGGGCTAAAGATGGTTTACAGACAGCTGCAAGCTGACTTTGATGTCAGAATGTTAATTATTAGAAGGTAACTTTAAACCGGATTCACCATGAGATTAGAGCTCCCAGAGGTGGTGGGGAGGAAGTGGGTCTCTGGGGAGAGCTTGCTGCTGTGGAAAGCACAATAGCCACTATTTCACTTAAATCAGAAGAGTTTTCCTCAGCTTACCTGCTTCCTTGGGTCCAGGATGGTGACCACAGAGTGAACTGTATTCTTCCTGACACCTGGCTTTGTCACACAGACTGCACTTATGTAGATGCTGCTGTGAACATACGGCTTCAGCCTCATGGTGAAAAGTGCCTAACATCTCGGCTTTGGTAGAAGAATAGACTTTGAAGAAGGGGGGTGCCAAACCATAGCACAGCATCTTTAGCTCCTGGAAGAAGTAGGACAGAATTATCACAGCTTGCTTTCCTCCAGTTTACATAATGGAAAGTAGAATGTCCATGTGGTGGCCATTTATTGTTACAGGAGATGGTTATCTTTCATCACAGTTGCAGAAAACACCGTCTGTGCAGTGGGCTGGGAAGTGGGTTAGTATTCCTGGAGCCTCTTTTGTAATCATTGTGGGAAGTTAGTTTATGGATTTTGTCTGCGCTTTAGGACTGTTGGAGCCCACAGCAATGAAGAGGAGTGAACACTTAGGACTGGAATATGTGTCTGCCTTGTGCCATCTCGTGGTTCCCAGTGCCTTGGCAGATGCCATTAGCTGTCACCATAATTTGGATGGGGGCTGGCCCTTTCCCTGGGGAATCCCACTGCTGTTGGGATTAACTAAAGTCCTTTTTGGAGCCAATACTAAATGGTAACTTTAGGATTTGCTAATGCAGACTCTTGAATTCTCTCCATTGTATCCCAGCACCCTTCACAACATGCCATAGGATATGCCTCCTCAGTCTTTTGGGTTTGGGTTTTTTCAGAAGACGTCTATTTTCACTTCATATTTAGAATGAAATGAAACTCAAGCCTGTTTGAGGAGATTAAAGTATACCTGGTTCTTGGGGAGGTCTGATTAATTCTCCTCTGGCCTCTGATGTAGATGTGTCCTAACTGGAGCAGCAGCGGGCAGTGGTCGGGATCACGCTGCAGCCTGCTCCTTCCCAGCAGATGGTCCTGGGCACTTGGGGTCCTTCCTGCAGCGCTGGGCACCCCCCACCCCGTCCGGGGCCTGGGGAAAGCTGCAATCAGGCTCCTTTACCCGCTCGTTAGGGCTGACCCCACTCAACTTTCTAAAAGTAGCCAAAGGTCCCACCCACATAACCTCGATCTTTTAATTTCTCAAATTACCCTTTAGTGCCCACAAGTAGGGTGAACATTGCCTTGTAATTTGTGTTGTGCTTTAGACAATTGAGAAGACTCCTGTTCCCAAGTGGCCAGTGCCTGGGGGAGGGGTGAGTGGATGGAGGGAGGATATCTGAGTGTTAATTAGGATTGGAAAGAGTGTTTGAGGGAATGGGGGGAGAAGAAATGGACAGCAGGTTCATTCGAAGAGCCTGTGGCCTTTTTAAGATGGCAGCTGACGAGGAAGAAATGCTGGATTAACTACTGAAATTGTTGTTCCTGTGAGCTTCTTCAGCCACGAGCTGTGTCCTCCCTGCATCTCCTGTAGCCTTCAGTATGCTGTTCTCTATGTTTGCAAGCTTTGTTCCTTTAAACAGTTTTGGAATTTAGAAAGTTTGACTTGTTTGAGAGCCAGGAGGTGTAACTGCCTCTCATGTGCTTGACTCTGGTTGTGGTTTGTATTCATAGGCAGGCACAGCTGCTGCTTTGGGTGCAAGAGAGAGTAGCCAGCATGTAACCTTTCCTGAGGAGGGATCCATTAAGGTCCTGCTGCCTGCAGAGGTGGCAAATGCTCTTGATCTAAGTGGTTGGGGCTCCGGTTTAGGTTTTTTAGGGCATTTTGGGTCTTGGTATTAGCCTGGTTTGTTTTGGTTTTTTCATAACTGCAACAACAGTTCTAGTCTAGGCCCAGTTGTACTGGAAGGTTTGCCGTCATGACGTCCAGCTCTGCGCTCTTGAGGCCAGGGGAGCAGGCAGCCAGGTTCTCTGTGCCCGGATGGGTAGGTGAGAGGGATGTCTGTGTGCAGCTTGGGGTGCCTGCCCTCAGCTCTGGTGTGTAGGGAAAGTTGCCAGTAAATGTATTAAGTGCCTTTATTGCAGCTGATGCCTACAGAGAACTGCTCTCCTGCATCTGTGTGCTCTGGTTGCAGCAAAGGCTGATCTCAGGGTGAAGTACTTCGTAAGTGCAAAACAAAAGGGTTTTGCTGTTTAAGGGATCTTTTTGCATGCCAGAAACCAGGGTAAAATTTTGAAAGGTGTGTAATGAAACCCTGCAGTGGTTTAGTTCGGAGAGCTGAACAGGTCAAAAACTGCCTTACCAAAGCAAAGAATTGCTCTCTGGAGTACAGAGAAATGGAGTGGGCCCTGGCTGGTGACTAGTAACCATTCATTTGCTACTTCTGTAGCAAAAGAATGTGAACTCAAGACATAACACAAGCCAAGAGTGCATGGCAGATGGAAAAACTTCAAAGGGGTCTATAGTCTCTAGAACGAAGGATAGCACCTGTGTAAATTGAGTGCTGCCTGTAGAATGGTAAGGAAATGGTTACATACTGAGGGAGGTTTGGAGTAGAGCAGAGAGAGGTCAGGTAGGGTTTTGGGACTGAAGTAATTTCTGAATACTTGTAACAAGCTTGTAACTAGCTAGAAGCCTGGTTGAACTGCAAAATACCGTAATATTGTAAGTGAAGAGATTCCACAAGCACTCCCTGCAACCGAGTTCCCCCTCTCTTTGGACTGCCAAAGTTACTACCCTGAGTTTCCTGGACTGAGAGTGGAGATGAGCCATCTGCTCACCTGGCAATATAGATTCCTGCTGCTGTTGGTGGGGATTGTGTCCACAGCTGTATCAGCTGTAAAGAATGACAACACTGACAACTTCTGTATCGTTAGTCTGATATTAGTGACAGGAATTGCGCACTAGTGATTGTATTTCAGTTTGCAAATACTGTCCTATTACTCTTTTTCAGGAACCTTATAGGATAAGCAAAGCAATGCATTTAAAACTAATTGAAACTCTTTTTCTTCTGTAGCTTGTAGAGCGTGAGCCCCTTGTGTGTCACCTAGACCTACTGGAACAGCTTCCTGATGGCCCAGAAGAGCTTCCTGATGAATTTTTTGAAGTCACAGTGGATGATGTACGGAAACGTTTGGCACAGCTGCAGAGTGAGAGGCAAGTTCCCTTTCTGCTGTGAGTGAGATTTGCTGTGTTCTGTTGTTGAGCAGAGTGACAGTGATCAAGAGAGCTTGTTGCATTTTTGGCCAGTAAGAGACACCTTATATTTTAAGTAACAGAATTAACCTTTTATTAGACACACACACACACATACACACACGTAGAAATTATAGGAAGCTGACTAACAATGTACTGCACTGTTCAAGTAGCTTGGTTTCAAATATTCATGATTTTACTTTATTGAACTTCAGTTCAATAAAAACCCAGATGAAGATAAACTGGCCTTCCTGTCACAGCAGCATTTTGCTATCTGTATGTTCCTTAAAGAAATGAATTTCATTAATGTATTTAGTTTCAAGTGGGTCAAAGCATTCCTTTAGACATTACAATAACTCTCCAAGACTGTGGAACAGTCTCCTTTATGCTATAGCCAAGTCCAAGTTGAACTTTTTACTTGGAGTTGATTTTTTTTTCCACAGGCCACTGAGTACACAGAAAATGGCCTGAAAATTGCTCTGCTGCTCGTGGGTCTGGAGTATTTAGTGGTGCAAATGTAGAGTCATTTGGTTGGGGATTACTGGAATATAGGCCCCCCAAAAAAGACACAGTTTCCAAATTTGCTGATGCTTTTCCCCTTACAGCCAGGGATAAAAATAAAGGCAAGTTACACATTAGTTCCTTGGATACAAAGAAAAGGTGCTAAAGCTGAACATGGGATCTGTTGGGTCTAAGCTAGTTTCTTTACTTACAGGAAAATGTGTAAGTATTTTCTTACATTTACTGTTTCATCTTAAATACAAGTAAACTTTCATTTTGTACCCATTCTTCCTTTTAATAGCAGTCTAAAATGTCAGTTCTTGAATGATCTGAAACTTTTCATTTTAATTTTGTTTTCCTGTTGCTAATTAATACTTACTAATTTTTTGTGCCAGCATTGTTTTTCAAGCTCAGTAGCTCTTCTGCCTCTGTGGAGTAATCATGTCCAACCTTAGTCTCTACTTTATTGGATTAATAAGTCTATCTCTTCTTGAGTAGTTTAAGCAGACCTTCTCCTCCTTTTCTTAGGATCTTTTCTTGTGTCTGCTGTCGTGAGCTTACTTCTAAACTTGTACAATAAAAGTAATTTTATATAGTATTGTTGCTGATGCTCAGTAGTTTCAGGAGGTGGGGAAGATGCTGTTGTACATGCATGGACCAGTTGAGCAGTTCTCATCAGCCCTGCTTGGGCCTTCTGCTATCTTAATAAAGTAAAAATATATTGTAAAACTACAGACAACTTGCCTTCTTCCCATGTCTGTAGGAAATGCCTGGAAGAAGCTCCACTGATGACAAAGTCTTTGAAGGAGTCCCAGCTGAAGGAGAAGTTGAAGCGTTACCCAAAGGTAATATTTGTTCATTTTCCAATCCCTCTGGCTAGTCCAGACTTGGGGATTGAGTAACTTGAGATTCAGTTGTGATCAACAGGCTCGTAAGCTACTTATAGGAAGATTTTTCAAATTCCCATCCCTATTAATTGTATGTGGGACTTGAATAACAGTTGTGCCATGTGAAAACAGCTGTACTGTAATGTGGTTGAGTGACAGGCAGTATAGTTGCTTCTGTTCTGTTCCAGATGTCTCAAAACCTTTCTGTTGTGCACACATCAGTCTGTATGACTGAGCCTTCCTACTTGCCTCTCTGTAGACATTTTGTTAGAATCCCATTGAAAGTTGAACGATTAGATGTTACAAGTTGGATTTATTTTACTCTGTAAATATGATCCTTGTGCAGTTCTCAAGTTAAGTGCTTTCTGACCGAGCTGGAAATACAAAGGTCAGAGGTATGTCAGGCAGATTCCTACTGCTGTGGACAGTTTAGGATGCCAGTAAACTGTCTCCACCTGTCCATGAGGGACTGTCTTTGTCGTTTGTGCATCATTTAGCACAGGGAGCTCCTGCTCTCTGAGCAAGTGCTGCTGCATTTTACATCATAGTGCTTTGACAGATGAGCTCTTTTGCCCCTTTTGAAAGCCAGACAGCCCTTATTCCGTGAGAAGCTGCATAGCACTGTTAGCCAGGTTGCTTTTCTATCCCTGTAAACACCTCGGATCTCCCCATTAAAAAAAAAAACAACAAAAAACCAACTTGCAGATTCTAAGCCAGGGACAGGTGTTACACAGCAGTGATAAACCACTGGCTTAATGTGCTTTGTATCTGTTTTAGGTGGTGTTGAGAGTTCATTTTCCAGACCGCCATGTTCTGCAGGGGGTCTTTCATCCCACTGAAACTGGTAAGACTGATCACCCCCTCAGCCTGTGCAGCTGTAACTCATGGCTCCCACCATGATGAGAGAGTGTGTCTGAACAGGTCTTTCTGCTGCCTGGGAAAGTAAAGCTGCTCTGAAAAGACAGCAGTAGGTAGTTACACTGTCCTTGTAGGGCCCCTGAATGGACTAAGAAGGGAGTCTGGGCTAATTAAATTAGCTAAGGGCTACTTGGTGGAGGTGGCAAAATACTTGTCCTCAGGAAGCTGTCCCACTTGCTGTCCCCTAGTTTGTGTCTAAATGATGTGTTACTGGGATGCATTTGGACACTTCCTCTGTGTTAATGCTTAAAACGTTTTTGGGGGGAAAACACCACCCCCTTCCCCGATACAAAACAAACGCCAAAAAGTAGGAAGGAGAAAAAAAAACTTTACCAACTGTACTAAGAGAGGATGTACCTTTCTGGCTCTGGCTGTTCACAAAAGGCAATCAGACCATGTACCAAGTGGCTCTTACTGTTAGTACTGGAGATCCTCTTATTCTCAGCTGTCAGCCATGTCTATCTGCACAAACTTTTTGATAGTTTTATAGGCATCCTTAGATTTTTCCAAGGGACCAGTATGTCTAAGTGATTTGTTTTGTTTGTTTGTTTTGTCTACAAGAAATTTGTAATAGCAACTGTGTACTTTTGAGGAAAAGGCAATCTCCATACCTTGTAGAGGGCAGTTCTGCTGTTACAAGTTAGCCTTCTTGCCCAACATTTGAAGAACCAAATTTAATTCCGCAAACCTTTCTCTCCTTTTTCTGCAGTTGGCATTTTGAGAGACTTTGTAAGAAGCCACCTTGCTGATGCAGAAGTGCCATTTTACTTGTGTGAGTGCTGTTGGTAATATCTGGCCTTAATTTACAAAGCCTATTTCTAGCTGTGGTATGTTGGTGCCTGAGATACGACCTGGGAAGGAGTGCTTTCCCTAAACACAGCTTCACAGTGCAAAGAAGGCGTAACCTGCTTCCTTAGCCATGTTATGCTTCTGCCTAAGAAGCAGCCTCTGTGGGCATATATGAATTGTGTCATCCCTTCAGAGGGCAGGGATCCCTCCCATACCTGTATTTGCTGTTCTGGTTGCTAGGTGGTCCTGTTTTATAACTTGTTTTTTAACTTCAGTTGTTGCACCTCCCAGAACCGTCTTGAACGATGAAAGTCTGACGCTGTTTGAGGTAAGGACTCACACATGGGCTCTGATTCTCTCTGGTTTGTTCTTCCCTTAACCCTGCCTCAGACTTCAGTTAACTTTTAAAAGAAGCTGTGTAATGTTGTGATCCCTGTAGGCTTCTGCTCAGCCCAGCCAAGGCTAGTGGAACCAGGTGTTTTGGAGCACAAGCTCTTCACCAGAAGAGGTCCACCTTGTGCAGCAATAGGCAGAGGCACACTGGGGGCAGGGGTGGGGATTCACATTGTTTGGTACACTCTCCGTGCCCTACAGAGTTGGAACTGTATTTAACCTGGAATGTTATTGCGAGAGCTGAGCTGAGGTGAGTGTGCTCTATCTGTAGCTGGGCTTGGATAGTAAGAGAGATGAGACTTGATGTGGACAGGGAACTGTTTTCAATTTCTACAGTGGGAGCTAGAGGCCGTATTAGACAAAAATGGGACCTTCTTGAAATCAGTATGTGAGAGTCGATGTACATTGAGGAATATACATTCTCTTTGTGTAATTTTTCTCTGAAAATACTGAAATACAGGTTTTCAAATTCAGATTCCTGGAGATTTTTTTGCAAGTGACAGATAATGTGATCTTGAAGTCCCTGGCCAGAGATTATTGGCTGTGTAGATCGCACATGTGTTACGAGTGATCGAGTCACTTTGCCCCAGACTCACACTGTTTAAAATGTTCTGTCATTCAGAACTGCATGGACCATTCCAGACTGATGCGCCGGAGATCCTTCAGAGTAAAGGCTCACACAGCGGCAGTGAGAATTCTTGTTTGATGCCTCTGAGGGAGCAGAAGGGCTGGGGTGGGGAGAGGGAGGGACTTTTCAGGCAGCATGGTGAAGCAGTAGGGATTAGCATGCCTCTGAAGTTGTTTGCAATGGAGTTTTCCAAGTTCCACAACTTCCTGACCAGGCCATGTGGAAGAAATACACGTGCAGCTGCTTTTAGATGATTGAATGTTCAGACCTGTATCTGCCTCCTGTTCGTCCAGCCTCTGATGCTGGTTCTGGTTTCCCTTGTTAACTTTGGTCTGTCTTCTAAAATGTTTGAAATCCTCCGCTTACCTCTGTTTACCCCTTGCCTGCCTCCCCCGCCCTGCAGTACTGTTCTTTTATTTTCTCTTTCTCAGTGCACATCTCGTGTTTCTCTGGATGTCTCCTGAAACATGACCTTTTCAGTAAAACACCACAGGAATAATTGCATCTCATTGTCTTTGAAATAAGAAACCTTATGGCAAGAATTTAGTTTAATTTACCGCGTTAAAGCCTTTGTTCTGTACCTGGCACCGTTACTGGTGCTTGTATGTGTGGCCATTTCCCGGTTTCCTAGTTGTGACGTTTACTGTGAAATTCATTCCTCGTGGCAGCTTCCTGAAACATAAAATCATGTTAAAATCTTGCTCTTTAAAGACTTGGAGGTGCCTTACAGCCCAGTCTTAGGGACTTCATTAGAAAGCACAGCTTTGTGAAGAACCTGGTCGATTTTGGTGTCGAAAACCTCCAGTCTGCAGTGGCTTTCCTTGGACTGCAGTGCTTGGTGTGGCGCGTGGCAAAGGTGCAAAGCCTTGACATTGATACAGAACTGGGACTGTTCAAGATGGTGTGCTCGAAAGCTGAAAATTCTTTGCAAATGGACTGTTTTAAGGAAGGGATTTTTTCTCATTTCTCATATTCTCTGTCACCACGAAGGAGGAATAACGTCTAACTAAGATAAAGGGTGTCAAATCCAAACTTGACTTAAGATACATTTTTATTCATGCCACATGTAATCACACCATAGTCAAATTAAACTAGGGGTTATGTTGAGAATTTGGGTATAATTGAAGTGAAATGGAGTTTTAAACACAATCTTAACTATACAGAACCAGTACAATTGCAAAATGCGGAACGCAAGTAAAATGTCACACTTAGAATATTTTTTAGGGATTGTAACATGATATTATGAAGAGATTATTATCACATTAGTTAACAATTAAATGACTTTGCATTTTTGGCTTACCCAGCTGGCTCAACATAGGTGAATGTGACGATGTTCAGGGAAAATAATTTGAGCTTCATACGCAGCTCAGTGAGCTCTTGTGTTGATCATTATGGCTTTGGAGCAAAGTCTTAAGGTGATGAAATTATCAGCTCATTACTGATGAATGAATAGCAGTCAAATCCAAAATGACCTCCTTCCCAAAAGCAAAGTATTCAGAACAAAATAGAGAACATCTGTGTATGGACCAGGGTTTATGTGAATAACATGCAGATCTGGTCTCACATCTTCAAAAGGAACTGGTTAAAGTGCAGAGAAGGGGAATGAGGTTCATCAGAGGTCCGCAGTGTCTCCTGTCCAGAGAAAGACTGAGTAGGTTAGGACTTGCCAGTCTGTAAAAGATGTGACTGGAAAAGGAATAATGTGCCAAGGAGAAGCTGGAATGCCTTCAGTTCTTGTTCTCAAGTATGAGTGAGTGGCATCAAGAGAAGCAAGTAGGAGCTAGAATAGATGGAAGAAGGTAGCTGTTCGTGTGTCAGAAAACTGAGGCGTAGAATTCCTTGTCACAGGGTGCTATATACTAAAAGCATATACTGATTTGAGAGAAATTTGGACAAGTTCAAGGAAGATATTTAGTAAGTGTGTCTTAATATATAGGAGCCTCCTCAGGAAGCTTCTAAACTGAAAATCGTTGCTAGCTAATCACTTATAAGCAAGGATACTCCTCTCTGTTCATCTGGTTTTTGTTCACTGTTAGGATACTGGCTGGATTGAATGGACTTCTGCTCTGCCTATGGTTCTTCTGTCCTTGGGAGAGTTGTGTTTAATGCCAGTGGCTGTGTAGCCTATGTCCCTTGCTTGGGGCCCTTCAGCCCTTTCAGGTCATGGTCTGTTATGGCAGGAATGATTCTGTGTGTTTATAAATATTTTATTTGGATGAAGCATCAAACAGGAAGAAAACGATTCCTGCAGAGAACTTGTCATACTGTTCTGGTTACCTGAACTGCTGTCAAAGACCACAGAGCTCTGACCTGCGAGGATGGTGCCTTATCCCAGTTTGGGCTGGCTGATGCTGGGAGAAACTTTGCTGCCGTTAACCAGTGTAAATCCTTATTCCTCTTTAACTTTCACCATGTTAGTGCAGGCCCTGTGCCATAATTTTCCTGCTTGGGTAAGTTTTCCCTTCGGCTGGGGTCCGGGTGCCTGGAAGAAAGGGGCTGAAGAACCTTTCTTCTCTGGACAGAAACAGGTGTGGAAGTCACTCCAGCTGTTGTGTCCATGCCCACTGTGTCATTGTTGGATGCCCTGTTTAGAGGCAGAGGCGTCTGTTCCCAGTGAGGCTGCACTGCCTGAGCCTCGGGGCTCTCAGTAAAAATAACCCTGGCCTAGACCAGGAATGAAAGAGGTAATGTTTGTGGTGCTGGGGTAGGAGGGGCAGTGCTGGGAGTGGGACCTGCTCACTGCTTCTCACCTTAGGTTGTGGCCTTCGAAGCTGAGAAATCTTCGTCTGGGAAGAGGTTTGTGTGGGCCAAGGGTCTCCATTGGCTGCAAGACCGAGAGTGTAGAGCAGGCTGCAGTGCCTGACTGTGCCCTGGATGGGGCTAGGCTCTGTGCAGGGGGGGGTTGTGGAGATTGTTCCCTTTTCATTTATCCTGTGGTCTGTGGAAGGGAAACATCTTGTATTTTAGTCAGAGCTCCCCTTCTGTTCCCTGATCTGGAAGGAGGGAGGTGAAAAGACAAAGCTGCTCTGTAAAGATAGGAGGGAAGTTGTTAAGGTACTTTGTAAAATAATGTGGCTTTGGGGCTGGGGAAAGAGGAGCTTTGCTCTAAGGTGACCTGGCAGTGCCCAGCACCCCTGTAGTGAGAAGGCTTGTTCTGGAATAAGTGTTGTGGTGCATAGGATGCGAATGTGAATGAAGTGCTGTGGAGTATGCAGTTCTTCTGGACCTCATCGGAAAAAGAGAGCTCGGGTAAAGTAACGGTATAACTAATTGCTCAAGTTTTTTGATGTATCTTTGTTGGGTTTGGAGGATGTGTGAAAGGTTCGGGAGGAAGTTTGTCTTTAGTGGTAATACATCTCTTTAAGGGTTCAGGCTGTATCATGCAACTGCCAAAATTTGCCACTTTTGCCCCAAATGCTGCATGTCAGTCATGTTAGCAGTGGCCTCTTGGGATGCTTGGCACCTGATGTGCTCCCCTTGCAGAAATGCCTGCACATAACCTGACTCTTGATTTTTCCAAGGCAGGTACTACTGTGGTGTATCTAGCCATTCTGGATTTTTTTTCAACATTTAATTTTTGTGTTATCCCAGGTCCTAAGTTAGCAGTAGGCTATCCTCTGCTCTAGAGACTACTTTGGTGTTGTTGGTAAGGAAAAATGGATGATGTCTGAGGCAGTCATGTGAGCACATTGGAGCATTCAAATATTTATAAATTACTGAAATTTGTGCTGAAGCCAATAACAGGAGTGACTACAGATGGTGGAGTACCATATTACCAATACTTCTGCTCTTTCCACCATCTCCCTCCATTCACGCTGACAAGCTTGGCACCACATTCGTTACATTTGATCGCTTACAATGAAGGGAGAACCTTTACGCTGCAAGCAAAACCAGGAAAAAAGACAAATGTTGTTGACTTGTTTGCCAAGATACTTGGACCGAAAGAACTGTCTGAAGTGAATTTTCCCAAAATCTGTGTGTATTTACAGTATAGTGAACACACAGATTGGCAGCAGTGTGGTGTTTTTGGAACCCATAAAGACTTCAAGGCATTACTTTGATTTTTTTGTTGTTGCTGTTTTTGCTGGCAGCCTTCTCCTCATGTCCCTTGAAGTGTTTTGTAATGTTTTGCTCTCCAGAGCTGATCAACCGCAGACTTCCCTGTTGTAGCACTTGGCTTTGGGTTCCTTATAGCTCCAGTGGCTTGTTTGTGTTTTTTCTAGGCTGTTTGAGCTTTTCAGAGTTGCTTCTTAGCTTCTTTTACTCCCAGAAACAGGCAGTTTGTAGTGTGTATCTGGGGTGGGTTATTGGAAAAAAAAATCATTGATTGCTGAGTTAATACTAGGAAAGAGTTAGCAGAAAGTAGGAGTACCAGTCACTGGAAAAGTCGAGGCAGCAGAGAGGGCAGGAGGCCATCCTCTGTCTACAGAGGAGCTGAAGGAATCCACAGGCTTCCACATAAATATTTCGGTCTTCTAGTCAGATCTTAGAGTGCAGTGGGTGTTTCCTCTGTCGCATACCATGAGGCAGAAATCCAGATGAGCTGTTTGTTCCTTTCTTTGCCTTTGGTTCTCTTTCCATATCCTATTTGTTAATGCCAGTTTGGGCAGTATGTCTGGCATGCTTGTTCAGTGAACCTGACTACGGCTAAGGCAGTACGAAGCCTTCTCTTTTTGGCAAGAGTCTGAATGCAATTTCAGAAAAAATTACTTCATCAGAGTCAGTCCATCAGAGGCATTTCCTGTGGCAGGCCTTGTGGTTATTGCACTCACTAGCAAAGAAAATTGCAATTAATACTGAAATTCATCCAGCACAGAGGATGGCATTCACCTAAAAGTCTTAGTCTTCTCCATCCAGGATTTTATCATCTGACTGCATTTGGCAGCAATCTCACCTTCTCTTTGTGGTGAGGTCTGTTACTTACGCTTGCAGAGACTGCCCATGCTTGCCTCATGATGATGGCTTTGAGGACAGCTGGGTTCTTTGGTTCCAGTGAGAGGTTCCTTGCACAACTGAATTCGGAGTGGAAATCCTGCCCAAAATGTTCACTGCTACTGTCAGTTTTGAAGGCCAGATCTTTCTGATCTCAGCTATCAAGGTCTCAATGAATGCTCCTTTATACCTGGATTCCTTCATAAGTAGCCTTCTCAGAACAGTGTTTTCAAATCTTATCTTTGCCTTATGAATTTTAAAGGTCCCCTGCCTTAGCTGGATCAGACCCTCCCCATGTTGGCCACGGAATATCCGTCTCCTCTGGCAGTTGAAGTCCACGTTGGGCAGCTTTGTTCTCAGGTTATAAACAACATGAACCACTTGATCTGCCGCTTTCACCATGACTGTGGTGTTTATTTCTGTTTCAGCAATGCTGTGCAGTCGTGCTGGAGAAACTTTTGATCCACCGGCTTTCCAGTTGAATTTTCCAAGAGTTAGTTTATGTGTTTGGGGTGTGTGTACTATGCAGTATTTCATGTTGGTAGCTTGGGTTTCTCCTTCCATGCGTGTGTTCCTTTGAAGTGCTTATTTTCTTATTCATCTTCCTAACATCAGTCTAACAGCAGACCTGTGGCACTCTGATCTTCTCAGATTGTGTAACGGAAAGAATGCTGCTCCTTCTGGCAGCTGCGAGTTCCCTTCAACAGCAGCTTCTGCCTGGTCTGACAGCATCGCTCTGTCAGGGAAGAGAACAACTGCCCGGGAATAATGTACATCATCTACAATGCTCTGTTCTAGGATTTTTTTGCATATGTATGTCTGAGAAAGGGGAAGTATTGAGATGTTATTTGGGGAGGGTTCTGCCTGAACTGTTTTCTGTGTTCTAGAGAACAAGTTACTAAAACATGTAGTAGAACAAAGCAGAAATGTTTCTCTGCTGTATCATAGCTGGATTCACAAGGGACTGTTCTAATGTGGATATTTTTATCATGGAATGTGAGATGCAGCAGCCCCAGTGTGCCACTCCACAGCCATGATGCTGTGCTGTCACAAACCACGCTCACCACCACAGTGTCCGAGTAACTGTTCGCTATCTCTGAGTAAAACCGGAGTTACTCAGCTGCATAGCTTCAGACTAAATGTGGCTTTATGAGTAACAGGCTGGTACCACTTCAGATCTCTGAAATAGAAAGTTTTCATTTAAACTTCTGCAACTGTAACTAAGTAAATGGATGAAGCTGTGTTACATCTTTTTAAAATCTGAGGAACAGTTCATTTGGCATGATGCTTATTAAATGAGGAGGTAATAGGCAGGACATTGACTTTCTTTTCTCCTTGCCTCAGTGACTTTCTAATCCCTTCAGAAGAAAGCTGTCCTGTGATTATGATCTTTGATGGGGCTCTGGAGACTTACGCGCTTAGTTCTCATTTCTGTTGCTGCCATCCTGTGTGACCTTGAATAAGTTATTTAATCTCTTTAGGTCTCAATTTTTTGTCTGTATAAAAAAGAAAAGCCCCAAAAAACTGAAACAAAAAAGGAAAGCCACAAAAAAACCAACCCACAAACTCAAAATACTTTTATTTACATCGCATCTATGTAATTGCACAATGGAACACTATTTTCAGTTGAATTTCTAGGTGTTGGTGTAGTAAATCTGACTGTATGTTGTAAATATGCCTTGCGCAGTGTGATTTGAACATTATAATTCAATAGATTAATAGCATCTATTTCCCCAGTCAGAATGGCAGTTTCTTTGGCTGGAAATCAAAGCAGCAAGGAAGAGAAATGCTGGGTGTTGGAGTGTAGTAACTGGCTGTTGGCTCAGTCCTATTGTAGTAATTTTCTGCATATAAGTGAGTGGAGCTTTTTGAGTTACTTGTTTCAAACATCCTTTGATTCTTTTGGTCAGTCTGGCAGGCTCAGTGTGATTCTAAAAGTTCTCAAAATCTGTTCTGATTGACAGATGTTCTTGTAAGAACCCTATGCAGTGAAGTGAAGAACTGCAAAGTTGTTCTTCTAGAAATTGGCAGATACATTAGAACAACTGCAGACATTAGAACAGCTGACTTGAGAATACAGTTTTTCGGTGATGGTCTGTCTATGTTGGAGTGAAAGCTCCTCTGGATTCAGGCCCAGAGGGAAGCCAAAGCACAGGGGTTGAATTAAAACCTTTAGACAAGTTGAGATACGTGAAGCCACACCAAAGTGAAATAGAAATCTAGATTTTTTTTAACTTTTAGTAGAAATATATGCTGAGTGCCTTAAACATTAAAAAGCTGCAGCAGAGACCTTAAACACAGTTCTTGCTGCAGCAGTGTTACCTTTTCACAGAATCCTTTACTTTAGACAAAATATAGATAGAATTACACTGTTCACATTTTTTAGATAGTGTGTTCACATAAACAGTAAGAACTGATAGAAACTGTATACGCAAATCTGTGTAATACCTATGTAACACTTGTGTAAGACTTACGACTGTTAGACCAGGATAAGTTAGAAAAAGGAAAACTAGAATCGTGTATTATTCTTACTGGTCAATTAGCAAATATAATCCACACTTCTGTAAGAAAAAATATATAGAGCATATAGAAGAAGCAGCTGTTTTCTGCCTGCTGTTTGTTGTTGCTGCTTGTCTTTATCATGTAACCCCCTTTGAACTCTGCCTTCAAGAAAGCTGTGAGACTATGAAATAAAGAACTTAGCAGAACAGCAGCCTCCTCTGCTCTCTTACCCTAGTCCGAGGAAGGGTACCCCGTCAAAAGCTCAACATGTCTAGTGTTTGATCGTTACATTCTTAGGCGTGTTAGAGAATCCTAAAGGCATTGACTTTGGCCTCATATGTTTTCCTGGACAGAATCTATTAAAACCTTCTCATCTTTATGCTAAGACAGTCCTTGAACAGTGGGATCATTCTACTGGCCTGCCTTTGTTTTTTAATGTGAAATTGCTGCTGATTTAAATACTTACAGATGATAAAAACTCTGTGACAGCATTAGGTCCTGCCAGTGACTGGCTGGAGAATTCCTGGGTGAGGTGTAGCTAGCTGCCTTCTGTGCTGAACCCTCAGGGAGTGCTGGGATTGGGGTGGTACCTGACAGTTCCACACAAAAGAAGCTAGACCAAGTGTTCTGTGCATGAGCCAGTAGTCTGTTTGAATTGAAGAAAAATAACTTACTGGATGGAGGTTTGGCAAGAGGGGACTCTGTGTTGGCTGACCCCTAGGAAAGGATAAGGATGCAGGGAAAGGAGCCATGGGAAGGACATTACAGTCTGTGTACTTGAGGGCTGCCATCTAGCTCCTTTAAGTTTCTTTCAATTAAGATTTTGAACTGAAACATTTGGACTGATGTTTTGCCAGCAGTGGGAAATGGTTGTGGACGTGGATCCTGAAACTGAGAACTATGGTTATTTGACGACCTGTGAGTAAATAGGGTAGAGGTTTATATTGGGGCACAGTCTGTCTGTGTGTTTGTTGGTCGAGTGAGTCTGTCTAGCTCTTGGTCTGTGTTTCTCACTCTCTTTCTCTCTTTGTGCCTCACACAGGCCCTGCCATGAATTTTCTCTGACCCCTTGGGGCCATTCCCACATGCGGCTTTGATGTGTGTGCCCAGAGCTTGATTGACAAGGAAGTTTCAGTGGCAGCAGCAGAGAAACGAAGAGAAAAGGGCAGGGCTTTGAACTAAAGGGCTTTGAGCTCCGAGTTTTTGTGCTTACTTATCTCCTTCAGAATGTTAATTATTTACCAAGATAATTGGTTGGGAGGCAAAAAAAAGAGAGGGGAGGTTATTAAAAAATTCCAACACTAACACACTACAAAAACCTCATTTTCAATCTTGCAGCTGGCATGAAAAGGATGTTGTGTGTAAAAGGGCTTGAGTGTATGTGTGTTGGGGGGGGGCCCTTTTTAAGGCACCCATTTCCTAAATAGACGAATGCTGTGGAAACATCAAAGCTCTTGTGAGAGTTTTTTCTAGGGTTTCTAAACCACGTCTGGTACTTTTCAATTAAAAAAGTTTATGGAGAGCTGTCTTTGTGACTGGAGCAGGCAACCTTAGGCCCTGTTGACTGGGGAACGAATTGTTAAAAGACCTGATAAATAATTATTTTGCTAAAATGTCAGTTCAAAGATGTGAGTTCGCCTGAGTGCTTTAGCAGGAGCTGAGTCTTGGAGTAGAGCGATAAATGTCTCCTGTTTCAGCCTAGCGTGATGTGCTTGGCTGTGCTGCATCAGACAGTCTCCTATAGCCTCTGGATTAATGTCCAAAAAATGTGTAATACCATATGATGATCTAAAGCTTGTAGGCAGGAAGAGAGGTGAAGCTATTTCATTTTGCCTTCAGTTAATACAATTTTACTAGTCTCCATGTTAGGCAGCAGTCCATAGCCTCCTCTGTGAAGATCAGGGTTCTGTTGAGTTCCGGTAATTGCTGTGCTGGATTGGGTCCAAGGACCATCATTCCAGTATCCAGATTGGGCTGATGGTGGCAACAGAGGCTCAGGAAAGCTCCAGAGCAGTCAGTCCGCCCTGCACAGTTCCCAAGTATGCATGAGTGGAGCAGTGATTTGCTTTTATCTGGTTATTTATTTATTGGATCAGTGTGACAAGTTTAGTGTTACTATTTTGCCAGGGAGAATGTAGATCATTAATTAACATTTGCTGTACAGTTTCTGGCTATAGTGGTACTTGCCTCTTTTACACCACGATGACTAGGTTTCTTTACCCGTCTCTTAGTACAAGGCTTCCTAAAAGCTTAACAGAATTGTTTCAGCTAGTTATTCTTTATAAGGCATTATACTGGCATATAATGCAGGTAATAAATACAATGGTTATTTTCTCAGAATCCTTTCTGGTACAGCTGGTTATGCCATCTCACATTAATCTTCTGCGTATCATACCCTTTTAAAAATCTAAGCCTGAGCTTGCAGTAGTGTCTGTTTTTAGCATGAAATTTAATAACTTTGACTCTCTTGCTCTGCATTTCCCTTGGGAGCACTTGGATGGACCACTGGATGTGGTGGTGTAGTGCTTTGTAATGTATCACTGAGTTTTTTTGAAGGTGTGGTGTGACACTGTGGTCACTGTAGGTGGCAGAGTAGGTAGGTCCCTCCTTTATACCTACAGGTGCATTTGTGATTCCTTAGTTGAACTGGGGGTGTGTGAGTCCAATTTTACAGTTTTTCTGGTGCCCAGAAAAGGACCGAAAGATAATGAAGGGACCTGCATCTGACATACGGGGAGAGGCCAAGAGATAGTCAAGGTTGTTCAGCCTGGAAGAAAGAAGCTCTGGGGGGTCAATGTGTGTAGTAAAATAGATGTGAAACAGCAAGGGATATGGGCCAGAGTTCTTAGTAGTGCCCTGTAAAAGGACAAGAGGAAATGGACACAAATTACAGGAACTTCTATTGAAATAAAAGGAAAAAAAAATAACCACCAAACCCACTGGATAGAAAAAAAAATTTGAATATGGCAATTGTACTGATAAGTAGGAACTAGGAATTCAGGTTGGATTCATGAAAGGAAATACTTCATCCTGGAAAGGTGGTGAAACTAGATAAATTTCAACTAGAGACAGGGTGTAAATGTAATACAGTGGTATAGAATAGATTTTGGGAGGGCATAGCTGGATTTTTCTTTTCTTGCTGTCAGCCACTCAGGTCTTAGAAGATTCTTCATCATATTCATGTTATCTGCTCAGCAGTGCAGAATGTGGGTGCAATACAATGGCCTGGGATATGGGGACAGAGGAGAAGGCATGGCAGGGCGTTGCTGCAGTGAGCACTTGCTGTAGAGGTCTCATCACCTGTTTGGTAGAACAGATCATAAAATTTTCCTTCATGTTGTACTCTGAGTGGCCTGTGCTCTGCACAAGTTTAGGTTTTCCTGAATTACAGATGGTTCAGTGGCCTTGGCTTGAACTACATGAATTTGTCTGTAGCTGTCTAACCTGCCTTTAATGTTCACAGTGAACTGTGAAAGCATCTATAGACAGTGATACCTTCTTATCCCCTTTTGCTGCAGGCTAAACTTTTTCCAACTGCTGTCATTCATTTTGGATCTGAGGAGTGCAGGGGTGAGTGCGTTTCCTCTCTCCTTCAGCTGACTGTATAGTTCCTGTAGTAGACCCAGTATTACATCCTTACTGGCAGAGTTCCTCTGACAAAAGAAACTGCAGTCCTTGAGAATGCTGGCGAATGTCCCCATTTTGACTGGCTAAAGCTCTTCAGAGCTGGTTTGGTCAGTTAGCTTTAGCACAGATGTAGACGTTGTACCTTTTTTGTGGGATTTGATAGGCTGGGGAGTAGGCATTGTCTGCTGTGGGATCAAGAATGATAGAAGAATGACTCTGTAGGAAAAAAAAAATCCTGCTGTTCAGAATGTTAATTAGACAAATGTCTATGAAATGCTTTTGCAGACCTCCTGTGGTAGTGGACTGGCTGGAGATGGTAGAACAGATCTTTGGTTCTTTGGCATCTCTGGTTTATGCTTAGAATTCCTGTTTCTCCCAGAGACCAAAGTATGCTCTGACTTCACAGAAAAGTTTCTAAGATGCAGTGAGCGCTGAAAGAAAATGTCAAGATCTTGAGGTTTGAATGATGAAATAGAACACCTCTGAATTGTGAAAGAAACTGGCATGGTTTAGTAATGTCCTGTGTCATTTGGGGGAAGGTGATGTAGGTTTACTGAAGTATACAGCAGGTACTTTTTGAGCTGAGAGCTATGTGATATTGTGGTGATTGATGTCTCTGTTACCAAATAAGTGATTTGGTTTCACTTCTAAACAGCTTGTTACCTGAAATCGGACCTGCTGAGCTCTGCAGTTTCTCCTTCTGCAGCTGATTTATTAGTAGCCAGGTATGTTGGGGCTGAATAGAGTTGCAAATGCCTTAGTATTTCAGGAATGGGAAGCATGAAACGAGCCCATCTTACTACAAAGAAATGTGCTTTAAAGATACTAAGACTTCCTTCTCTCCAGAAACAATCATACTGTCATACTTGACTTCACAGCTTTGTGAGTCCTTCGCAAAGTAGGATTTCAGTGACTTAAGTAAATACTAGTGCTTCTGTATTGGAAAAAGAAGAGCCTTTTCAATCTAACTTTAAAAGTTTAAAGGTGGTGGTGGTACAGGGGGCTATTATGAAAAATGAAGTTTAATTCTACTTGCTTATTTCCTTTCTCAGATGTTTGTCCAGATCATTAGTTCCTTCTGCTTCATCAACTTTAGCATCAGTGGCTCCATCCCTATCTGAACCAGAAGCGGGAAGTGACAAGAAGACTATTGAGCAACCAGAAGCAGCCAGCACCCAGGGAGCTCCACAAGTATTGAGAAAGGCCCCTGGGAAAATACCCAAATGGCTGAAGCTTCCAGGTATCAATGAATCAGAGGAGAAGAGCTCTGCTCATTCTGAGCTGCCCCAAAAGGCAGTCTCCTCTCTGCCAAACGTGTTGTATATTGGTGGTATTGTTGCAGATGTCAGTTTATGCTTGCAGGACATTTGGTTCTTGTCAGTCACAAATTTGTTTGTGACTTGAACCTCAGCCTTCACTGGAGAAGTATCTGAATGCGGACTCTGAACATTGGGAAGTCTGATGCCTAAACCATATGCTTGCAGCATTTTAAACTGTGTTCTGGGCTTGATGTGCTGAGCTCTTATCCCTGCCAGTGTAGTTCAAATACTAATAGGCAGGATATTCTACATACCCATGTAATCTGGGCCCATGTAATCCGTTATATCTTTGACATAACTTTCCTTTTGCTGCTGTAGTCTGTTTTAGTACTTTTATTTCTCTTGAATTTTTTAGTTGGTCTTTCTTTTTTTAATCTTCACTGCAAACCAGTAGTGGTTTTCCATAATTAAGATTGCAACCAGGTGTCCATTATGACTTTTCTCTTGTTTTATCCTGGTCAGAAAACTGCAACCTTGTTTTTAGTCCCAGAACAAATGGCTTATGTGTGTATTTTAGACAAGACTTTATACAAAATATGAAGTAATTAGAAGAAGAATTCCTGAATTAAACAATTGGCAATATTCACTTTTTGATGCAGTGGCAAAGACGGGGGGTGGGGGGGGAGAGGGAAGAGGAAAAAAAAGGGAGAAAAAAAAAAAAAAAAGAGACAGTCAGCTCCTTTAACGACAACAAACCTAGTAATTCTTATATGGAGTCACCTGGCTAATAATGCCAGATGTTAACTTCCTGGATGAGAATGTTAGTATTTGTTTCTGGAAGATAGTGTGGGGCTATCAGTTCCAGCAAGCAGAGGGTAAGGTGTGAAGGCTGCAAACAGTGGGCCAGTGTGTTTCCCTGCTGTGGCTGGTCTGGCTTAGATTGGTGCTGAGATGCTGATGCAGTGGGAAACAGGATCTTCACTGCTTCCCATTTCCATACTGGAGTATGTTTGAAGCATTGCACTTGAAATAGTTTTGTTTCCCAAGATTATCTGGATAAAGTACAAAATATCATCTCACCTACCTGTGCAGGTTTCCCATTTAACAGCTGGTATGAAAGGTCAATAGTATACTCTAAGCCACATGTTAATAAAATGAAGGATGAAGTTCCCTGCTCTGAAAGTTGTGATGTATTTACCATTTCATCTCCCCAGGTGCTCTCTTGTGGTCCCCAATGCTGCCTGAGCACAGCAGTGACTAGAACCCTCAGCTACCAGATCATGTTATTGAGAAATGAGTAACTGCTAATTACATGTTATGTGTTTTAATGGTACCATGTTTATTTTGTAGGTGGAAAGAGATGAAGCATCCTGGGTTGCTGGATCACCGAGCTATCAGCTGTGCCCTTTTCTCCACAAACTCACTAAGGATGTGTAAGATGTGTTGGTGGCCCTGGAGAGATCTAATCTGTATGAACATTACTTATAAAGAGAGAATGGCTATTTCAGATGTCAGTTGCACCTGGTGGAGGAGTGGAAGGCCTGTTTGTGGTCTTTGTGACTACAGAAGCAAGGTTAGAGGTTAAATTTAAGGTTTCTTGCATGCAAATAATAAGAATAGAGAATTAAGGGGGACATGATTCCTATATACTTTCTGCAAAGGACTTTGTTCCTATCTGTATTTTTAAATTCAACTCCTCCCAGTTCCACCTTCAGAGATGACTTGAGTCTAGCTGCCAGTATTCTAGCAGCAAGATACAATCTGGTTCAGCTTTACCTATAATTATTAAGTGGTGCCTAGAACAAGACTTTTTCTGCTTCTTAGCGAGGAGGGTTAGTGCTGCTGCTAATGCTGGACATAGATGGCTGGAAAATGAATGAAGAGGAAGCATTTAAGTCACTTAAACCAGTTCAGATCAGCCTTTCCTGTGAAGCTCTTGGGCTGCTGCACTTGTATTGTGTTCAGTTGCCAGAATCTTGTCAACAAGGAATACAAGTTCATGGAATGCCTGTTGAGCATGTTTCTGCCCTAAGCTCTAGTTTTATTTTCACTGTGTATAACTACCATCAGTAATTAATTACAGCAAGGAAGAAACCATTCACTTAAAGGGTCTCTTCAAATGACAGTTGATTGGTGGCCTGAGTATTCCCAGAGCAGGGTAGCTGTGCTCTGCACCGCAGTTAGTGTACAGGGAAAAGGCCCAGTCCGGATCTTTGTCTCCTGCAGACATCGTAAGGGGATGATTATTGGTTAGAATTGCCCTTATGCTGGAGATGAACTCTGTAGTGGCACGGCAGTCATGGTGCTGGGTTTTATTTGAAGTCTTCTCCACGGATCAGTGGTCTGCGGAGAGCTGGGCTTCCATGGTACAGTAATACCGTGTTTTCCATTTTCCTTGTTTCCTCCCTGCACTACGTGTGCATCTGCACAATTTGTAGATGTAATAAAGCAGAGTGGCCATGGGAGCCCTTTTGGTCAGTCCCTTTGATAGTTTCTTGCCCTGGCACTTGGTGTGTCTGTCAGTTCACAGGAACCTGCTCTCTTTTCAATACGCCTGTCATGACTCGTTCCCTTCCTCCCATTTTTTTTCAACAAAGCAAAACGGAGCTTTGTACCATCTGAATGAGCTTCAAAGTGGCTAGAAAGGGCACCCTGGGTTCCTGGCACTTGTCATTGTCTCCCTGCCTGGACAACATTTCCCTTCAGGTCTAATTACTTCCAAATGCTCACAGAGATGCTTTGAAGAAACTTGGAGGGAGGGGGAGGCATGAAAGAAAGGTGGAAGAGGAAAAAGGAGACTCAAAGCAGAAGGAGCAAAGAATGCTTTAGCAAAAAAGTTGATTGATTTCTTATATGACACCCAAAGGTAAACAGGGAACGTGTGTGGCCACTGGCAGTGGGAATGTGAGAGCACTGTGTACAGCTCCTGTACTAAATCCTCCCTGTGGAAAGCAAGCCCTTCTGCCACTTGACAGCCTATAGAAGACATACCACGGCAGACCTGAAAAACCATTCAAATAATAAAGTTTATTACTCTTTAGAGGATTAAGTGTGGGCTGAGCCTGTACTCCATAGGACTGTCAGTATCTTCGTTCAGGTGCTGTTATCAGGCTTATTCATGTCACACAAATCAGAGGTAGACGGTAGCTAGAGCTGCCTTGTTGAATTTATACAGGATATCCCTGTGGAGAAACCAAGAGCTATTGCTAATGATAAGCAGTGAAATACCTGTGCTGGTGTTTTTTGTTCCCAGGATTAGAATATGCAGAAGCAGTGTGGTTGGGAGGAAGTTGCAGTGTGCCTTCAGATGTGCTAGTCCTTATTTTTCTGAAGGGCACAGGTGACATCAAATAGTACAATCTGCTTAGCTGATTTGCTTAGGTGTTTTAGTTCTGTCAGTTTTTGTAAAGGGTTAGCACCATAACTATCCCCTGCAAGCACCTGACATGGGAAAACAAGTTTAGGGACACAAGCAACAATACCAGTATTCCTGGGGCAGTTTCATGGGTTAAGTGTAGGGGCTTTACATTGCTGACTGTTCCCTCAGGCAGTTCTGCCCATGCTCCTCCCTTGTGTAACTCAGCTGTGCATCAAACCCAATTTAACCACAAGAATGAAAAATTGCTACCTTCAATAGCTAGACAAGAGGTCTTATTCCCCTTCCCTATACAAAGAGTTACTTTTAGCTGCTGCTGCTATTCAATTGCTGCTTTACTGTGGATGTCCACATCAGCAGTTCTCTTCTCTGTGTTGTCAGGGAAGGGAACTTGAGCCTTTTTAGGGCAGCGACTTTAGGACTGCTGTTTCAGTTGGAGGCAGAGATGAGGATCTGAAACTGGAAAAGGCAAGAAAGCAGGAGTGAATTCTTTAAGGGGGTAAGATGCCCCCACATTTAAAACTGTGGCCTCTTCGCTAAGGTACTTGCTACAAGGATTCCTGCCCTACTGCAGAACAGTACCTGCAGATACCTGATGAGCTGGTTTTGTTTCAGTATTGCTTCTGCTATAGTAGGTGAACTCATCCCTAGGGTTTTAGGACATTCAACGGTAGTATCACTTGCTTTTACTTTTGTAATTGCCTTTTTTTAACCAATGATTGTGGGGCTGAAGGCTGAACTAGGTCAGTTCCTTCATTGCACGTGTTGTACAGCTGAACAGTTGTCTCAGCTGAGAAGCTGCAGTGCTGAGAGCTGGGGACTGCTTAAGCTGCTACTGTTACCAGAATATGTACTAAAACTGCATTTTTGTGGGGTTTCCAAGTGGCTGGTGTCCTGAGGGATGACCCTGATAGCTCCTAGCTCAAAGTGTACAGTGACCTACTGAGCCTCTGCCTGTCACAGCTGTTCCTGAGAAAAGGACTGCTAGCTATGGCTGATCCTACAGCCTGCAGAGTGCCAGCGGCAGGAGCATGCAGGCCCCAAGCCACACCACCATCAGCTGTGCTCTGTGCAGCCAGCCATGCGTTTCCCAGCAAAGCCAGTTGGGTTGTGTGGGTCCTGCCCACATGTGTAAGGTTTCTTATTTCACAGTGGCCCCCCTGCTGCTAGAGGGGCCAGGCTGTCCCATGATGTGGGATTCTCACACATGCTGTTTGTTTTTTGTCCTTTTTTCCTTTCGTCCTACAAAGATTTAGGGAAGAGGGTGGGTGAGGGGGAAACGCTGCAAGTCTTTGAAGCGACTTGACTTTTGATGATGAATTGCAGCAAAGAGCCTACACAAGGAGGGGAGACTTGTTTTTAACTTACTGATGTTTCTTTGTGAGAACAAATTTATAGCAGAGGGGGAGCAGCCTCTGAGGAGAATACTGAATGGTTAAAAGGTTTCAAGTATTCTTTGATGTCACAGCCCTGGAGAAATACTGGAAGGTAGTGACGGACAGACACTGTTTATTTATAAAATAAAGATCAGTTGCCTGCTCTTGGCGAGAGCCTGTGAATGAGCTCCTGTTAATGACCTATTCATTAGAAAGGCTTGGAGCTGCACCTAGAGTTGCTGTCACAGCTGCCTGCTGAGGCAGTGAGATCCTGAAGGCTGGATGGTATTTCCAGCCTTTAAGTCTTTCCATGCATCTCTGTGAAGCAGCACCTCATTCTCACGTTAGATGAGAAAGCAACAGCATCTTACCATGCTGTGAAGTACAGGCCTCTGTTACCGGGAGTAGGGCGGCAAGATTGAAACCAGGTATGTGCTCAGCAGAACAAAACAAGCCTGTGGCAGCCTCTTCTCAAAAACGCTATCTGACAGGATCGTTCCTTTGGGCTGTGTTGTGCTTGGTAAAGGAGAGAGGAAACAGAAGCAAAATGGCAGACGAAGAAAGAGCTGAGACTGTTCATCCCAGAGTTGGACTCTGAGGCCGAGACACATGTTCACTGTCAGGTCAGGACTGTCTGCTGACAGGTGACATGTGCTTCAGAAAGCCTCTAGAAATCCAGAAGCTGTAAGGAAAGAGCAGCAAGCCAGTCAGGACACAGACTGGGTTCTCAAAACAGCACCCGAAAGGATGAGGATTAGGCTGTTTCAGCTCACATCCTCATCCTGCTCCCATGCAGTTCAGGCCGAGAGTTACATACCAGCTGTGGCAACACTTTCTCCAGCTGCTCAGTATCCACCTTCTTCAGGTCCTCTGCCTGAGCTTGCCGAGCTGCTCGAGCCGCCGCTTCTGCAGCCCAAGTGAAAGAAAGGGAAGAGCAGTGAGACGGGTCTGGGAGCTGTCACCTGGGGCGTCTCGTCCGGGGGGCTGGGCTGGTGTCCTGGGAGGAGGGAGGTGGCCCAGCGCCCCGGAAGAGTCCGGGAAGCTGCGTCAGGACTCCAGCTGTGCAGGAGGCAGCAGAGCTGAAGCAGGACGGGATGAGTCGAAGGTTGGCCAGGTGCTCGGGGAGGAGGCGGGAGCCTATCGCCCTAAGGCTGGGGCGGGGGATTGGCCCTGCGCGCTGACCTCGGACGAAGACCTTCAGCAACTCGGCCACCAGCAGCTGCGCGTCGGCATTAACTGCAACGACACGGCGCTTAGGGAAGGCGGGGACTAGGCCCAAGCGGCCCGGACCCGCCCGCCGCCGCAGCCTCGGTACCTCGGGTCCTCCCGTCCCGGAAATGGAGGCGGAGAAGCCGGTCCACGGTGTCCTGCGCGGAGAGAGGAACGGATGAGCGGAGCCGCGCTCGCCGCTCGGGCCAGCGCCCCTCGCCCGGAGCGGCCGCACCTTCCTGAAGCCGCCGGTGCGGCCGTCCCGCTCCTCCATGTCTCGCGCACTGCTGGCCCCGCCTCCCGGAGGCGCGCGGCGGGCGGGAACCCGCGCGGCCAGGGAGCAGTTCCGGCGGGAACCCGCGCGGCCAGGGAGCAGTTCCGGCGGGAACCCGCGCGGCCATGGAGCAGTTCGGGCGCGAATACGCGCGGCTTTGCGCGGCGGTAGGCGCGGCCCCGCAGGAGGCCGTGCTGCGGCGGCTGCGGGAGCCCAACGGGGCGCGGGGCCGCCTGGACCTGGCGGCGCAGAGCCTCTCGCTGCAGACGTGCAGCGCGCTGGGCCGGCTGCTGCCCGGCGCCGCGCCCTTCGCCGCGCTGGCGCTCGGCGACTGCGGCTTGAGCGAGGAAGGTGCGCGCGAGGCCGCAGCGGCTGCCCGAAGCGGGGCCGCCCTCGCCGCCCTCTCAGGCTGGGCCGGCGGGCCCGCTCTCCCTCCGGCGGCGAGCGAGGCGCGGTGGCGGGGCGGGAGGTCGCTCGTATCTCAGGCCCGCGAAGGTGCCCGGTCCGTGACCATGCGGCTGGTCACGCACCGCTCGCTTCTCCCTCCGGCGGCGAGGGCAGCTCTGCTGTTGGCCGTGGACGGATGGGACAGTCCGGCTGGTTAAAGTAGCTGGCAGTGAGGGGGCCCCATGGGCAGCACATCCGTGTCCGCAGAGCTTGTCTAGACGTGGGCTTTTTTCAGGGCTGAGGCAGGTAGGTGTACAAACTGACTTGTAGTTCTCTGCCCGGACACCTCTTTGAGAGTGTATAAATAGTCTCCTGCCCTGAAAGCTCAGGCTCACTTATTCCGGCAGCAGTGGCAGTTTACCAAGTAATTTGTTTATCACAGCCACGTCTCCTGAGCTAGCTGTTTAACAAGATGATACGCTGGGATGAGTAGAGGGTTTCACAGATGAAATAAACAGCTTTTTTTTTTTTCTACTCAGGTGTAAGACTTCTGTTGCATGGTCTTTGCTCCAACACCACAGTAAAATCTTTGGATCTGAAGGTGAGTCTGTTCAAACAGAATTAAGACTGTTCTGTGGTGGAGAAGGAAAAAGGAGCACAGGCTTAATCAGAAATAGAACTGGACCGTCCTGGTGCAGGATTATTCAACAAGATGCATACTTCTGTAAAGTTTTTGTTCTCAAGTGACTCATTCCTTGACTTGTTAACACCATGTCACAATTTTCCAAAGTTACTTTGCAGATCATCTTTATCCATTTTTATTTAGTTACTGTATTTTGATAGGAAGTTATTGCTGTGTATCTTTTGTCAGTTGCTGATTGGGCAGATGAGGCGTGTATAGGCTGTTTTGGGGGTTTCTGTATTGATCAGTGAGTTACTAGCTGTTTTACTTGTGTTTCTGTAGAGTTTATCTCGCTTGCCAATGTCTTTCAATTAGCCTGGGCTTTGAACTAAGCATCTGCCTTCAGATGTGATTGTCACTCTACTGGGAGTGACTTTCTGTCTGTATTCCTCTGGCATACAGCTATTCCCTTGAATTTACAGTCACAAACAGCATCACTGTTCAGCATCACTGAAGTCACAAACTTCATCACAGCTTCCTTTCTCATTTGTGCTAGCGTTAACAGAGCCCTTTTTGGTGAAGTGTGTTACAATAGTTATGCTTATCTAGAATCACCATTTTCCGTCCCATCATGGCCCGTGCTGATCCTGTGCAATCTTGTGATTTTTGCAAGCTCTCAGTCATGGTGCCCTCACAAGACAAGTCGTGTGTATAGATCCACTGTTCCTCCAGGGTTTTTCGTTTTGTGGAAGGCTGATTGATAGTGAAACAAATGTTGGTTGGACCATCTTTGCCCAACTGAAGTTGGCATTACAGCTGGGATGCATCTGGTGGTGTTTGTGGTGTAGGTGGACTGGGACAAGCTTAGCCTACTGATCACCTGGGACTTCTGTTTCAGGGAAATAACCTGCGAACCATGGGAGCTGAGGCTTTGGGAAAACTTCTTAGGGAGAACAAATCCATCAGGAGGTAAAAAAATGTATATACCTCTCTTTGTGCTATTCTTGCCGGATGGAGCACAACATTTGAAAAGGGTTGAGGGTGTTTTTTGTTGGGGTAGGAGGAATGCCAAGTGGTGCAATTTCTTGTGAGGGGTGGGACAAGTAAAGGCATGAAAAGTGGAGGTGCTCTTTCGGAGGACGCTGGGCCCTGGCAGCATCCTGCTCTCTGAAATTGAGTCCACGCACGGAGCTGGATGTTTGACCGGGCATACCGTGATCCAAATATCATTCAAGTTCATGCAGCAGTCTGTTTACTCCACGAACACCATTCCTGTCTGATTTCCCTAGCCTAACCTTAGAATGGAACAGCCTTGGCATGTGGGAGGAGGGCTTCTCCTTTTTCTGCCAAGGACTGAGAGCAAACAACTTTCTTCGGCGTCTGGATCTGCGCAATAACCAGATTAACCATCAAGGGGCTGAAGAGCTGGCCATGGCACTGACACAAAATACCAGCCTTCAGGAGCTGGGTAAGAGTTCTTTGCCCATGTACATATATGCATGAAAACACCATGTGTATCTTCAGGTTTCTTGCTTCAGTTTCTTCCAACTGGTTGGTGTCATTCCCAATTCCTATCAGTCTGGAATGCTTTGCCGACTTTGTCCAGGGAGAAGTCACAACTCCATGGCCTTTGGAGACTGGGAACTATAATTGGAATCTCTGGAACCAAACCTGCAGATGAAGAATTGTGTACTTGGAGTAGAACAGTCTTTAGTGGAGGAGGAAGGGTTTTCATTCCTATTTGTGGTTGGTGTTGGTATGCCTCATGACAGACTCTTAATACTTACTTCACACTCGTTTTGTCCTTATATGGAATTTTGGTGGAGTTTCCTTCAGGAAAATGTAGCTTTTGTTGCCAATTCTTTCTCATCCACAGGTCTTGTCTGTGGAAGGAAGGCTTGTGAGAGCCAAATGTGAGGCCCAGATTTGTGTAGATTTTCAACTGTCATGGCTTCCTGCAGTTTCCTAAAGATTTATCTTGCCTTTCTTTCTTTGTCAATTTCCCTCCCTCTCATTCATCTTCAAAGGGGACACAGTATTCACCTGTGTTTTTGCTAAGACTATCTGGGATTAGTTAACCGTGCTTGTAGATATATAAAGAGCATGGGTTCTCTTGAGCCCTGTGGTTTTCAGCAGATGTGTGACTACCGTGGTGAAAGTTTGCTTTCTGTATAGATTTGCGATGGAATAACATTGGGCTTCTGGGTGGCCGAGCTTTGCTGAACTGCCTGCACAGCAACAAGACCCTGAAGAGGCTCGAGCTGGCAGGGAATAATGTTCCTGGCGACATCCTGAAAGCTGTGGGTAAGTATGATGTGTGCACAGTAATGAATCACTTAA
Source organism: Corvus kubaryi (assembly GCF_017639235.1). NCBI lineage: Eukaryota > Metazoa > Chordata > Aves > Passeriformes > Corvidae > Corvus > Corvus kubaryi. The sequence goes on from NW_024581084.1 coordinate 3,091,075, forward strand.
CTCCTTTCCCAGTTCAGCACTTGGGGGATATAGGGCACTTGCTGCTTCAGAAGAGAGCTAACCCTCTTTTCCTCCCTTTCTCAACAGCATTTCCACAGTGCTCTATGTCACCTCCTCTTGTCCTTTAGTGAGGGCTAGTCAAGTTGGAAGTGTCGCTTTCACCAGCAAGAACAAAAAAATAATTTGGATTGAGTTATTAGAGATTGCCGTGCCACATGAATGTGGGAGAATTTGAGACTTTTCCTCATAGTTTGCCTCTGATGAGCCAAGTTTTGATGTGGCTTATGCAGCACATCATGTCATTGTCCTGCCCACAGCAGAGCTGAGCATCTTTCCTGAGGCTGGGGTGTTGATTACCCCACACACACTGCTCTCGTTGATCCCATCCCAGCTTGTGATGTAAGGTGGGACTCTCTCTACACGGGCCAGCATGAGAAGGGCAACTGTCCTGGTGCTTCTGATAGCCAGTTGTCATCCTGAGTGCTGTCTCTTCCAGCAGTGCTTGCTGTGCTGTTGCTTTAGAAACTTGTGCATGCTCTCCTGCTCTCTCTGCATCAGAACAAGCCTTGAATCACAACCAAGACCGTGAGGCTATCCTGAGTGAGGCCCAGAACCAAATGAACATCCTCAGCAAGGAGGTTTTGAGTCTGAAGGATGAGAAGAACAAGCAGGTCAGCAGATGTTGGCGGTTCAAATGGGGTAGCTGGAATCCTTTGCTTTCCCTTGAGGTCCCCACAGAACACTCAGTGACAGTATTATTGTGCACCTGAAGTTGCATTTGCATTTTTATGGGCAGGCACACAGCATAGTTTAGTACATTGGGTCCTTCCTCTGAGCTAGGTTGCCTAGGAATCAAGTGACAGTATGGGTATGGACACATCCCTGCTGAACACATTCTGGATTCTGGAGGAGTTTTGGTTATTTGTGCTTTAGTTTCATCTTTTGCAATTGGTTTGATACTTTCCAAGTGGTGTAAACCTAGAGATTTGTTTTTCCATCTGACACCTGAGGATGCAGAGTCCCTGTAGCTGATGACCTTATTCAGGTGTGCTGATAAGCCCATCAGACTTCCAGTTTGTTTCCAGTAGAATGGCTTGACATGTCTTCAGCTGTTGCTGGCAGGAGAAGAATGAGAAATGTAAGTGCTTGTAGCTGATGCAATTCATTTTCTCACAGAATTTTGCCTTCTTCACAGTTCATGGATTTTGTGGATGCTGTAGACAAGCACAAAGAAGAAAAAGCCAGGAGTGAGAAGTGAGTTGGATTTCTAAATGTCTTCTGCTCTTTGATGGCAGAATTGAGCTCTCTCCATTTCCTGGCAGAAATTACCCACCTTTTTTTTTTTTTTTCCTTTTATTTCCCTCCCAAATGCAGAATGTCTGTAGCACGAATCAGCCAGCTGCAGGATGCATTGGATGAGCAGTACTCCATTATGAATTCACTGAAAACCAAGTATGGAGGAGGAGAACCTTTGCCTTCCCACTATTTGTGCTGTATAAGCAGTGCCGAGCAGAGCTTCTAAGAAGGGGGATAATCGTGTAGGGTAGCTGACTTATTATTTTGGTTAGTTCTGCAGTAATATCCAGAAATTACAGTCAGATAAAGCCTTTGAGTTTGCCACACTAGATAGTTAACCTGCTTTTAAGTAAAATTACAGTGTATTGGTGTAAGACAAAGTGAATTACAGAAGGTGGGAAGAAGGAAAAAGGATTCTGCAGATGGGATGGGGGCATGTTCCTTGCATGGTTTACAGCCTGGCAGGAATCGGTACCTGCTTTCCCTGGCAACTGGCAGTGTTCTCTGGGAACCGCTGCAGGTATTGAGGAGCCTGGCTTGGGAGCAATGAGGAAGAGCTGCTCAGAAGAAATGTTAGGTTATGCAGAGCCATATGCACATGGCAGTGGTTAGACTTCAAACTGCTGAGCCTGCCTACTTCAGTTCTGCCAGGTAAAGGCAGTGTTACTATGCCGTGCAGTGATGTGGACATGTCCCTCTTGGACAGAATAAGCAAATTGCTTCTGCTACTCATGTTTAAAAATCTGTCTCTAATTTTAAACAACTTTGCAGTGGTATAAAATAGCTGGCTTTGTTCTGTGAGAGCAGGCAAATCCTGGAGGGGTCTAGGTGGGGAGAATGGCTTGTGGAAGACAGTGCAGGGCAAATGCAATGGGCACCAGAACACTGGGCCCTGAGAAGCCCCAGGTCACTGTTTGTAGATGCTGCTGCATACAAAGGTCAATGGTGTCCTTTTCCCAGAAGCAAAAAAATGCCTCATTTAGTTAGCCTGATTTCATCCACTGCCAGATGGATATTAGCACCTTGTACCAGGTGGCATAGAGAGCTTGCTGCAGTGTCTGCCTTGGAAAAGACTCCGGAAAGTGCTTCTCTTTATAGGCTGCAGATGACTGAAGCTGCCCTGGCTCTGTCTGAACAGAAGGTGCACAACCTGGGAGAGCTGCTGAATGCCATGAAACAGGAACAAAACTGTGTGGCTGAGTGCCACTTCAGGGAGCTCCAGCAACAAAAGCAGGTGAGCTGGATAAGTCCTAGTTATGTTTGAGAGCAGGGCTATAGGTCATAACTGGTTTGTGTAAATTTGGGGCATGCTGGATGGAATAGGGAAGCATGATTTTTACCACTAGTGGGTTAGCTAAAGCCACCATGACAAAAAATTCTTGTGTAAATTAGGTAGATGGGTGCCAGGTGTGAAGAGGAGTCGTGGTGTTTATGGGGTAGGTTGGATTTAGCTGGGTGTGATATTGGTTGGTAGTGCAAGAACTAGAGTGAGTACAGGTTTTTAATTTTGATTCTGTTTGCAGGAAGGTGCTGATCGGGAAGGCAGGCTTTTGCATGACTTGTCTGCTGCCAGTGAGAAAAATCTGCTGCTGAGAAACCAGGTAGGAAACCAAGTCCAAGTCTGAGAAGTGGCACTTGAACATATGTAACATCTGCTGCATATATATGGTCTCTACTTTGATCCTTGATTGTGTGTGTCTTCGTTGTCCTGTACAGCCAACTTTCTCTGCTAACAGAAAAAGAAAAAACCTTTGTGGTGGTAATTTCCTTGTGTAGGTGGATGAGTTGGAGAGGAAGTGCAGAGTTCAGCAGGATCAGCTGTTCCAGGTAAAACAAGACTTGACCAACACAACAGCGGAGCTGAAGCTGCGGGCTGTGGAGGCTGAAGGTGAGTGGAGGAGTAGAAACAGCTTGTGGACACCTGTGGTTGGGATCGCTGTTCCTGAGTCAACAGCACAGACAGCCAAGGAGAAAGGGTTCGCAGAGATGGTGAAAAAGTATGAGTACAGCTGTGTGGCAGGAATGCCAGAATTGTGATATGCCTGCTTTTAATCTGCAGAACGTCTGGAAACGGAGAAGAGAAGATTTAAACAAAGCCTTGAAGACATGGAATCCCTTCGGGTAAAAGAGGTAAGGATGGGGTTTCTGCAGCATCCCGGTTAGTCTTTCTTTGGTCCTGACCTACATCACCACTGGAGGTCATTGCTGTCATATGCTCTTAAAAAAGTTAAAAAGTTAGTGGGCTCAGATTTGTTGTGGGAATAATGGGCCATTTTTTCAAGCAAAGCCTGGCTGAAGAGATCACAAGACTTTCTACCAGCTAGTAAGATTTTCTAGCTTTCGAGAGTATGGGCCAGAGTGGTATGTGATGCTACAAGAGAGGCTGGGAGGCTGGCCTTTGTGTTGGTCTGTGCAGAGAGGTAGTTACAAATACAGAATCTTTTCCTGCTTCTGAAATGAATACACTTTAATGTTTTAATCGCTTATGGACAAGCAGTCCTTTAACGGGGCTCAGCATGCTAGTTCCTTTTCTGCTATGTTTCAAGGGGGGTTGTGTCTGAGTGTGGACAGGCCAACAGACTACAATCAATTCTCTTTGCAGTGTTTACTGAGGTCTGAAATCTCTCCAAAATAAAATTATACTAATAGATTTCTCTGAATATATAGAAATCTTTTAAGAAAAGACACAGGCCAGGAAGATTTTCCCAACCTTACAGCTAGAAAATGAATCTGTTGTGTTTTGTACCACTTGACAATGAGAGCTTGGACTTCATCTTCCTTGTGGCCTGGGAGGGATCTCTGTCTAAAAATTCCCAGTTTCTAGAGGGCAGATTGTATCTGTATTACAGTTTCCTAGTGGAGTTCTGGGAGAGGTAAGAACTTTCCTTTGGTGGTAGGTGGTTCAGTGAGAGGATGCTTCACTATCATGATGAGTGGTCCTGCTGCTTGCTGTGCCTGGAGATAGGAATGGTTTTCTGTCACTTGCTTAAACGGTTTCTGCTGCTTTGCAGGTGGATCGTATGACACAGCACATGGAGGCCAGTGAACGTTCCATGCACAACAGGATCCAGAGGCTGGAGGCCATCAGGATATCTCTGGAGGAGGTGAGAAAAAGTGCTCTAGGCACGTTTGAACACTCATATAGTGGTGCAAAGAGAAGGCTGCCAGGAAAGCTTTGTGGAGTCTTCCATTGCTGACCTTTGTAAAGATTGTCATGTGCTGTAAGGAGGAACAGAAAACAGCAGCATACCAGCTGAAATTATTTTTACTGCTTTGAGCTAAGGAAAAAGGTTCCAAGGCGAAACTTGTAAATTCAGATTGGACAAAAATAAGGATTCTGTTGAACATGGTTAGAGTGTTACCAAGATTGGAATTCACAGGTTTCCCATGTTGTCCCAAGTAGAGTAGCATGTTTATTCATATATATTTCCCCAGCTAGATCCAGCACTGCTCTTTCCTACTGCCTTGTTTTGGAAAGCTTTACCCATTACTTGTCCTCATATAACTGAAATTCGCACTGAGCTTAAATAGCAGCCTTGGAGTGAGGAAGGATTTGTCATCTTGGTTTGCTTTTGCTGCCCCTGAGTGAGGAGAGCTGTGTCATATTGTAGCCTGTGACCGGAAGCTGCTAATGTTTTCTGGTCAGTGTTACAGCAATGCAGCTTCTCTGGAATGATTTTCCATGTTTCTGTGGCAGGAGCTGAGCCAAGTCAAAGCAGCTGCACTAACTGAGCGAGGTCAGGCAGAGGAGGAGTTAATAAAAGTCCGGAGTCAGGCACGCTTGGAGGAGGTAAGGACAAGACCTGTGGGAAGGAAGTGGTTTGGCTACCTACTCTATATTTTAGTCTTGGGGAGCTGCTAAGTAACTCCTCTCTGGGTTTCACTGACTCACAAATGGTGTGATTGCTGAGGAAGGAGTCCTGAAAAGTCTGATTTTAATTGTCTTCAGTAGTAACAGAACTGATGTGGATATTGTCATGGCAGATTTAATTTAAGTTGCCAACATCTGAAGCCAGCAGATGGATGTTGATCATTCTTTTTAATGGCAACTCTCATGGGGTGCTCCTGTTTCTCTGAACTCTGAGAAATTTCTTCAGGTGGGTACTGCTGCTGGATAAATAAAGTCACTAGTATTGAACTCTGTGAAAATGGCAATGAAGTTAATATCCTGTGAAAGAGAACAAGAGATGATGGAAATACACAAAAACTATTAGAATATTTACTTACTTTTTACATCACAAAAGAAAATGCTTCACTGAGTTATAGACATAGAAATTTGATGTGTGGGACCCAGCAGTTGCTTAGCTGCATACAGTGGTGCTGCAGAGCCATTTGAGGTATGGAGGAAGTGAAGGTAGAGCATTGGTTGTAAACACTGGTGGTGGCATCGGTGCATCTGGCAAGGACTTGTCTCAGTTTCTCATTTGAGTGTTTCAGTCTGTCAGTGTTCTCTCTGGCAAGAGGAAGCAGCTTGGGGTCACTCCTGAGTGCAAGGAGCAGGGCTGTGTCCTGTGCTTGTCAGTGCCAGTTGACTCAATAAAGGATTCACTGTATTAGGAACAAAGAGGGGAGAATCCCTTCACAGGAATGAAGTGGGACTGTTTAATTTTCATTTTCCTTTGTGTCTTACAGCAGCAACGACTAGAGCACCTAAAAGAGAAGCTGCGGCTGATGACTGAGTCAAGGGATGAAGCTCAGAACTGCTGCCTTAAGCAAAAAGAAATGGTTGCTGAGGCCCAGGCCAAAGCCAAACAGTTGAGCCTGTATGCTGATGGACTCAGGAGGAGGCTGGATGAACTTCAGCAGGTAGCTGGGACTGGAGTAGATATAGTCACGACAGGGCCAGAACAAGTTGCTGAAGTTGTTTGGTTGTTCATGGGTTTGTCTTTGTGTGTCAGGACCTGGACAGTAAGGAAGAGGAGAAAGTGACAGAGCTAAATAAGGTGAAAGTGGAATTACAGGAGCATATTGGGCACTTGGAGGCTGAACGCGCAGCCCAGGATGGGCTGAGAGAGAAGATTGCAGCTCTGGAAAGACAACTGAAAGGTGATGGATCCTTTCATGCTTCTCAAATGGTAATGCTGAGTTAGCCTGCACTGGGCCTGGAACTGAGCTGTGCTCACAGGTAGTGACAGCAGTGTTTCCTGCCTGTCTATACACCTATGAGTTGTACTCTCCATCCAGGGAGATACAGGGATTCCTGTCCTCATTTTATAGAGACCAAGACTCAGATGACCACCCAAAGCTGCACAGCCAGCAAGATGTTTGGATTTCCTTCACAGTGAAGTGTGCATGCTGTCTGTGCAAAACCTCTCATGTTGACTTACGCAGCTTCTCTTTTGTCCCTGTTGACCATACCACTTCCGTTGCCTTTGGCTTGTTCTTATTTATTCTAGGGATACCCTGATTTTCTTTTCTAATGCTGTTTTTCACAGCCCTATCCAGTAATCACCGTGAAGCACTGCTGGACAAAGAGGGTGAGATCTCTCTGCTGCTGGAGAAGCTGAGAATGAAGGAGGCTGAGATCTCCAGGGTGAGGGAAGAGGAGGCGCAGCGAGCAAGTTTCTTGCAGAATGCCATCATGGCATATGTGCAAGGATCTCCCTTGGGAACCCACAGTTCTAGAAAGTGAGAGCGTGGCTTAAAGGATCCAAATACCTGCTGTCAGGGAAAGGGTGACCAACTCAGGTAGAACTCCTTCTTCCTAAATGGGACAGTTTTATCAGAGTGGGGTGACACAAAGGCTTGCAAACAGAAAAACGCTCTCGCTGTTCAGAAACCTTCTTCCTGACAGCGTAAAGGAGAGGAGGAAACAGCTGTTCAGGCTCGTGGGTCTGAGTCCATGATGTGGAGCCCCTTCCCCTGCATTGCCATAGCCTATCAGCGCAGGGGGTTACTCATTACTGGGGGAGGGGTTGTGTGTTCCCTGGCAGGGTCCTGCTGCAGCATTTGTTTGGGTGCCAGGGCTGTTCACAGAGAAATGTGATAAAATGTGACAGGAGTGTTTATAGTTCCCTGTGGGCCAGAGCGATTTGCTTTGCTAATGGGATCCTGAAACTGCTGGAAACACCAGATATTACCCACCTGTGCTTTTTCACCCAGTGTTTAGAGGCAGAAGCAGAGTCTGACAGGGCCCTCTCTGGCTTGTTTACCCCTCCCTGCTGTGGCTCTCACTGTATTGGTGGGCAGTAGACACACATTCAGCATAGACAGAAACAGCTGTACGGAAGGGCTTCGGGTGCAGTGCTGTTCATGTCTTTGTGGGACAGCTGGGCTTTGGCCGTGCTTCTACTTACACAACACTGAGTGTCAGGGAAAGGGTGAGTGGGTGATTAGCTGTCAACATCTGTGCTTCTTCACTGTGAACTGCAGCCCTTAGGTGAAGATGTTGTGGCCAGTATTGCAACAGGATTTAGTTTCACTGGCAAATGGCAAGACTGTTCTCCTGGCTTCTCAGGCTCCTAGAACTGAGTGCTATGGCCTTAACCTGGAGAGGAGCAATGCTTCTGGCATGACACTGGGGAGTTGCTCAGAGCACAAAGGGGAGAAGGCGGTTCCTCTCCTGACAGCACAAGTCCTTGCAAGGGTTACGAGAGTCTGAACTGGAGAAAGCAGGAGCTGCTGTCAGGCCAGCAGTCTTAAGAGCCTTGAGGGTCTGGGGTGGGAACGTATCTTAGAGTACGTATTTTAAGAGACACCTGGAAAATGAAAGTTTCTGTGTGGACTGGTTGCTTTGTGTTCATGATTTTTTATTTTGGGTTTTGCTCTGCTTTTTTAATAAAGAACTTTTGCATTTTGCTATTAACACTGGAGAGTGGCAAACTGAATGTTTGGCTGATGTGGAGGGTGGGGCCTTCTGCTGTGTTACTTTCCTGAAGACCCTGTCAGCCTGTCCTGGAGCTAAAAGGCTGTTACAGATGGATAAGATGGGTATGGGTTTGGTTCTGGACTAAGATAAAAGCAAAGAAGCTGGGAAGCTGTTCCCTAGTCACAACGAAGACAGCCTGTGGCGGTAGCTACTTTGTGGCTGCTAGGCAGTGCTGCAGACCCGCAGGTAAGGGAAAAGCAAAGCCTGTTGTTTTCAGACAGGGCCACTAGTGTGGGCACCTCTGTTCCCGGCAGGATACCTTGGGGAGCTGGGGGGAGCCAAAAGCCATCTTCCTGCAGGATTTTTGCTACTCCGTCTTTGTTCCTCAGCAGCTCTGGGCAGATGACGGTGAACTGTGCAGCTACAACGTAACCAGGTTTTAAAGCTTTGTCCTCGCGCCGGTGGGCCCAATGCGGTAACCGGCCCTGAGCAGCACCCGCCGCCTCTTTCACGGGGCGGGGCCGCCGCTTCTCTGTCCCACCGCCCGCGGCGGAGCCGCCTCTGGCCCCGGGAGAGCGGCGGGGGCGGGGCCGGCGGGAGGCACGGGCCCTGCCCCCGATGCACGGCTCGGCTCGGCTCGGCCCCGCTCCGCTCGGCTCTGCACGGCTCGGCTCCACTCGGTTCGGCCCCGCCCCACCCCGCGGGCGGTCACTGCGGCGCAGTCGCGGCGCCGCCATCGCGGGCAGATGCAGGCGATCAAGTGTGTGGTGGTGGGCGACGGGTGAGTGCGGGAGGGGCCGCCCCGGCCGCGCCCCGGCCCCCGCAGCCCCGCACCAAACGGGCCCGGCGGCGCCGAGGGAAGGAGGGAGGGCTGGCCCGGGCCTGCGTCCCGGGAGAGCTGCTCCGCCGGCGGGAGGCCCCGCGTCAGGCGGCGAGGCTCGGTCCGGCCTGGATTGACGAGGGCGTGGCTCGGGTGGGGCTGGGCCGGGGGCGGCGGGAGCGGGGCCGGCGGGAGACTGGGGCCTTGCCGCGGCCCGCGCAACCCTGCCCTGCTCCTTTCATAGTTCATGAACTTGGGTGCTGCCTGGGTAGCAAACAGGCTTCTCTTGGGTTTTACATCTGCCTCCTTGTTGTTTTATTTAGGTGCCGGTATTTCGCTATTTTTCACTGTACGTGCTTGATTCATGACAGAGTCCTCCCGAAAATCTTGATGTTTGCAGGTTTCGTATGTCCTTTTGTTGATCCGAGGAGAAATGCATTGCTCTTTCTGATTTCACCATGTGCTCCTTGTCACCCTTTTTGCTTTTTTCTTTAGGCTCTTCCTAAAGGCCTTTTTCTGGGAACACATCTGCCTGCAAGATGCAGGCATGCACTAGATCTATGCTGCTTTGTAACTTTCCTAGCTCATCGTGCGTATTTTTCTTCACAATTCCAGTTTACTTTTCTGATCACATCAGCAAGAACAGAGCTGAGGTACTCAGACCTAAATGTGAACTGGTCTTAGGCAGGGACTAGACTTCCCCTTTCTCGTGTGTGCCACCCCCTCAAATACATGTTTGTGGTGAGGCCTTCCAGGTTCCAGCCTGTGTGGGGGCTAAAGAAGGGAGTAGGAGAAAGCCAGCCACCCAAACAACACAGCCTTATTGCAGCGGGGAGAGGAATGACTGGGAGCAGAGGATGTTGGAAAGGGAGTTCAGCTGAAGGTTTGCTGTCTTGTGTTTTGCCTTAAGACCAAGTCAACAGTGCAGACTAAATGAAGTTGGAAACACATAGATACACAGTTTTTGTGAATTACAAGCTTCCCTGTTTGGTGGGAGAGAGAAGTCAGTTCAGGAGGAAAGTTGGACGAGTCAGCAGACAGAACTTCTCTCTTCTCAGACCGAGGGGACCTAATCCAGAGGAGAAGTTGTAATAGTGGTCCGTCGTCTCTGTGCTTTCTGTCATCCTGGTGTGTGCAGGAGACTGTCGACTCTGTTCCTCTCGTCTGACATCTTTTCTTACGTCAGTCTGGTTGCAGAATTGGGTAGGGGATACCCAACTCTGTTAGCTATTCAGCTTCACCCAGGCACCTCACAGCCAGCTTTCCCTGGCATTGGCACTCACGATCTTTTTCTGGAAGGTTGTCTGCAGTTCACAACTTTCTCGATGGTAAAGAGGTTGCTCACACTGCTGGTACTCCTCCATTCTTACAGCGAAGCTTTCCATTAGGAAATCTGCAGGACTGGTTAAAGTCTGTATGCTTACGCTATTGCCAGCCAGGCCTGGCCTGGCCCTTGCCAGCTGCCACTGCTGGGCTGACCAGTCCTGCCAACCTCCAACAAAGCCCTGAGCTGGTATTTTCATCCTTCTTCGCTAATCTTTTTCCAAACCTTCAGTGGTCAGTTTTAAAGTCCAGTATTGTTTATGGATACTTATTTTTTTCCCCTTTGTATTTATTGATAGTGAATTCCTATCTGAGGAGCTTGCAGAATTCTGCATTGTTGTGTGTTTTTTAACCTCACTGTTTTTCCATTTTGCTGAATTACTATGCATCTGTTGAGCCTAGCACACAACCCTAATTTATTGCCTCTCTTGGTTCATGAAACAACTATATTTTGACTGATGTCTTGCTGAGGGCTGAATGGGTAGGGAAAAGGAGTGGGAGAGAGTAGGGTCAGGAAGTGCTCGGGCAAGGTGCACCTTTTGAGTTCAGGCCGTGTCTGTGACAACTAGGGAGTTCTAGCCTGCAACAGGTTTGTTTTCTCACACGGTAACTTTTTATCTAACCTTGTGTTTTCCGTGGGGGAAGGGTGAGTTTTACTGCCTTAATGCTCCGTGCTGTACCCTTCTTTATGCTTGTCACTCTTACCCTCTGCAGAGCTGTAGGGAAGACCTGCTTGCTGATCAGTTACACCACAAATGCCTTTCCTGGAGAATACATTCCCACCGTGTAAGTAATGGCCTTGGGCTTCAGTTGCTTTTTGATTCGTATGCACGTGTGTGTAAAAGTTGGGTTTGTATGTGAGGAGGTGGCTGTTGCAAATCAGACTATGAACTTCACAGGTGAGGATGATGCTGTGGCTTTGTGTGTGAGGAAGGCATATTGTCCCCACTGGAACTGTGCTGCAATATCCTTTCCTGATTCACTGCCCCTTTGAATTCCGTATAGAGATTTGAAGGTCACCACAAAATTGTCACTGATGGGGACTCCTCCTTGGCAGGTTCGATAATTATTCTGCCAATGTGATGGTAGATGGAAAGCCAGTGAACCTGGGCCTCTGGGATACAGCAGGGCAAGAAGACTATGACCGACTGCGGCCACTTTCCTACCCACAAACGGTGAGTGCTGGGCTTGGACTGGCTTGTGGCTGCTCCTTCTCAGAGACAGGGAGGCATCCAAGGACAGGCATGCTTCTTCCCTTTGAGGAAAGTCTGAGTTCTTGCAGCTGCACCCATAATTCGGTTGTTTAAGAAGTATCACATCTGATTTTTCCTAAGAGATTGTCCTTTTCTAGTCCCTGCTTTGTAATGGTCTTTGAAGAGTTATGGGTGCCCCAGGGAGGCTCAAGTAAAAGGAATGCTGTAGGGCTGCTGTGCAAGTGTAGCCAGTTCCATATTCCCATTCTCTCTCAGCAGGACAGATCCCCGGCTGCATGAGGAGTGTTTCTGGGTGTAGCAGTTCCTACGCAGCTGTGCTGCTGGTGAAACCCTTAGCGCTGTTAAGATGTTTGAGGCCTCAGGCTCTTAACATGCAGAGCCCAGCACTGTGGAAAAAGATGTAATCATACACTCAAGGTCTATTCCTTCCCTCTCTGAATTAGTTTAACACCCTTAATGGGGAAGAATTTCTTAAAGCCACAGCAGTCCTTGCTTGTGGAAGGAGGTTGTCCTTTCTCAGGCTCCCTCTGCAGCCTCCCTCCACTGTCTCTAGCTTTTTCTTTCTGCACAGCTGACCCTCTTGTTTCTGCACAGGATGTTTTCTTGATCTGCTTCTCCCTTGTGAGTCCAGCCTCCTTTGAGAATGTCAGAGCTAAGGTAAAGTATTCTCCTCCTGGGTGAAACAGTAGAAGGGAAGAACTAGTGACACTCCCTGCCCCACCCAGCACCACACCCTACAAGCCCAAAACTTCAAGCAGTAATGTTTTGGTGAGGGAAAATCATAGTCTGCAGGTTTTAAGCAGGACCTACTTTTTATTCATTACTTCTTTGGCTAAGTTACTGCCTTTCTGAATCTGTGTTTTAAGATAAGGAATGTCTTAGAAGCTAAAATAGAGTTAAGGGCAGCGCTGTGTGCAGAGTTAGCTGGCAATGTCTGTCATGATTCTTTGTTTCGGTGCCTTCATTATTACATCTGCACTAGTCTCTTTTTGCAGAGCATATTAGAACTGTAGGCAGCAGTATCCTGTTCAGGTGTTGCCACCATGTCAGTAGTAAACCTCTCGTTGCCAATAGTAGGAATGCATCCTCATGGTTATGGTCACTCATGTAACTACTTCTCTTATCATGCCTCTCTGTTTCAGTGGTACCCTGAGGTCCGACACCATTGCCCAAATACACCTATTATCCTGGTGGGCACCAAGCTGGACTTGAGGGATGATAAGGACACCATTGAAAGGTTACGTGATAAGAAACTGGCCCCCATCACCTATCCCCAAGGCTTGGCCATGGCTCGGGAGATCGGTGAGTCTCATGAGCAGATGTCGGTGGCACTGAACTTTGTGAGGGGGTGAGGGACAGCGTATGGTGGTAGAACTGGAGTGGTTGAGCTGGAGCTCTCTTTCCCCAGGGTCGGTAAAGTACCTCGAATGCTCTGCCCTGACACAGCGGGGCTTGAAGACGGTGTTTGATGAAGCCATCCGGGCTGTGCTCTGCCCACCGCCTGTGAAGAAGCCTGGCAAAAAGTGTACCATGTTTTGAGGGCTGTGGCCTAGGTGTTGGCTCAGCATGCTGTCATCCTCTGACAGATTGCATATTAAGCTGGGTGTTTCTGAAGGGGGCTGGGATGTGTAGGGCCCTTCATCATGTACGAAGTCAGTGTTTTTTAAATGTCTCTTTGATTTAACGTCAGTGTTGATGTGAAGGGGCAGTGGGGGCAGGAGACCAGCTGGGGACTATACAGCCCCCAGGGGAGGTACAACGGGGAAGGCAAGGTAGCTCCTTCGGGCAACAGGCTGTTTTGGCTCTCCTGAACTCCAAGTGGAAGGGGCTGAGACATCCATCCTGTTCTGGAAACACCTGTTTTCAACCTGCAGGTGAAACAGGTGGTGAAGATCCTGGTGGGAGCGGGGAGGGAGCTGATTTCAATGGTGCTGAAAGACAAGAATAGCTGGGAGGGTGGTAGAGTCTCCTTGCCCAGCCTGCTGTGGCTAACAGTTAACAAACTGGTGCTCTAGCAGAATGTTCCTGAGACTGTTAAAGAAATCATAACCAGCCCTGGAAGGGGTCAACGTAAATGAGAAGCTGAAAAACTAATCATTAGGTGCTTTATTGGGTACTAGCCAAACTCTGTGAGTGAAACAGCTCTGTGCAATCAATGCATTTGCCTTTTTGTGTGCACACCCTAGGACAGCATGGTGCTGCTCCCCCCCATTAGTCTTTAGCAGGGCCTCCCCCCAAAATCCAGTCTCTGCAGAGCAGGGCTGGGGTTGTTGCCTCTATTTTTTTTTTTCTACTAAAGACAGCAAAGGAAGCAATGAGGAGTCTGCTAACTTCTTTCCCTTCCCACTGAAAATACAGACAGACTCTGTGGATTTGGATGGAACAGGGAGAGCTTCTGAAGGGTTGTGGGGGGGGAACAGGGTTGGAAGAGAGGTCCAATTTCTAATCATCATGTAGAGTGACAAGATAAAACCTTATTTGGTGCAATAAACATTCTCCATGAAGGCGTATGTGAGCTTTATTATATAGCAGCCTTGCAAAGCTGATATTCTGCCTCACCTCTAATACAGTCTTCAGCCCTGCTGCCCCTCCAGCAAGAGGTCTGTGTCATTGTTTACAATCCATTGTTTACTATCCAGTTTACATCTATGCAGTACTCATATGTAAACTGAGGCCAGGTGTGAAATGCAGGTGTCATCTTAGGAGACAAGAAAGCCCCCGTCGATCATCAGTGAGCTGCCAGTTGTCATAGCACTCTTGTCACTCAGCAGGAAGAGAATGCTGTTCACCACATCATCCACCTCTGCAATCAAACACAGAGAACATCTGATGGCCACCTCAAATTGTACCAGAAAAACAAGCACCTAAAAAGGTCTGCCTTTGACCTCTACAGGTAATTAGAGCAGGAAAGTGTTTCTGCCTTCAAACTGTGCTTGATGAAGTGTCCAGGACAGTGTGGCTGAAAGCTGGACATCAAAGTGTCCTTGTGATCAAATGATGCTTAGGTCACAGCAAACACCCAGTCAGGTTTATGAGCAATAGGCTAAGTTCATTTCACTTGTCCCAAGATGAGGAGGCTGTAGAAGCAAGAAGGAGGGTTGATTCTCACCCTGTCCTGATCAAATACTTCAGGAGTTCAGCCAAAATGCACTCAGCAGAGCTGTCACTTGGCCCAAAAATCAGCAAAGTACTTCTGGCTCTGATGTCAGTGAGAAGGAAGGCTTGGAGAAAACACAAGAGCACAGCCTGGGAGCAGACCTACATCACTGACCTGCGAACTTTCCCAGGGGAATCCGATTAATCATGGCAGCAGCTTTCTGAGGATCACTCCAGTTAATTCTCCCCATGTCAGTCATAACCACAGTGGGGTTCACAGTGTTCACCCTAATCTGGGACCAGGAGGAACAAACAAGCTAACCCAACTGCTGTGGTTGTGCTCAGGTTCAGCTTTCACACTTTTTTCTCACAGACTCCTACCTTGTGGGGTCCCAGTTCCATTGCCATTACTTTGCTCAGCATATCCAAAGCACTTTTTGTGGAACCTTTAAGAGAAGGGAAGAACAGGAGGTATTTAACTACATAGCACCTGGTCTGGAACACGCGGGTATTCCACTACCCAGAACTGGCAGCGGGCAGCTTGGTGACTATGGGTCTTCAGCTGATCAAAACTGAGAGGGGCACTGCTAAAGCTGCACACACTTACAGTAAACAGCATGATCCCTCAGTGCACGCTTTGATGCCTGGCTGGAGACATTCACAATAGCCCCTGCCACCTGCTGTGCAATCATCTGTCGAGCAACTATCTGGGAGGGGGTAGGAGAGAAAAAAAAAGAGGAATATCAGAATCCTAAAAAGAGAAATCATTACTTCACTCCACAGGACTCTCACTGGGCTAGTATGGTAGACCAAAGAACAAAAACGTCTGGAGGAAGCAAGTCCTCACTGCCTCCTGCTTACAAGAGAGTCAAAGCAAGAGCCCGTGAAGGGGCTGTACATGTAGGTTGTCGGGTTGACTTTGGACTGCAGTCCTTTCAGCCCCGACAGTGGACACATATCCCTGCTATGTACAACAATTTAGTCACTGCTTTTCATGGAGGCAGCTGCAGCAACTGTTCTTCCTCACCTGGGAAACATGAAGCACAGCCCCAAAATTCACATCAAGAGACCTACAAATAAATCAAATTTAAGTTACAGAGTGGTTGTAGCCCAGCCCAGAGAACTGTTTTGGGAGGCAGCAAAGGACAAGTGCTGCTGGTCTCTTGGAAACACTGGTGATAGTCTAGGACATGGACAGAAATGCAAAGTGTAGGAGGAGCCAGAATGGTCAGGTGTGAATGCAATGCACTTTCCATTGGCTGCAAGCCTGTCAGCGTGTGGGCAGGTGCAGGCATCAGGGCACATTTCGAACAGGACTCTGCTCTTACACAGCCTAATGGAATTCCTGTGTCAAAGTTTAAACAGAGCCCTGGGTGTGAGCCAGGGCAGATGACTCTTAGGTCAAGCAAACCCTTCACATAGATTTATACAGCAAAGCTGCTGTAATAGAGGCAGCATTTCTTCTGTTTGCTACATTGTGCTTCCTTAGTCAGGCTTCCGCCTGCCACTTCTGCTGCTTGATCTTAGTAGAATCTATACATTTTATGTTCTAGTCACAAACCTTTATTATAGATTCTCAACAGCCATTTTCAACATAGGGACACAGCATGACCCAGTTTCTCAGAAGGACGTGGACTCAACATAGCCTGTATCCTAAAGCATACTCACAACAAAACTACAGAGCTTTTCAGAGAAAAAAGATGTCATGTTATTGTAGTTAGCAAATTTAATTTCCCACCGTGACTGGTTTTTGCTTCCTTACCTGGCTTTGTTGTCCCTATTTCTGAATTGTCTTAGCAACAACTACCTTTCAATTTAACCAAGCTGGAACTAGACTGGAAGCTCTGAGCTTGATGAGCAGCAAAGGCACTCTCCTCCCGTGCCAGTGGGATGGTGGGTGCAGCCCACCATTCTGGAGGTGACACTGTAGGTTCTGGCTACTTACAAATGGATGTAAGAGCCAGTGCTTGGTTTCCTTTTGCTGTTTAAGGAGTGAAAGGTGATGTTATAAAAAATGAAAAGACAGTAAAGAAAAAGGACATACGCAGTAACAAATCGACCAACACGGGGCATTGCTAAAAGTGTGCATGTCAGCCTGTCTGGTGTCTGTGCATCAGCTGCTGTCTTTGTTCTTTCCAGCTACTTCCCCTCTAATAACACCCTTTTCTGGAAAGCTCTGCCGCCGTTTTTGACGTTCACAGCTTTGGGACGCCGTGGCGGGCATACTCGGCCCCAGAGCTTCCCGTGGAGCTGCGGTCACGTGCGGGAGCCGCCTGGGAGGCCGGGGCCGAACACTCACCGCTGCAGGGCCGACCGCGTCACCTCCAGGAACGGCTGCAGCTCCGCCACCGCCGCGTTGTTAACCAGCAGCTCGAACGGCCCCGCCGCGCCCACCGCCGCCTCCACAGCCTCCCAGTCAGCCAAGTCCAGGCAAAGGGTCTCGATGCCCGGGCACTGCGGCGAGGGCGGCCGCCGTGGGCGGGAAGCCGCGAGGGAGCCCGGGGGCCCGGTGCGGGGTTATTGGGGCGGGGGAGGGGGGCAGGAGGAGGGGGTCCGGTACCTCCCGCGTGAGGCTCTCCAAGTCCGCCGCCGTTCGGCTCAGCGCGGTCACGCGGGCCCCGGCCCTGCTCAGCGCCACGGCCACGGCGCGACCGATCCCTGGGGGGAGACGGCGTCAGACTCGCCCCGGCCCGACCCCCGACCCCGGCCCTCCGCCCGCGGTAACCTTTGCCGGCCCCAGTCACCAGGGCCCTCCGACCGCGGAAGCTGAGATACGACTCCATGGCTCGGCTGGACTGTGGCCGGGGCGGGGTCCGGGGGCGGGGCGACCCGACAGGGCGGGAGAGCAGCGCGATCTTTCCTCGCCTCCGGGGCCGGACGCTGCCCGTCGTCCAGGGAACGCAGCACGAAGCCGTCTCCAGGCGCATCCAGCAAGACGCACACAGAGGTGAAGTTTCTTGGCTCTCACTCTTGACAGGACTAGCTTTGAGCGACCACAGCAACCCAGGCTGATGAAAAAGACCTGCCAGCTCTGCCCCCTCGAAGTTGCTGATGAAGATGACAGCTAAAATCCTCATTATCTCAATTCTTTGAGTATACTTTGTTAATCAGCATCTGCAAGGATTCTTCTCATTCTTATCTGTTCTCCACATCCCAGTCATCGAGCTTACTTGCTTTTTGGCCCTTGGCGTCACATGAGCCTGACAGGAGGGTGTAGTTTTCTGGATTAGTGGGTTTATGGTCCATTTTTGAAACAGAGCACATGTGAAGAAATATGAAAGAACACAGCCTTTCACATATTTAAATATTTATTTTATAGAATCACTTTGTGTATGAAAAAGTAGTTTGATGAAAAAGCTGCATCGTGATAGATCCACACAGCTTACTGTAATCTCAAGAAACCTTGGAACGGGCCTGAACACACTGAACAGTTTCCTATTGCCCTGCAAGAGAACACGGTCCTTTTTAAGTTCCATACACACCGTCCCAGCTTTGAGGGCACTGTCTCTTTGGCACACCTAGTGTGACCTGTAACCACAATGTGAAACTTCTACCGTTTAGTTTTGCTGCCATCAATATAAAGTGTTGTAATTTTTTAACTGCAGTTTGCCACAATTGCTGCCCAGTCCATGCTGTCTGTGTCATCTTACAAGAGGCTGCTTCCAGTGGAAGGGGAAGAAAAGTTCCAACAGAAGAGTTCAGAAGAAGTGCTTGAAGACAAAATCACCTCAAGAGCTCCCGAAGTTTCACAGTTTTCTGCTACAGGATTTTAAAACCAAGAACCTAACAAGTGTTTTAAAAAAAATTATATGGATACCAGGAATCTCCAGAACTATTAATGACAAATCATTAAACCACAGGATGCCTCACTTCTAGTTAGCAGAAGACCTAATAAAGAGGTAGAACCTGCTATTCCATAAATCCTCCTCTGTGACAGGCACAGCTGTAACACTGACAGCCCATTAGGGAACAGCCAGTGTGCTAGCTGGGCTTTGATCCCTGCAGCATTCTTATTTCTATACCTCATAGTCACCTTAGTACACATGGCAGAAAGGAGAAATACAAGAATGAGCTGCAGGACTGTGTAAGTAGCAGTCAGCTTGTTTGCTCCTCAGTGGAGCTAACTAAAATCATGCAAAGAAGGCAATGTACTGAGGTAAACACGGAAAGGTTTGTTAAAATGCAGGGAACATGGTATATTTTAGGAGGCTGACACCTGTGCTAAGTGGCATACTTGAATACACTACAGGCATTTGCCAGGTTAAGTAAGTACCTGAAGCCCACAGTACAGCTGAGCACAGCCATTTACAAACCTGAAACTTCTGCTAGGTCCACCATCAAGCCAGTAATCACAGTTCCAGATCATACAATGGCATTCTATTATCCTTCCCTTAATTTGGCCTCAAACTCTAGCATTAAACCAGAAAGTATTTTTTGAAGAGTCTGCAAGAGTAAACAGTGGTTTTGAAAAGTTTGTTGTTTTTTTTTTTTTTATGGTATTCTCCAGGTCAGATAAGGTTTGCACATGGCCAAAGTCTGGGCTAACAAAAAAGTAGACATATGGTGCCCCATTCATTCCACTTTCAAAACTAAATTTACTTTCTTTAAAAAGCAGCAGCAGATGATACTGCTAGAGCACTGAACTGCTTGTGAGTGTGCAGTCTCCTTTTAGTAACTGCATGAACTATTTGTTGAAATATTAAGGAGTAAAAACAAACAGTGATCTTTATGGTAATTAAAAGATTATCTGAAGAAGCTGGAGTAACCATGGTCATACAATTAAAGGTCCTCAAATGATACCATCAAAACCTTCCTCAGTGCACTGCAGCTATCTAGCATTCCTCCCCCCATCACACAGCTTCAGAAACAGGGTGTGTTTTGCCACCAAAAGCTTCTCCAGCTCATGCGACAACTACTGGCCAAGTGGGAGGAACAATTACCATCTTGTCAGGCAAATATTTCTTCAATATCAAATATCAAGAGAATAGATCATACTCATCAACCATTGCAAATCAGCTGGCATGCGAGCCAGGTCTGACAATTACCTCCACAGGAGGTACACATGGATGACGGGAGAATGTGCATTGTAAGCAACTTGTCCAGTCCTGAGTAAGCTTACCCTCACACAGGGTTTTCCCATGACAAAGGCTTTCAGCCTTGTTTACCCTAGTAATTCCAGGATTTCTGTATTCTGGCCCACTGGAGTTTTAATCTGGCAGGCCACAGAAGCCCTTAAGTAATTCTGTTCCCAAGAAAGATGACTGAAAACTTTGCCTCTCTTGTCACCATGGGGACTACAGTCTGCTCTAGCACTCCAGCTTCAAGACAGTGGCTTCTAAAAACCCCTAAGGGTAGTAAGAACAGTCTCGCTCCCAGTACTGTATTTACCTCAGATGTGCCCAAGCACAGGTTCACATGACATCAGATGAAAGTGTAAAGTGACTCATACACACAGGACTGTGGTCATCTTATGAAGAGCCACTAGACAAAAGAACAAAGATTCTTCTTGGAATGTCCCAGGCTGCAGCTGAACAAACCACATCTGACTGCTTTTCTAAACAGAAACTGTCTACCTCCTTTGTAGATACCACTGGTTGTCTCCCAGAAGAATAAAACCACCAAAAAACTCCACAACTCCTGTCTTATGCAAACTAGCTAAGACATAGGTGTCAGTGGCTGGTCAAGAATTATGACATCTTCTTAGCAGGGCACCAAATAGTGTCAGGATAAAGCAGACAATGGACAGATTTAAATCTATATTGGAAAAAAAAAAAAAAAAGACAGCATTAGATTGGAATTCTCCATACACAGAACATACTAGCATTGAATGTGCAGCAGTCTGACGGAGTAGAGGGTGGGTTTACCTGCTTTTGGCACAGTAACAAGAGCTGACATGAGAAAATAACCCCATTAGTGGGTCTGATCATCTTACAGATGACAAACATGAACAAGGTAGGGAGATCTTGTTTTGGAAGTGGACACTCACCGGGTTGGATCTTGCTGAAGGCCAAACACTCCTCCCACACTCACGACATTGTGTTTGTTCTCAGGGTCACCGTAACTCAGGGTTACCTGTAAAAATAAGTAAGTATTCAGAACTTTTAACACTAAGGCAGAAAACCAGAGTGGAAACAGCAGGGTGTGAATGTGGTACCAAGAAAGTCTCCAAAGATGCTGTCTAATCTGAACATGGATCACATTTGGAGGACAGCAGTTAGTTCTGATGTAAGGAATGTTGGTGCTGAATGGCACTAATGGCAATGGGGGAGAATACACAGAAGATCTGAAACTTGCATTGCCCTGAAGAACAAGATGAGTTTGAATTGTAAGCTTTGTAAGGACATTAATCCTGCTACTGTCTGTACCTTCGCTAAATAATACGTTCATCCTCACCAGACATTGCCTGAAGTCTGCAATAGCAATGTTTTAGCACAGGGGAAAAATATAAACATTTGCATGTTAAATGGCATGGAAAGGATTGTCATGTTTCAAATCTGGAACAAAATTTAGATCTTTGGAACACCCAATGAGTGCTGTTCCTCCACACAAGCACTGCATTAAGAATTTTTCAGGTGACAGGTACAAGAAGACTTATGTTTTCTTTATAATTGTACATTTCCTGGGTTTTGGGGTAGCTGTCATCATCTCATGGAACCAATGATCATCAGTGAAACAATGTATTCATGCTACAGTCACATTCACTAAGATGAAGGAGATGACATCACGGTGGAATCTGGCCCCAAGCGTACATTTCTGCTGCCTAATACAATTGCCAGAAAAATATAACCACGCAGCGTTGCAGGGGCAAAACCACACTCCTGTTTACTTAGGGTGCCAAGCAATGTGATGCAGGCAACGCTGCTGGATGGCCTTGTGGCTCCATCTGCTGCCCAAGAGGTAAAATGTATCCCAGCAATTAAAAAGTAACGATTTTTCAGAAGCAACTTTAAGTTTCTTGAGATTCAGACAAATTATTCTTTAAAATGATCAAACATTTAATTATGTCTTAGCTATTGAATAAGTACTTACTATAGCTGCCTTTTTGAACAGCATTAATTAAGACTGAAACTTTGTTAGGCAAAACAAGGAAGACTATTTAGCAAACTTTTACACTTTCTGCTACTGCTACATGCAAAAAGTCAGGGTTTAGAAGGAGATGGGGAACACCCTACTTAGGCTTCATGTAGCAGAATGTGTCCTCAAAGGAGGGGACAGCTATATGACCAGTTGGCTAGGGTGAAAGTGCGCTTTTTACCTAAATGAAGGAATTAAGCAGGACACAGCTCTGAGTGAGTCTGTAGATATCCTTCTTTGCTGAAGAGTGCTAAGTCTATGCAGAGTATTCTTTCTGATCCGACTAAGGTGTATTTATAAGGATGGGACATGAGGTGTAGTCCTACCTGCTGCAGTACAGACTCGCCTTGTAGTCTCTGCAGATTTTCCAGGTGGGAATGGAACAACGGGCTGTGTAGCAGCTTTACCTCCAGCAGCCCTTCGATGATGTAGCCAATAGTGCAGTCATCGGGAAGACGCACTCTTTCTGCAGTACTGATGAAATTGCCCAGGCTGTGACAGAGAGCATAGGAGACAAACCAAAATATGTTTTAAAGCCTCCCAAACATGTATTGATGGAGCTCAGCTAGGAACAGTGCTTACCTGGCCCAGGGACTCATCTTCAGGGCAAGACCTCGGCTGATACAGAACCCAGCTCCACCTGTGGCAAACCAGAATTTCACAGTTGTCTTCTGAAGAGCAAAAAGAAAAAACACACAATAGTTACTGATAATCAGCTTTTTCCATTTGGCTGCGCAGGGAAGGGAACTCAAGGTTCTATC
Organism: Corvus kubaryi; assembly: GCF_017639235.1. Taxonomy (NCBI): domain Eukaryota; kingdom Metazoa; phylum Chordata; class Aves; order Passeriformes; family Corvidae; genus Corvus; species Corvus kubaryi. Next base: position 3,113,467 of record NW_024581084.1, read on the forward strand.
TGATATCACATAATACATCTGAGTCAGAACAAGGCTACAGATGAATCCCGATTTGTTTAGGCTGCTGAAAGTGCAGCTAGCTGTTCTCTCAAATGAAACTATCTTGAAACAGCCAGCAGGTGAACCATCAAATGACCCTAAGGGAGTTATGGAAAACGATAGCCCCACTTCTACCCAATTCCATCTGTCCCCTGTTCATTTTAACTAAGGGTCATAGCCAGCTCAGTGGTACTGAGGATATCAAAGGTGATCCATATATATTGGCTCCATGTCCGAGGAGACTATTTTGTTGTGCAGAGTCTTCCCTAACAAGCTGCTTTATTATAACTGACTTTCTGGCCAGTGGATTGATATATCTTTAGAACTGCCAGTGTAGGCAACCTGATTAGGACTTTTTCCTTAGCACATGTATCTTGTGATTGAGATATGTTTGCTTCCAGTTCTTGAAAACTTAGCAACCACTTTATATTGGAAATGTTTTATCTATCCAGAAAGCTTTTGTCACGCCTCTCAGGTTGGTTCAAGATGATGACAATGTGTGTGATACTGCACCCAAAACAAATAAAAAACCCCTTGAACTCCCACCCAAACTCCCAAGCCCTAAAACAAGGAACACTGCCCCCAGAGCCACTAAAGGAAAAGTAACAGTCAAGGTGGGGAGGTCCTGCTAAGCTCAGAATGAGGCAGATCACAGCATACATGAATAAAGGAACAGAAACAGCAATCCAGGAGACAGCCTCCATTGTGCATACATATGCATACAACATCGGAGTGAAGGTGCATTTAACCCAGCACCCTGCCTCTGAAAATGACCATCACCAGGTTCATTTCTTGCAGACTAAATCACTTGGGTTTATGGGGGAATCCTATGAATTTTCAAGGTTTTAAAGGCTCAGAAGGTTGGGATGTCTCTCAGACAAACTGCAAAGTTTGCTTACTGATCCATCACTTTGGACATGGTCAGCTGCTTCGATGGGATGGTCCAGGCTCGGTCGCCCCACATAGACGTCCTGGCTATGTGAGAAGGCAGACAAGAGATGCAGGAGAGTCCGAGGGTTCACGTAGTTGTCATCATCCACATGGCAAAACCATCTTCAAACAAAACAAAGCAAGAAGCCATAGGGACAAAGAAATGAATTACAGGTTTACAACTGAGTCTTAAGTCTTTCAGGCTTGGAGCAGAAAGTATTTCTTGTTGTCCCAAATTACAGAATGGGAAAGATGAAAGCACCCACAGATGCTAAGTCTGCAAAGAGGCTGAAATCAATAACCCCTTTAGATTATAATCCTTTCCACCTTTCAGAAAATGCTTGTTTATAAACACTGCTTCATGCTGTGCTCCCTTTCTTCCCCTCATCCCTACATTTCAGCTAATACTGCATTCCTTACTGGAACAGAGATGGTTACTCAAGTTTCCTGTAAGCACAGAACTGGAAGAAACAAAGTCAATCAGAACAATGTGTTTCACTTACTTTTGCCCAGATTCCAGGAATTTATCATATTCCACAGACATCTTGCAGCAGAGAGCTTGCCGGGTATGGACAGCGGAACAGTTGGTGTTGATCATATGATCCCCTAGAAGAATAAAGATCAGCCCTTTCAGGTTTGAGAAGCATGCATAGTCAAAAAAAGACTACAAAAGAAGTGCACATTTGGCACTAGTACTGTACATCTGAGGTGCACATGGTGCACACATGGAGAAGAAACTGCAGGACAGGCAGGGCTCACAGGTTATCCATCTGGCCTGCAAGCTGCAGAGGTCATAAAATTGTGTGAGTGCATAAAAACAAGTGAGGGTATATAAATAGTGTTATGAGATGTGTGCAAAGGAAATACCTACTATAACTTTGGGCCATGTAAACTTAAGCTTACTAACAAGAAGAAAGGGTGTACAAAGGTGAACCCAGTATTCTAGAAGTTCCAGGCATCTTGTCTAGGTGGCAAGTAGGGAGAAATTTTCTCCATTTTCTCCATCTTAACTTCCCTAATTGCTTGCACAGCATGAAATAGGGACTTCTATAGAAAGTATGAAAGAAGCAAAACTCAGTTATAACAGACAGTATGCACCTATGCTGCTACACAGCTCACCTGCTTTCAGGCGTAGCTCCCGATCCTCCCAGTCTGTGAATATAAACGTCTGTGGGAGACAAAAATGGTGTGTCCACGTTTAAGAACTTCAGATTCTAATTTTAAATTTGCTCTGTTTCAGTCAGAATTCGGAATGTTTTGTCTGTCTTGGTCGTTTGTTTCAGAGTATCCACTGGAATGGGGGAGGGAGTAGCAGAGAGACCCCTAGCAACTTCAACCCCTGCCTCATTTGTTACGTTCTTTCATTACAAACCAGAAGAGTGTCATTTCAATAAAGCAGCCTGTATTTTACCCTCCTTGTCTCAGGGTACAGACAACTGATTGCCAGACAGAAAGGATTTTGGTCTTTTTTGGTAGTACCTCCTTTCTCTGGCTAGGAATCATCCACAGCTGTCAAGCAGGTTAAGAAGAAAGAATGCAAGTCAGAGTGGGAAGTGGCAGGTTGTTAACACCGTCTTGTTCCAACTGCTGGACAAAATCCCATTAATATACTTGAATAGACTGAAATTCTGAAACAAGGGAACAATTTTTATGTTCTATAGAAAAACTTAGGTGGCTGAACTACTTAGTCCAAAATATCGGCTTAGATGCATCATCACCAGGAATCTTGCACTATCATGTAGCATTTTCCACAGTCACACAAGAATCAGCAAGCTATGTTTGCTTGGACTACCGATCCCATATTGCAGGCAACTGGCGTGTTCAGCAAGGAACTCTTTTGGAAGCGTGTTCACACCAACCGTTTATATAAGACGGCCTTCCACAGTCTTAGAAAGAAAGCCGCTTTTAACACAAGCAAGAAGAAACTCCGTGAGAGTGCAGCAGCTGCCCTGGAAAGCGCAGGGCCGAGGCTCCCGGCTGCCTATCCCTGCCCGCTGGCCAAGTCTCACCTGTCCCCTCGCCTGGGAGATCCAGGTTTGGAGGAGCAAGTCCAGGCGGCTCTTATGGTACTTCCTCGTGGTCTTCACCGCAATAAAGATGTCCTTCAGCTCTAGGCTCTCCCTGGCCGAGCTGCCGGCGGCCCCGAGGCGGCCCCTCCGCGAGAGCTGCGGACTACCCGCGAGGCCTCCGCCACGGCCGCCGGCCCCGGGCCCGCCGCCCGGCGCTCCGGCAGAGCCTTCGGGGCCCGCACGGTGCTGCGGGGGCGCGCTGGGACCAGCGGCGGGCGGCGGGCGGGGCATGGCGGGGCGCTGCCCCCGCGGCAGCAGCAAGAGCAGGAGGGCGGCGGCGCCCAGAGACAGCAGGACCCCCACCCTGCGCAGCCCCAGGCAAGGACCGTTCATGCTGCAGCCCCGCGGGCCCCCGCCGCAGGGCGCGGCCACCTCATGGCCCCGCACTCTGGGACGTGGCGGTAGCCCCGCGAGGGAGCACCCGGAGGTCGTCGCGCCGCCGCCGCCGCCGCGGGGCCGAGTGGGGCCGCGGCCCCTTTAAGAGCTTCACCTGTCGGCCGCGGCCTGGCCGCGACGCGCGGCCCGGAAACGGAAGCGGAAGCGGAGTGGGAGGGGCGGGCGGCCGGAAGCGGCGGCGTGAGGGGAGGATGCCGCTGCCCGTCCAGGTCTTTAACTTGCAGGTATGGGGCAGCTGTGTCCCGCCCGCCCGGCCTGCCGGGCCGGGCCGCGCTCTGCCGCGCTCTGCCGCGCTCCCACGCGAGGTCTGGGACCTCGGCCCGACCGCGGCCTCCGTGGGCGCCGTGAGGCCTCCGCCTTGGGCTCCACGGGCAGGGAGCGGCTCTCGGCTGGCCCTGGGCCCTCGCTCGCCCTTCCGTCGGGTCCGTCTGTGTCGCTTCCGCTGCCCTTCGCGAGAAGCAGCGCTCAGCCGAGCATCCTCCGGCACCCGTGGCGTCCCCCGCCGCTGCAGTGGCCCCGTGTTTGATTCCCGCGTTCTACGTGCCGTAGGCAGGGCTAGAGTAGTCGCGGAGGGTACGGTGAGGTGGCCGAAGAGGAGGAACTGAGAGTCTGCAGTGCAGGGGAGAGCCCCAGGAGCGCCGAGTGGGTCGGTTACACTAGGTACCCGCGAAGGCTAGCTTTTGCAAGTTTTAGCAGTAGTAATTCTGTGTCAGGGCACGAGGCTTTGGGAAGTGAGGAGAGGATGAGGGACAGTTCAACATCCAACTCAGCTCCTTCATTAGTGACAGATCTGTATTGCACGCCCTCCAGCAATAGGTCACACCTCTTCCTTCCGAGTACAGCAGGAAACTTCAGCTCAGGCACCAGTTTATCTATTTGTGTGAGGCCTGGTGAGGTACCCTCAATGGAGTACCCGTTGGTACTCTGTTGGCACTCCCGTCAGGAAATCTTGGGGAGTGGTTATTATATTATTTGCTTTGTGAGTAGTTTTTAAGCCAACCTTACATCTTCCTTCCAAAATAAAGAGCTTGAAAGTGTCTGAGTTTGCTTGTCCTACTGGGACTTCCAGACCACTTGTATTTTTCCTTGTCTGGGAATTAAGTGAGAAACGCAGACTGTAGACTCCCAGCTTAGCAAGACACAAGTTGTTCTGTTCCACCAGCTGGAACTGCAGTTACCTTTGTAATGCTGTGTTCTAAGGAGTCTGTAACTGAGTTTTTACTATGGTAGGCAAACACAGCCTAAACAATCTAACCTTGGCACTTAGTGTTTGTGATATAAGAAAAGATAGAAGGTAGATAAAAGTGGAAAAAGTAATGGTCTCAGCATATGGTGAGTTATCTGTTTGTATGTACAGTTTTCCTGAGTGGTGATCTAGACAATCAAAATTTCCTTTGTGCCCTCCCTCCCTTTCCTTCATGGAAAGGTTATTAAACTAGGAAACAAATGTTTTTATGCTTCACTTGCTTCTTACTTCAGATTTTGGGAGATTTCAGTGTTGAGGTATGTATTTGGTGTGTACCAGTTTGTGAAAGAATAAGACCCTCAGACTGTGGGTGAGTATAATTTTTAGAGATAGGAAATCTCGATCTGCCCTGTGCTTTCTCACAAAAAAACCCCAACCAAACAAGCTATCAACCCAGTCAAAAAACCCCCCCTCAATCTTTGATTTCTTAACAGACAGTAAAATCAGTAAAAATATGGAAATAATCTGATGTGTGGGGGGGCAAGGTGGTTGGCATTTCTTTTGTGAGATCCACTTTTGCAATTTACACCAAATCAAGTGTTGCTTGTGTAATATGTGCACAAAATTAGTATTCCATAAGAAGACATTCAGCTAAGTTTTCCTCACTTTAAATGGGTAATTCCTAGGAGGACTGTTCAGCACACTTTGACTAGGAGGAGACAAAGAATTCTGTGCTAGCAGACCAGTTTAGTTTGTGGAATGGGATAGCAAGCTAGTCTTACCTGGAATACATTCAGGGGCTGTAATGATGCAGCTGTGCTGAAGTCACTGCATAGGTGTGAGTCCTTATGGCTCAAAGCAGTGCAGGATATACTGGGAGAATAAAATTTTATTGTTTCTGCAAAAGAGGCTCTATCTAAGTAACTGGACTTGAAAACTACAGTAGGATAGTTCAACTAATGGCAAATCTCTGCAGTGCTGACAAATTGTTCCTTGCCATGTTGGAAACTCTGAAATTGCCATTCTGCATTCTGTTCTTTATGGTTTTTAATACTTCTAAGAAGTCTAACAGGTTTTGCCTTTTTTGCCCCCCTAAAATATTACTTCTAAGCATTAAAGCAATTTTGAAAGGTTGTGGTGAGTTTTTTGGTATGTTTTGTCTTTCGGAACTTCTTGAGCTGAGTGTTAACACCTGCTCTTGCTCAGGGAAGGGAAATGGAATGCATGCCGCAGATACTTTGTAGAATCAGATTTATTGACCCCTTCACTGTTTTGCTTGATAATTTACCAACCCAAATAAACTGCTCTGTGTGAATGCTAAGCCATGCTGCTGCTTGCGTTAGACCAAGCATCATGCTAACTGTTGGTGTTGCTAGAGAAAAATCCTAAGCATATCAAAAGACTGAGGAGTGCTTTTTAATTTTTAGAATTTAACATGTATTTAAGCAAGTCTTTAATAAATTGAATCACATAGTTATTTCCTGCTCAAATGTAATAAGCTACTTTTGACCTAATTTTGATATTTTAGGGTGCAGTGGAGCCCATGCAGATTGACGTAGATCCACAAGAAGATCAGCAAAATTCACCTGATATCAACTATGTAGTGGAGAACCCCACACTGGTACGTGCTGCTGAGGGCTGTGGGTACATTTCTTGTGTGTGGTCTCTTCCTTTAAGAATTTTGAAAAAATCCCTTCTGAAAAATCTTAAAGCTGATTAGTCTTAACAAAAGGTGTCACAACTGAAATTTTAAAAAAGTAAATTGTAATGTACTGCATATTTCTGAGGAAATCCTAATGTTTGAAGAAAGCAGATATGGACTAATCTTACTGATTTTTTACTTGAGTCGTGTTGCCCTCCTTGAGGGGGTCAGGTCTGTAGGAAAACCTGTCCAGGTCACAGTGTAGTAGCCTGATGTAGCGTGTCCATTTTCACCTTCTGAGACCAGGTTTTGTTGGCAGGATTTGGAGCAGTATGCATCCAGCTACAGTGGGCTGATGCGGATTGAGCGGCTGCAGTTCATTGCTGATCACTGCCCACAGCTGCGGGTGGAAGCTCTTAAGATGGCTCTGTCATTTGTCCAAAGAACTTTCAATGTTGATGTGTATGAAGAAATCCACAGAAAGCTGTCTGAGGCCACAAGGTACTAAGAGGTCATGGGACCCTGGGGAGCTTTCCTGACAGAGTTAAGATTGATGTGCCACAGTGGAGGACTTTGTGTGTAATACCAGCATGTACCTTAAACAAATTGTCTTTGCCCTTAGAATTTAATAGCAGTAAAATGTGTGTTCATGCTTTTTTAAAAGATAAAGCACAGGAGACATTATCTCATTCTGAAATCTCTGTGCTTTAAAAAGCTGCAGGTAGATATTGAGGTGAGTTTAGTCCTTGCAACTGCCTCAGATATTAATGAACATATTTGTTTTTCCTTGGGTAGATTATGGAGATGTGTTCTAGATGCTTTTGTTTTCATAAGTTAAAACTTAATTTAACTCTTTGCCTTATTTTGGTTTGGTTTTTTTTCTTCTCTCCATGTTCTCCCCCCCACCCCCGGTTTGCTGTTAAGGATAACCTTTGATATCTCGCTTATCCATCCACGCTTCCCTTCTTTGCATTATTTTTGTTGCTATGCTTATTTGATGATTTCTTGTCTGTTTTGCGTGGGGAGACTTTATCATGTGTGTGACAGTATGCTTATCCTAAGATCATTAGAATAATTTTGTGAAGTATTTGTAAACATCTGTGATGCTCGTGTTACTGTTTTGCACTGGAGATTTTAGCAATATGTTTCTTTTTTCCCCACTACCCTTATTTTCTCTTTGGTCTATTTTGTGTATGCAGTACTGTTTGTTAGGGTAACAATGCCAGGCACATAGCAGACCTCTGTTTCGAAGTGTTTTCAGCCTAATAGCTTCATTCAAATACTTTCCTTTCAGAGAACTGCAAAATACACCTGATGCTGTCCCTGATAGTGGAATTGAACCCCCTCCTCTTGACACAGCTTGGGTTGAAGCTACACGCAAAAAAGCTCTTCTTAAACTGGAGAAACTCGATACAGATCTGAAAAATTACAAAGGGAACTCCATCAAGGAGAGTATCAGGTGAGATGCAGAAGGCTCTGCTGGAGCAAGGAAGAGCATTTTGCTCCTCCATGCACTTAACATGGGATGTGCTCTTAGGTCAGTGTGTTGAGTTACTTGTTTAGAACAAACTGACTTTGTTCCTCTCTGAGCATACAGTTCATTGATGTTTTAATTCCCATCCTCCAGGAGAGGCCATGATGACTTAGGTGATCATTACCTGGACTGTGGAGACCTCAGTAATGCTCTCAAGTGTTACTCACGAGCCCGTGATTACTGCACCAGTGCTAAACATGTCATCAACATGTGTCTCAATGTTATCAAGGTAGGAAGATTTGCGGGCAATGGTACTTGGTGTCTTTGTGATACCTGCTGCGAAGTCACTCCCCTGTACTCGGCTCCTGTGTCCGCAATGATGCGGCTTATCTAAGGAATGCCATTTATCCATGCCTACTCCACACTGTTTCTGGCTCTCTACAGGTCAGTGTCTACCTCCAGAATTGGTCTCATGTTCTGAGCTATGTAAGCAAGGCTGAGTCTACACCAGAAATTGCAGAAGTAAGCTCCTGCTCTGTAGCTTGCATGAGTTTTCCCTTTGTTTTCTGTTTCCAAAATTTGTAAAGTGATTTCTTCTTTTCCCCTGTTATGACTTCTCCCATAATATGTGTGTACAAAATCTGACTCAAGGTCAAAACGGATACTTCCCTGTCCTCAGTTTTACCATATTTCCCTCTTGCCATTGAGATTTACACGTTAATTATCAGGGTGAAATATTTTGGGGATGATTGTAAGCAAAATAGCTTTCATACTGTTTGCTAACTACTGCTTTGTTTTATGCTTTAGCAAAGAGGAGAAAGAGATAGCCAGACACAAGCAATTCTCACCAAACTGAAATGTGCAGCAGGTGAGTGAGTCTTTCAGCTTCCTGTATGGCCTGTCTTTCTACCTGTCCATAGGGCTCTTGCGTTTATTTTTTCTCTCATATTTGACAGACTTTGTATTTTCACACCAGACATGCAAAATTTAATGAAGCTGGTGAGATAGAACTGCTGGCTGGTTTTTGCCATCTCTTTCCTCTCCCTGAGTTTCTTCAGAGAGGATACCTGTGTGAGTCAATGTAGTTCAAAGGATGCTTGATACAGTCTGAGGATCTTCTTTTTCTTCAGTAGTAAAGGCACTAGCAGCCATGTGGGGGCCTCTCCTACTCCCCAGATTTTTCAATTCTCCCTAGTCTGTATACTATCATAAAAAAAGGACTAACTTTTTCTGGTTCCTAGGCTTGGCTGAACTAGCTGCCCGGAAGTACAAACAGGCAGCAAAGTGCTTCTTGTTGGCATCATTTGATCACTGTGATTTCCCTGAGGTGAGGACCAAGAGGGCGCTGTGTGCAGGTCTTGGAGGGGATGTAATTCTTCTAAGTATTAGGTTGTAAAATTCAGATATTGTAGTTATTCTTGCAGCATTCCTGTATAGTTTGGTGGTGCTGTGAACTGTGCTGGTTGGCTGGGGTTTTTTTTGTTGTTGTTGTGTTGGGGTTTTTTTGTTTGTTTGTTTGTTTTTAAAGTCTCTGTTCTTGGCCTCTCTAAATGTTCTACTCTAGATCACATAAGAGTTACCTGTGAGATCTATAATTCTGTGTTGCTCAATCAACCAAAACCTCTTGAAATTGGTGTCTACTCTCTTAGCAGTGTTACTGCTCTGGCCCTGTCACCCCGCACACTGGGTGGGAGCAAGCTGAGTGCTTCCGCTGCATTTGATAAGGACTAATCTTGTCACTGAATGAAAGAAAGGCCTGGGGTAGAAGACTTAATGCCACCCTTACGCCATTTTGCTAGTCAGTGACAGCTCTCTGTCTCTCTCTCTGTAGCTATTATCTCCCAGCAATGTGGCTGTGTATGGTGGGCTCTGTGCCCTTGCTACATTTGACCGTCAGGAACTGCAACGAAATGTTATCTCCAGTAGGTGAGTGATGCCTTGAGGGGTTTGTATGTACTGGACATCTTTTGGAACATGGGACTTTGGCTAAGAGTGGATTCTGGCAGGAGTATTTCTCATACAGGAGAGAAAGAATCACTGAGCCTTAGTTTGGCTTTAGCATTAAGTGGTGTTTCACTGTCTAAAACACAGTGGTTAATCACAGCTAAAATTTTCTTAGTATAAGTTTCCCGTCCAGGTTAAATCCAGCATCTGCATAGCCCAGTTGTCTGTCTCCATCAGTAGTTCATATTAGATATTAAATCGAGGGACACAGCCCTCTGTCAAAGGCAGCTGTTAGGATAATTTGCCTTCATGTTGCTCCTTGTTCTGGTGTTAATCATTAAAACAATTTAGTAATTATTAGTACACCTTGGCCTGTAATCTAACTATGACATATAGAAGGTTAAGAGAATTATAGTCTTTGAAAGAAAGTGCATATTTGTGTGTCAAAGATTGAATTGCAATGACACTGAATTCCTATCAGCTAGATGTACAGAAGCAGTAATTTTAAATTGCTGTGGAAAAGGGGTTGTTACCCTTTTTTGTGGGCTGAAACATAGGGTGAGATCCCAAGGTTTAAAAATCTGTGATGGAGAATTGGGAGTGTGCTGAGTAAGAGTGTACATCCCTAAGATTTACCACACTCGCAGTAGGTTGTTTCTCTGAGAAATTTGCATGCTTGACGTGTCTATGGCATGCTGTACTTAATGAAGGCTGTGCTTTGAAAGGGGACAAAAAGCTGGCCAGCACAGACTACAGTGCAAGCACAGATATGGCATTTGTTTGCTGGTGATGTATCCTGATTTTGACCTATTCATATTCATTATTTTGTTTTGTGTGGACAGACACTTCTACTACTTGGTTCGTCAAAAGTCTTTTGTCTTCCTTCATCACAGCTCTGATGCTGTGCTCTATCTCTCTGTGTTCCAGGCTCCCAGCCCTGCTGAAAATGGGCTGTCTGGTCTGTTAGAGGGTAAATTCTTGGAATCTTTGAATGGTAGTGAGAGTTTTTAACCTTGCGACTTGGGAGTGATGGGGTTATGGGATATTTAAGTGGTGAGTTCCAATGTCTGATCACTGCCATCTTTATCTGTAGCTCCTTCAAATTGTTTTTGGAGCTGGAGCCACAGGTTCGTGACATCATCTTCAAGTTTTATGAGTCTAAATATGCTTCATGCCTGAAGATGCTGGATGAGATGAAGGTGAGTTGCGGGAGAGCAGAGCAGAGCAGACCCTAAACTTCCCTTTGCCTAGCCTTTTGTGAGAAGCAGTGATTGTCAAAAGTAGATACTATATGTTCAGCTCTTCTGTCTCCTGACATGGTGCATGGAAATTGGGAGTAGTTTATTAGTAGAGAGAAATGATAAATGTTTTAAACGTATTGCTAATTCTTTTATTCATTCTTGTTTTATCATACTGTCTTGCTGTAGTGTAATATTCTTAAGGTTTAAGTGTATATGCATAAATGTTTCAGAACACAGGAATAATGTATTTTTCCAGATTGCTTCTCAGCTTCTGATTATTGCTTTATTGTTTTGCACAGGACAACCTGCTGCTAGATATGTACCTTGCACCTCATGTCAGGACACTTTATACCCAGATTCGAAATCGTGCCCTTATCCAGGTAATTATTCCTGTCATCCCAGAGGTGGATGAACAGGGAGATAGGCCATCTCTTTGCAGTTGCTTTTCCCTTAGTTTCTCAGAAGGTGGAGAGTGCCCTTGGCAATTGAATATTTTCTTCTTCTTAGTACTTCAGCCCCTACGTGTCAGCAGACATGCGCAAGATGGCCACTGCTTTTAACACCACAGTGGCTGCTCTGGAAGATGAACTCACTCAGCTGATCCTGGAGGGACTGATCAATGCCAGAATAGACTCGCACAGTAAGGTGAGTGCATTTCAGCCATGGATTATAGACTGAACAGGTTTACTAAGATTAGAAACTCTCCATTCCTGAGACACTTGGAAGGCGCATTCATCTCTTGGGCCTGGTGTGTTCAGTAGGGGTGAGCTGTGTGTGACCTCAGGCTCCATAATGCCTTAGCTGTTTTCCTGATGTGGGACCCTGGCACAGCTCCCATTTACAGTTCTCTGTATTGGTTACAGATTCTGTATGCTCGAGATGTAGATCAGCGCAGTACAACTTTTGAGAAGTCTTTACTAATGGGCAAAGAGTTTCAGCGCCGTGCCAAAGCAATGATCCTGCGAGCTGCAGTCCTGCGCAACCAGATACATGTCAAGGTATGGGCGTGTTAAATAGGGACTTAAAGGCAATGTTATGATTTTTTTTTTTTTTTTTTAACTAAAACTAAAAGTTGGTGAACTGAAGATTCTGGAAGGGAATGAAGCTATCGTGTTCCTGATTGGACAAATTCTTACAATAGTAAATACTAAATAGATAAGGTGTTTCTAGCCGGTACGTTAACCTGCTTGTAGAACTCAGAATCTCCTTTGAAGTTTATATGGTTGGGTTAATTCTGAATAATTCCTTTGGTCCAGTCCTTGATAGACGTATCTTTTACTTTCTCAACAAAGATTGTTTGAAGTAATTTTTTCAGCAGAGGAAGTAAAAAATGCATTAGTCGTTAGGAGTATTCCTTCTGGGTTGCAGTTTGAAAAGGATGACTTTAAGGAGAATAGACCATCTGCACAGAATGTGTTAATTTCTATAGTATATTAATCCCTGTGATTACTAAATTCCAGACAGGATTCAATTTCTGGGGCCAACAGCCCCAGTACATAGTAAATAAGAGTGGCTTAAAAGTTCTGGTTTGACTTTTTTAGGAAAAGTTTTTGTGAACTGTCAAAGTTGTTAACACAAAATCATCATTAATGAACCTGGGGGTATGCTCTCCCCCTGCTGCCATCCTGCTAAGCTTCACCTGTGCTTCATTTTGTCTCTCAGAAAGCAGGCTGCAGAATATTTACACATCACTAACTAGGATGTGTTTTGGTCTTGTTGCAGTCTCCTCCGAGGGAAGGTAGCCAAGGGGAGCTCACTCCAGCTAACAGCCAATCCAGAATGAGCACCAACATGTGAAAAACTTCGTGCACTACCAAAAGAAATGGTCCCTCAGGACTGTACCCAGTGTCTCACCCACTAACTGCTGAGCTTCACAAACTGTCCCTATCTCCCTCCCTTCTTGCTCGGGTTGAGAGAGTCAGGGTTGGTTTGGTGGTGGATAATATGAATATTCCAATAACTTCAATTCTCTTGAAAAGAAATTATTTTTAAAAACAGCATCCCTGCAAATGGATCATCATTTCAGTTTTGGTAGAAAACCTTCATTCTCCTTCCACCACTCCATAAAGAGCTGTCAGGTTATTCATACAGATGCTGAGTTGAGAGTTTTTCAGCTGCTATTAGTTTTCTTGTTTCAAAGCTGCAAAAATAGTTAGTTGAATGGACAGGCATGATATAAGATGAGTTTTGCTGGCCTGAAAGTATTGCCTTGATTTTGAGCAATGCTGAGCTTTCTGTTTTCAAATAAACTTACAAGTGCATTGCTCTCAATTATGGAGCTAGAGTTCTGATGGGGGACGAGATTTCCTTTGAGAAACTCTTGGAGAATTTTCACCTGCACCAGAAAATATGACATTGCTTCCATGCATTCAGTCACACGTCTTTATTTTAGGGTTTTATGTTTACCTGCAGCCAGGTTCTCTCTCTCTGTCTCTCTCTCTCTCTTCCCCGCCCCCCCCCCTCCCCGCCTCTGGTTTCTATTTTCAAAGAACTGTTTCCTGATGTGTTTCCCACTTGTGTGTGACCTAGCTTTGGGGTCCAGTGTTATCATAGCAGTAAATCTCTACTTCATGCAAATATTGCTGCTTGCCCAGTCTTACTGCCGTAGTGTGTGATGGCTTCCCCACATGTGCAACAGTTGTTTTGGGTAGAATGGATAAATGCCATAAAACACCACTCAAGTATAGTGGAAGCGCTAAAAAGAGTCAGTCTAGGTGCCCACTCTCCAGGTGCATTTATTCTGCTTTTCCTTTTATAAAGGGGTTAAAGGTGGCAGCCCAGGGTGTTTGTGTGTGTGTGTGTTCTTCCTGTGTTCATGAAAGGAGATATGCACTGAATTTTCTGAAGTCAACTGCAGCCTTGTATTCATCCAATCCATAAGGCAAACTGAGAATTTTACTCCAGCCCTGACTGGTCTGGCAACTGACTACAGATGTTACTGTTAATGTGTTCATGCTTTTTTAAAAAAAATGAGTTGTTATATCTAGTGCATTAAATAGCAGGATTTAAAAGCTTCTGAGTATTTGGAGTTTTATGTTAAAGTTGGGTTTTAGGTATTTCGATCTCAAGCCATTGATTTTTTGCTAAGCTTCATTATGTTTCCTAGGGCCATTGTGTTTTGCTTTCCGATCTGGTTGGAGATGTAGCTTGGATGAACTGTGAAGAAAATGCAGTTTGAAGGAACATTCGAACAGCAAAATTCCTGTAGCAACAGTGGTCTCTCCTGGCTTTCCATGCTTTTTATGACTTAGGTGCTGAAAATGGAACCAGTAGTTTCTGTGAGGTCTTTGGTTACATTTGGCATGGAAAAATGCTCCCATTTCTGAGGGAAGAACTTGGTGTCAGGCATCACTGATGGCCAGTTTAGTGAGAAAGGCAAGTTGAGTCCTTGGGTAAATTGCTGTACATCCTTATAAGAAATGCAGGGAAAGTATTGTAATGCTTTCTGTTTGTGCTGAAGGAAAGCTTTTCAGTCCTAAAATGCTACTTGTTTTCTTCCCCAAATGGGCCAGTATTACTATTTATAAGGAAAAGATCTTACACTCTGTGCTTTAGAAGATGGTTTTGCATCCCAGTGAAGTGCACCATGCCAGTCTGTGCTTCCACTCTCGGGATTTTTTTGACTGACATCTGTCCCTTACTGGAGGATTTCTGCTGCAGGGCTCCTCAGTGGTCAGTGATGTCTTGAGCTGACTAGAGTCTGTTCTTCCAGACACCATCCCTAAGCAGCCACAAGGGGCCCCACAAGGTGGCAACAGCAGTTTCCAGCTCTGGCTGTGGCCCGACGCCATTCCTTAGCATGGGCAGCGGTGGTAAGTTTTCATCCACCCAGAAAAAATGCTTGCAGCCTCTTTGGGAGTGATCAAGCATTTCTCTTTTATTGCATTGGCATCGTGGATGCTTTGTGCAGAATTACTGGCATATAACTGTCTCCTTTAGCCTGTGAAAGAAGCTGCTGTTGCTTTAGGATCTTTTAGATGGGAGTCAGGGCTGTCCAAGCACATTTCTTCTAGACATTGTCCAACACCTGCCTCAGTCCTAACTGCTTGCAAGTCCCAAACCCCACAAAATACAACACGATATGGATATAGTTCTAGGTAAATTGCATTCATAAGCAGTTTCCCCCAGTAAAAATTATTCTTACCTTAAATTCTATGTAATTTCGCAAGCAATAAATGGGAAAATAGTGACCCACATAGAATGAATTTTCAGTGGTTCCCTGTGACCACCAAGGTCATTCCGTGGATGAAGTTTTGTGAGATGTGTAGCATGTTGGTATGTCTAAGATATGATCAGAGGAACTAATTCATATGGATTTCATGAACTTGTGCAGCACCTTTTTGTTAAGGAAATGCCAGTGGTAGGTCATGACAGGTTCCTCATGCAGTGCAAATCCTGCTTTCTTTACATGACCTTGCTAGGAATAAAGGAAAAACAGTTGGAAAGAACCTTGTTCTTTTGGCCAAGGCAGTTTTAATTAGCACAATCACTTTTAGTGGTAATGTAGAAACTGCCATTATGAGATTTGTGTTAGAGTAGTTGGGGGTGATTGGTAATTATCTGCCCCGAACTTGTCAAGCACAGTGGTCTGTGCTGCCAGGTTTTGCAGGGGGAGGTCTGTAAGAGGTGGTTATGGACCATGACTGGTGCAGCGTCGTCTGTGAGCTGCTATTGGCTGAAAGGTGTCAGTGGGTGAGGGAGGAAAATACCAGCTTGGTCTTTGCCCCAAGCCATGTGGGTGTGATCTGTACATCTCTCCTGGGACTCTGCAGCAATTTCTCAGCATTGTTCCATCCTCTGGATAGCTCCCAAAACTGCCGCTGAATAAGGTATTACTTCTGATACGTGCAATGCAATATAAACTTTCAGAAAAAAATAAACGAGGAAACTTTAATAATAGCATAATTAATAATAAAAGCAGAGCAACAATGCTTCTGACTAAGACCTATTGTGTATCAGTAGAAAGTGCTTGTCAAGCACTGATTTATTTTTCTTTTAAAGTCTCAGCCAACTTAATTTGACTATTTGAGATTCTTCTGCCATCTTCTTCATTACTCTTTATATGATGCAGATAGCAGTGGGGCAGCAGTGTGCTGCACAGGACAGTGCTCTTAGTATTTTTTATACCACCTGCTTGTGACAGCTGAGGCTGAGACAAGTCAATGTTTCACTTCTCCGGTATTTCATCAGCTCTGAATTTGCAGTAGGGTGAAAAACGCCACACTGGTGTGGAACTGACTTCTGCTTCCTCTCATGCTGTTAGGGAATAGGGAAAGGATTACTGTCTGCAAATGAGTTTTGTACTTAAACAAATGTTGTTTTGGCTTCTGTGTTCCTATGGATCTCTGAACTCCATTCAACATTTCATAGGGTTCCTATGTAGCTTTAGATTCTCTCTAGGATAACTTGATCAGGCTAAATTAATTAGAAGGAGAAGAGAAACTGGCTACTAGGGCATGTCAAGCTCTAAGAGAAAATGTACAAGATTCAGTTAAGTAGAAGCTTGGTAAATTCATAATGCAGTTAAGTTTCTTGACAGCAAATAAGTAATTCAAGCTTAGGCTTCAGTAGAGCTATTAAACCTACAGACTGAAGGGCAGCTGCATTAGCAAGAGATGGTCTAATCCAAATAAGAACTCAAGTGGCAGGACCTGAAAAATCTGGCTTAGGTGGTAGATCAGGTTGGATATTGTTTTTGTCCCTGACCCTACAGGTACTACTGTTTCACTTATCTAAGCCTTCAACGCTAGCTTTGACTATTGTACTCCCTGTGCCTGTAGTCGATATAACTGTGAACCCTCTGCACATAAAGTTTGTACCCCTTAAATACATACTGAAATCTCGGAGTTTCAGTCTTTGTTTTGATGCACTTTTTGTCTTTAAAATTTTTAAAAATATTTTTCTCATATCTCATTTCATAACCTATTTGTCAGAGAAAGGCAATTGGCTTTCTTTTTTGTCAGGTGAAATACCCCAATTTTTTCTTGTGTGCCTCTGAAAATAATTTAGATATAAGAATCCATTTCCCCTCAAACCTGAAGACTGAGCATCATTTTCAGCATCATTCTACACTCAGGGTACTGCCTTTTCCTCCCCCTACTCCATTAAAACTAAATTGTGTGTATCTCCTTAAGGGCCTGTGAAACAGAAACAAAATAGGTCATAACCTTGCCAAGGTGGCAGACTACAATTTTTTGATTAAACAGGATGATTAGTATATATTGCCTAGCCTGAAAGTAATCCCTTGTTCATGCAGGTGTGCCCAATGTGAACAGTAATTGGCTTGGCTTTGCTCATGTTGTAATTGGGCCTCCAAGTTCACAATCACTGGTTAGTGAGCCATGGATCATCTGGACAACTTTGCCTTAGTAACTGCAAGGTTGGCATCTTCTAGCATGGCTGTTGAAAGTTCAGGTTGAAACTTTTGTCCATTAGCATGGTGATTTGTAGCTGGATGCACAGAGGTGGGTCTGTGTTGCAGTGCCAAACTGAGCCATTTTCCTGCCCTTGTCAGGAGTGTGGCAGCCTCCAGCCATGCCATGGACAGGAGCGAACAATATAAGGTCTGTCTGCTTTCTCCATTGTGCTTGTTAAGAAATGCCTTGGGATGGAGGAAGGGACAAATATATCTTAAATACTAATTCTTTATAGAAGGGTGTCCACTTAACATTCTCAAGCATAAGACCTCTCTTGAATTTTAGGAGCCTTAAGCCAGCTTGATTGTTCCTTCACACTGGCGATTCTGTGATGAGACTGTATTTGTGAGAGGAAGGTGTGATCTAAAATCTCTCTGTGTGGGTAAGAAGATAAGCCAAATCTCTCACTCAGCCCCAGTTCTCATGTGTTGGAACTGGCTGTTTCACCTTTTTGGACTTTGTAAATTTTCTCTGGCACAGTGAGCAGGAGAATGACTGAGCTTTCTGATATTTTTGGGAAACTGTAAATGGGAAGAGATCAGTTAAACAGTTTGAAATTCTAGGATAATGAATATTTAGCTTTTTTACTAGAAGAGGGGGGAATAGACCAGAGAACTCAAAATACTTGACAGCTTTAGCATGTATGCCTATGCAAGGGAAGAAGTGGACTATTTCCACAGGAGGTGGGAGAGGTGGTTTCAAGTTCCCATCTTTAAAAAAGGCATGTGTAGACCTGCATCTGGTTTTGTCACACCTCTCAGAATTTATCAGGCGGAAAAGACAAATGATAACATAATGAAGTAGGAGACCTTGAGCAGGGAAATGTTCATGGACTTGGTTCCAACTTCCCACATATTTTTAGACAACCCTCTCTGTTAAAATAGAGATTTCATCCTCCCCCAACCTTTAGCTCATGGAAGACAGTTAAGTTTCATCATACTGTAAGAAACTAGTAATTGTTAATGTGGATATATCAAGATCTTACAGTTTTCCAAGTACTGCTGCATTCCTTCTGCATTGAAAATGTGGCCTACTAAAACGCTAACAGATATGACACATTTTCTGTTAGTGAGGAAGTCACTGACATTGCTATTTTTTGCATGCCAGAAGGCTGTTCTAATACAATAAATTTAGTCCCCAGTATTAAAAACAGAACATGAAGGGTTAATGAGCATACAGGAGGCAGAGTGTAATGGGAGCTTACAGAAACTGCCCTCACCCAAAAATGCAGCATTTTCAGTCTTTAAAATACAGCATGAGGCATTTAATTGCATTTCTTTTATTTCAAATGCAGGATAATTCCCTGAGTAAGCAGTTTTTTACTTAAGTAAAACTTTTCCAGAACGTAATCATGTGGAACAAGTTCACGCAGCTGACAGTGAGCTGGAGATGACACATTCTTTGGCCCAGGGAAGTAGTGGTCTGGCAGGAACTCTTGGACTGTTCATTTCCAAAGCTTCACCCTGTACTGTCACCAGCCTCCTTCAGCACTGCTGTCTCCCCCACCTCTGCATCTCCTCTCTGACTGATCTCTGTGGTTTGAATTCCTCTTTGACTGTGCTGCCATGAAAGGGATTTTTCATACTTGGTCTTAAAAAGTAATCCATGACCTGAAAAAGCAAAAGGGGGAAAAAAACCCAAACCAATATCCTGAAATGACATGGCAACAGTGGTAAACAGAATACCTAATTTCTTATAAAGAATGGGTCCTCACAGACTGGAAACTGAATCCTGAGGCTTTGGAAGCAGGAAAAATAACATACAGAGAAGGAAGAGCAGTCTTTTAAAATGGTACCATAAACTTTTAGACAGCTATGTATGTCGATTTTAACACTTACCTACACCCCATAACGTAAAGATTAAAGTAATGAATATACATGGCAGATGAGAATGTTTGCTTGATGCCTGGTAAGGCTAGATACACTTACCTGGACAATCTGCTGTCTCCTTGAATGCTCTTTTCTTACAGCATCCTCGGCACATATTAAACACACATTTATTACCCTGGGTTGGGATAGTAGTATAAAGAAGCTTGTGTCAGTGAAAATGAAAATTATTACTGTTTACTATAATAAGTAGCAATACAGCTCTGCACTTTCAGATCTTCGGGAAAAAAAACATGTACTCAGCCTAATGAATATGACAGCATTGATGTCATATTGGGGGCTATCGACTGTTTGCACATAAAGAACAAAAAAACTCCAACCAACCAAAAAACAATCCACATTCAACTTGTGCAACCCCCATAGCCTGTTGGGCAGCCTGAGTTACCCACTACAAGCAGGCACAAACCATAAACCCTTTGCAACAAGCATGAGCACATTTGGTGCTCGTGAGCTTGCTCTAGTTCCCTGCAACGTGAAACACAGTGCCTGACATGTGCCACCATTTGCAGCTATGCCTAAAATATGTTACAACTAGAATTACTTCCCTACTTGCATCTTAAAATACACCTGTGTATTAATTAAAGTATAATGTATGATCCTTAGGGGACAGCAGCAGCTGAGTCTTGGCTAACTGATGATGTGGCTATACGAGCCTTGGTCTCTGGGGTGCTTTGCTCACACACATTTTAGAAAGAGGGGTGATGTTGAGCGTGGCTCCCTCCACCCCAGTTAAAAAATCCTACATGTTTAGGGAGGCTTTAGTTGAATTCCTTCTCCTTCTTCTTCTCCACACCCCCCCCACCCCATTTCATGACATAGCTCAGACATGCATAATCTAGGGGAAGAAAATAAATTACAGGCCTAGCTGGAAGATTTCAAGGGCTGCCTGCAACATTACAGTGATGCAAGAGCAAAACAAAAATAAGTCTAAGCCCTGCTGCAGACAATCCTGGTTTATGTACCAAGCAACACCTGGATTAGCTATGAAACAGGATGGCTTTGAAAGCAGCCCAGCCCAGTGCTCAATGTTTTCCCTATAATGAACACAGCAAAAAAACCCCCTATTTTCTTCAGTAGCTGCAGCTTCAAATCGAGCCCCAGCTGGCTTCCACTGCTGCACTGCAGTAACAGTGTTACAACAGGGAGCAACATCACATGCTTGTGTTGCAGGCTCCCCCACCCTCGAGGTGTAATGCTAATTTTTAAGCTGGAACACAAAATTACTTGCATCTTACACCCTGCTTTACAGGTATATTAGCAGCAATAAATACACTCTGCTCACACAGCTCAGCAACACCACCCTGTCAAGCAAACAGCTATGTTCCTCAAGGGAAAAAATAAACAAACAAAAGCAAAAGCAACCCTTTGCAAATATCCAGTATTTGAAATTTCAATACAGAACCTGTAAACCAGCTGCCTCATTTCACATTGCTAATAGTGAAAGCCAATGTTAATCTGCTGCAGAGGCAGAACAGAGGATGAGAAGGTGCTTATGCTTGTTTTGATAAAGGCAGAGATCCAAACACAACACAACACAAACCAGAGCTGCACATACTGCCTGACACTTACAACAGGCTGTACTGGGATGACAGTTAAAGTATTTTTATTAGTACATTAAGAACCACACCAGTTATTCAAATTTTCACTTTGCAGAAAAACTCCACTCACCACTAACCATAGTAAGAGGGGGTTTGTTTTTCATTTCACAGTAAAATACACATCATACATGTGTGGAAGTTTGGAGATTTGTTTCCAAGATATCTTGGGAAGTTCAATTAACTCACTCAACTGTCTTAACAATAAACACCCTCCGCAGCAGTAAGACTGCACTTTTTTTGGAAAGGAAGGCAAATTCTCTCAAAGAACCTATATATGTTAGCGATTTTTGTGCAGCACCTTCAACCTCAGAGATTGGTTACAGTTAATGGTTAAAAAGCTTTTGCCCAAGTATGGACTTTCCTCCCCACACACACACTTATCAGCAGGACTTGACATGCACCTGGCATGACTGGGCACTGGCAGGGACCCACCTCAGGATTTTGAATAACGGAATAGAATCATAGAATAGTTTGGGTTGGAAGGAGCCCTTAGAGGTCATCTACTTCAACCCCCTACAAAAAGAGCAGGGGCATTTTCAACTATATCAGGTTGCTCAGAGCCCTGTCCAACCTGACCTTGAATTTTTCCAGGAATGGGGCATCCACAACCTCTCTGGGCAACCCGGGCCACTGCCTCACTACAAAAAATGACTTCTCATCTAAGGTATATCTAGTCTGAATCTACTCTTTTACTTTAAACCCATCACCCCTTGTCCTACTGCAACAGGCCCTGCTGAAAAGTCCATCGCTGTCTTTAAATCCCCTTTAGGCACTGGAAGGGGCAGTGAGGCTCCCCAGAGCCTTCCCTTCTCCAGGATGAACACCTCCCACTCTCTCAGCCTGTCTCCGTGCCAGAGGGGCTCCATGCCCTGATCATCTTTGTAGCCTCCTCTGGGCCTGCCCTAACAGCTCCATGTTGGTCTCCGGCACCAAGGGCCCCAGAGCTGGATGCAGTATGCCAGGTGGGGGGTCTCACAAGAGCAGAGTAAAGGCACAGAATCCCCCCAACCCTTGACCTGCTGCCCACGCTGCTTTTGATGCAGCCTAAAACACAGGTGGTTTCCGGGCTGTGAGTGCACATTGCTGAGTCATGACCAGCCTCTCATTCACCAGCATGCCAAAGTCCTTCTGGGCAGAGCTGCTCTCCATCTGTTCATCCCCCAGGCTGGATTTGATACCCAGACTGCCCTGACCCAAGTGCAGAATCTTGCGCTTGGCCTTGTTAAACCTCAGAGGTTCCCACAGGCCACTGCTTGAGCTTGTCCAGGTCCCTCTGGATGGCCCACTCCACTCAGCTTGGTGTCATATGCAAATATGCTGAGGGCACTCTTGATCCCACTGTCCACATCATTGATGGAGACACTGAACAGTGCTGGTCCCAATACAAACTCCTGAGGGACACCACTTGTCACTTATCTTCATCCAGACATTGCACGATTGACCCCTGCGTGGTCATTTAAATTCCATTTAACGGAAATGCTTTTATGGACACTTACCTTAGGGTTTCCACACTGATCACATTTTGCATATTTGGCTGAGAGAGAGAGAGAAAGCTGCTTTCAGCAATGGTATTTTTATGTGGAAGAAGTTAAAAAAAAAAAAATCAGGACCAGACCAAAGCCTGGTGCTTTTCTAGCCAGAGAGTCTTTTTGAAATAAAAATACAGTACCTCAAATAACAATCCTAAGGTAAAGATACTTTGAATTTTTAAGTGCCTCTAAGATAAATCCAAACATAGAGAATTTTAATCCTTGAGTCAAGCATAAAACAGGAGGACATCAGCTTGAAATTCATACAAAATTTCCATTTCAAATGCTAGTGACAGCTGCAATTCAGTTTGTAAACAATTTTAATCTTTAAAAGATGCTTAGAGAGAATCAGTGACCTACTACTTTGATCCTTGTTTCCTTTACTAGTGAACATTATTTGAACCACATTGCCTGCTATTGAAATTTCCCAACAATTCCCCCTCTTTTTCAAGAATTTTCTACAAATACACAAGCAAGGAAAATTCTTAGTAGCAGTTTATGTCAAAGGTGGTATCAGCAACTCTCCATACATTTATGTCAATAAATGGAACTTACGTTTTAAAGATGGATCAAAGCTTTTATTTGGATTTCTTAACTTCTTTTTTTGTTTATTCTTGGACAGAAGCTCAGAATTTCCATCTTCCTCTTCTTCCAGAGCACGTTTTCCTCTCACACCTTTCTCAGTTCCACTGTCTCCATTCTCCCTGCATCTCTCCTTTGGCCTGAAACAGTGACTTTCATTGTAAGGTGGCTGGAGGGAAGAAGTAGCTGTTCCCTGACCATTATTTTGGTTTACAGAAATCTGGGTAAACCATAAACCTTTCTGTCATGGCTACAAGGAAGTGTCATTGCCCTTAGAAGTGGGATAGAAAAAACTAACTTTTTTGGTTAACGCTGGCAGTTAACAGCAGACACACTATCAGATATATCAGTTGGAAAGCCAATTAAAGTTGGCCAGTGTAATTAGGCACCTCTTATTCCTAGGTTTTACTTAAGCATTTTTTAAAGTATTTACTTAAGTATTAATCTTGACACACTTGTTCTCTTCTTCAGCCCAATTTTCAGCAGAAGGGGAATAAGCTATCTGAAAAACTTGTCCATACATTACAAGCATTCTTTATAGAACACAAATTAGTTCTCATCTTTGCTACCATAGCAGTTACCAGCAACATTCATGTTGCATGTAACAATAAAGCACTGTCAGGTAGCATATTCAGTGCACATCAGGTTCTTGTTCTGAGCTGCAGTGGGATTCCTGATTTTTACTTTCCAGAGAGAGAGAAATTTGAGGAGGATCCAAAGGAGAAGATGCAAACAGTGAGCAACATCCCCACAAACAACGCAATAACTAGGAAAAAACCAAACTAGAACAAAAATAATCCAAAGTCTTAACTTTTTTTTTTTTTTTTTTTTTTAATGAATGTAAGCTCCTAGAACAGAATCAATGTCTGATACTGATGGTATGGGTGGGAAAGGCCTATGCGTACCTGTAAGTATCAAAATAGGTAACTCACCCTGGCCTGATGTATGGCTGACAGATCCAGTGGAAAAAAGGCAATCCTTCTTTTGGCTTTTCTCCTTCTTTCTGATTAGCTATTTCTTCCTGCAGCATAGAGTTACAGTCAGTTTTCCTGGAGTTGTCAGGAAATACACTAAACAACACTTCAAACTCCAGGAAATCACAAACTGAAATTT
This sequence comes from Corvus kubaryi, assembly GCF_017639235.1. NCBI lineage: Eukaryota > Metazoa > Chordata > Aves > Passeriformes > Corvidae > Corvus > Corvus kubaryi. Next base: position 3,137,512 of record NW_024581084.1, read on the forward strand.
AAGCTAACAATTACTGGCAGTTACATACAGGCAAAAAAACCATCTACTAAGACAGATGAACTGAAGCACATTTGTAACTCCTAAATCAACTTTATCCCATGTAAAGTTGTCCAGGCTTAAAGGGGATGCTACTGCAGTAAGCTACCAATATCAAGGTTAGTAAGGCACAAAGCGGCAGAGAAGTGATTAATGGATGTCAACTGCATGACATACTTGGTACATTCCCACCAAGTGCAGGCAGTGCTGTTCTGGGAAATTAGGGCCTATCTTGGTACCTGGCATCGCAGTTTCAGCTCCCTGTTGACATCTACAATACCCTCTAGAGTCTTCACTTTTGCTAATTCTTCACGCAGCTGCTGGTGAACTTGAAGCCTGAGGCAAATCCCAAACATCAAGTTATATTCAGACTGAGATCAACTAAAAATAACTTTATAAAAGCATTTTATACACTTTCCCCAATGCATTTGCCTTTGGTAGAAGCTTATATTCTTCCTTGTAAGTCCAGAGAAAAGCACACATATCTCTCTTCTAGATAAATACTTGGCAGACAACCAAGGTACTTTGACATAAGCTAACACGAATGTACATTGCATCAGCTGCCTCTCAGTAACTGCCCACAGCTATGCTCTTATTCCACAATATATGCAACAGCGCTTTGCCTCACAATGAACAAGAAGATAGTTAACTTGTGTTTGCCATGAAGCGTGTGTATGCATATGGGCAATTTCCACATGGCCACTGGTGTGCTGTGAGCTCATGCCCTGGCTGATCTTGTGGCAACTCGTTCATTCCCCATGCGCCGTTTCCCAGATATGAAGTGAAGGGTAAAGGCCTCGGCCCACACCCTCTCCAGCCAGGTCCAGGAAAGAAAACCTTGCAGCATACTCATTCTGGCCAAACAAATCCTTGTCTAGAAAACTCAGACACTTACTAAGCAGAATGAGCCCTGAAAACATTAGGAGTTCTATGGAGATACTCACGTGTGATGCCAGAGCTTGAAGAGATGAGCCCTAACATAAGACAATGGACAAGGGTACTTCCTCACTATCTCCAGATACTCCTCAGCCATCTCCCACACCAATGGGTTCCGGCCCTCAAACAAAGCTGGGTTATGAAGATTACCTTCTAGGGAACAAAAAGAAATACTCAAACTTTCATTTCAGGATTGAAAAAAAGGCCAAAATCTCTGCTCTGCAGTTTGATAATCTCTTTTGTGATTCTGCAGCCACAGACACATCACCCACATACTCACAAGAGGAACACAGGGTCCTTGAAAGTCTAGCCTGACCTCAGGATACCGTATTTCAGTATACAACTCCTAATTGCGCCAAACAGCTCATACCTAATTACAGTTTCTAGAAAGGCATGTAACCTTGACACAAAGACAGTAGACCAATTAGTAAAGAGAGAAATCACTGCTTTTGTTGCCCAGTGGTTAAATACTAATATGACAGGTGTCTTGCCTTATGCCTGTACTGATATTTGTCTGGCCTAAGTTCACAGATACAGCTTCTCACTGTTCTTTTCTCTACTGGCTTCACAAGCCTTTTGTTAACCAGTATTTTCTAAAACCAAGATTCTACAACCCCTCTTTAACTGTGTGAGTGATTAGAAGCTCTTTCTGATGCCTATCCTAGTTCTTCCTCTAGGAAGTTATGTCAATTCTTTCTTGTCCCAACCCAACACGAACCACCTGCAGGAATATTAATCTGCAGATGCACTTAGTTCATCGAGAACTATTCAAAAACTGTTCCACTGATTAACCGATGCCACAAAAATATTCCAGAACAACAGGAGCCCCATATGCCTTTGTCAAGTAATTAGATTTGAGCTGTCTAGTCAATGGTACTGCAAGTCCAACATAACAATTCTTACAAATTTTAAGTGATTCCTGGTCCTGGTATGAGATGGCCAGTTTAAGAGGAGGGAGAATGTCCACTCAGCTGTCAAGCACAGCTGTTCACCAAGTCAATCTGATATAAATTTTTAATAAACATATATGGGGCTGCTAAGAGAAAAAGAAACAATTTGTAGTCCCATCTGTTATGAGTAAAAGTTCATTTTCTTTACCTGCACTCATGACGCCATGTACTCCTGTCTTACGGATACATTCTTCCACATCTCTGAGACACTGGATGTTTCCATTTGCAAATACAGGGATGTTTACAGCTTTTCTATACCAGCGAATAAAACAGATGCATAAAATTGAGAATTAGAGTCAACCCAGAAATTCTCCTCCTGTCACACAAATTTGTTTGCTCTTCAATGCCACTGTACACTCTGCTTCAAATCCAAAGTGTTAGCAGGAATCCACTAAGACTGGTACTGCTCACTAACCTTACAGCTTGAATGTGCTCCCAAGATGCCACACCAGCAAGTGGTCCTTTCTGTTCTTTAGTACGGCCATGCACAGTCAGCAGCTGAAACACAAAATTACATTTACTTTCCACGTGTATGAACTACTGGAATAAATCCATGGACAAAAACTTTCATTCACCCCCTACGCTGCCACTGAGTTCCTGCTGCTATTTCAACAGTGCACAGAGTTTAGCAACACAGAAAGATGTCAGCAGTTTACCTACTGTGGCATGGTCTTAGGCTCCTTTCATCTTGCTACTCCATGGCATGATATGATTGTATCACGGGAGAACCTACAGATTTCCTTTTGCACTGGATTCCATTTGTGATTTGCTTTAGAACTTGTGATATATTGATCTAGCTTTCTCCTCAGTAGAAGGTCCAAATACTGTCAATACTGTCTCTAACTACATACCATCTCTTCCAATTTAACTGGAGTTAAATCCTAGAAGGCTGCCTATTTCTTGTAGTGATACCTTTCGATACCCTTTTTTTCCTACAGTACTGTGGATTTCATGCATTCACACTGCCTCCTGCAGCACTATGTGAAGATTGAGATGCTCAACCACAGTGAAGGACGCTGCACAGTGCAGTGATTACAAGAGACTCTGATGTCATCATGTCTTCTGTACCACACTACTGACCTGTGGCCTAGGACTGCAAACACACAGAATCTGTCTGCGTCCTGCTTGCTCTGTCTGCAAAATAATGCAGCCTATTCATCTCCACAGTATACCAAGAACTGGTCATCAGATACTTTAAACAAAGATACGTGGCCAATGCAAGAGTAGAGGGAGCAGCTGCCTTCTTACCTGGCAGCCAGCTTTCTCCAGCATCTGTGCATACTTCACTGTCTTGTCAATGTCTGGGAAAACGCGGATTTTGCATGTGATGGGAACAGAGAGCTTCTCATTAGCCAGTAAAACTGAGAAAGATTGAAAAGACAGGTAAGTGGGCTGCACAATGCTATGAAAAGTGTCTGCTCTCCTCAAGATCTGATACTGGGTGTGGTATGGAAAAAGCCTGAGAAGCTAATGCTATGCAGTTCTCCCAGCTTAAAAAATCAGCAGTGTCCTCTGCAATCCTTATTGCATAGTTTAATCACATAACAATAACACAAACATGAAGCACAAAATCTGCATCCCAACAAGGTGCCATAAAATAGTCACCCATTTAATAGCCGTAACATTTCCACTGCATCAAGCCTTCACTTTCAAAGACGACCCCCTCACAATTTAATTATTGATACAAGTTCATTATCATCACAGGCTATTGTACTCCTCCAACATTAACATTTGCTTGTCTACCTTTCCTACAAAAAGTGCTTCACTTCTTTGCAAATTATCACCCAAATAATCATAAGTAGAGTCTTATCCATGGCACACAGAGGCTTATCAAGTGAGGTAGGCTGTGGATGCAATCAAGTAGTAAATGTAGGTTATAGAGTCAGGGTGAAATCTAGAACAACATGTTAAACTCCCAGTCTTACACAGTTCATGGAATCACAAAAATACTAAAAAGAGAACTAACAAAGAGAGCCAACAGGAAAACACTGAGTAATGGTGTGACTGAAATTCTCTTCTCTTCCAGAGCTTGGACGTACAATGTAGGAAGGTCTTCTAATCCAAATCCTACGAGCTCTAATGATAGGTACTTCCTATCACCCTTTCAAAGGAGCAAGCAAGGTGTATACAGTTGCGAGCAGAAAAGAGTGTTCCACCATTTTAAAGGCGGCGGGGGAAAGAAGTAGGAAGAGGACAGCCTAAGACAGCTCTCTTACTAGACAGCCTGGGTTCTCACCCAACTTGATGATCTGGGTTCTCTTCATACCTTGAGGCTGTTCTGATTTGCATATTTCTCAACAGTCACATTACATGCTGGGCAAGGAAGCACTGTCTATCTTCCAGGCTCTCAGCAGTGTCTTTGTGCCAAACATCACTCAAAATTCCCCAGACTACCAGGGATGCAAACAGAAATAAGACTCTCTATCTGCATGGTTCCAGCACTTGCTTTGAAGTGGGGTGAAGGCACATTCTCAGTTCTACAAAATGACCAAAACCTTGCTTTGTATATCAGTTCCAAATGTACTTCTTAAAAAAATACGATACTGTTCACAACAGCTATGGATAGCCTGAAAACAACCTAAACAATTAGGAGAAGAAAGGCATAATTTGCTATGCTGTGGACAGAAAGAATACATGGAGTTGATCAGAAAGGGGCAACTGTGAGGGGCAACTGTGGCTTCAAGCAGAAACATGACTCTTGGCACCTGAGAACTTCAAAGTTAAAAAGTAAGGCACTGGGACTTCTACTGTTTCTAGCGTTGGAGAGCCACTAAGCTATCATATGAGACTGGAACTTAGTTGACTCTCTTTCACCTGCAGTCTGTTTCAGGTACGAAAGTCTTTTAGCAGATCTGGTATGAGTTTGGTATCCCCAGTGGGATACCACCAAGTATCTTGACGGTGCCACTGGAATACCTTAAGAAATTAAAAAAAAAAAGGAAAAAAAAAAAAAAGAATGCAACCACCCCTTCAAAACCCAAGCACAACTCTGCCCAAAGAAACATGATGCACCTCCTTTTCCCCAAAATCCCTAACCTCCTCTCAATAATTAGTTCATCCTATTCCCTCTCTAAATACTTACTCATTCTCTGAAGAAGATCCCACTCCTCTTGCAGAAATGCTCCATAGTGACCTATGATAAAATAGCATATGACAGACTTGTGCAGAAGAGTAAGATCCTGAAGCACAGTTTTCATAAACACTCAGAAAGAAAGATCCAGACACTCATACGCCTCACTGGTAGAAATAGAGTTGCTCTGTCCTGCCCCAACTGGAAGAGTCGGATCATTCTGTTCACCCTAGATTTACAGGACAGACAAGGACAAGAAATCCCCATGCCCTACTTTCACTGGTACTCCCAAAGGCTGATATGTTGACACTGGCAGCTCAAAGTCCAACTTCTAAGGGTTTATACCAGATATTTAATAAATCCCATTAGGATAAAAGATGATCAGACTGAAAGATCTATTTGCACCACTGATCATTTCCTATTAGTCTTTGAAAGATATTTTAGAAGAACAATGGGCAGTTACTGAACAAATCTTTTCTCAACACCTTAACCGATACAAACTTTTCAAACACTGGTTCTGGTTTTCAAACATGCGGTATCTAAGGAATTCAGCAGGTGTCATCCTCTTCTACACTATTGTGAAAAAACTCTGTGCAAGAACCAGGGAAATAGGAGATCCTAAGTGTCTGAATGATGTAATTTTAAGTGCAGTTTTTCAGAAACAGGCTGTTTGAGCAACTGAAATCAGAAAGAAAATCAAGCTCTTACTAAAGATACTGTTTCTGAAGGATATTCTAGACACAGGAGCTGTCACTTAAGAGAAATTTGAATTAATTATACCTAATTTTTGGTTTAGGTACTACAAAGCGTTACCTGCTACCCTATTGGGTGTAACTGACTTCAGCAGTACTGCAGCCCCACCCCAAGGCTTGGTTTGGGCCTCTTGATATTTTACTGCCAACATTCACATTTGAAACACCATTTGCCATTTCTCTGCTTATCCAGGGTTCAGATTTGCACGTACCTCTCTTTGCAATCATCTGGGGGCAACCCAAATTTAGGTCTATGGCATCACAGTAATCCTGAGCCAACAGTGCTGCTTGGACAAACACTTCAGGATCATTGGCACAGAACTGTGAAAACCAAAGAGAAGTGGAATAATCAGGCAATAGCTTTCTTCAAATACTGACAGCATGTTATGATGTAGTTATGAAGCAGCTACCTGCTACAAAAAACAGGCAAATATGCACAGTTAATAATACCAAACACTATTTCTCAAAATGAAGAAAGGAAGCCATGTGATGTAATCCTTTTGGACTTCAGTAAAGCATTTGATACTGTTTCTCACAGGATCGTTCTGGACAAAATGTCCAGGCCACAGCTGGATAAACACATAGTGTGATGGGTGAACAACTGGCTCATGAGTGAAGGGCAGAGGGTTATAGGGACTGGGATGACATTAGGCTGGTGACCGGTCATGACTAGGTTCCGCAGGGCTCCATCTTAGGCCCAGAGCTCTTTAACAGCTTCATAAATGACTTGTAGCCTTGCTGAGGATACTAAATTGGGAGGAGCTGTAAACTCCCTGGAAGGCACAGAGGCCCTGCAGAGACCCTGACAATCAGAGCGCTAGGCAATCACCAACCATATGAAGTTTAATAAAGACAAGCAGCATATTTTAAACCCGGGACAGGGTGACTCTGTATGTACGGACAGACTGGGGAACAAGAGGCTGGAGAACAGCACTGCAGAAAGGGACCTGGGGGTCCTGGTTGACCGCAAGTTGAATATGCTCAGTCAGCAGTGCCCTGGCAGCCAGGAGAGCCAGCTGTGTCCCGGGGGCATGAGGTCCAGCATCACCAGCTGGGCCAGAGAAGGGATTGTCCCACTCTGCTCTGCACTGGGGCTGCATCACCTCAAGTCCTGGGGACAGTCTGGGACACCACAATATAAGATCCAAAGCTATTAAAGAGTGTCCAAAGGAGCCTACAAAGATGGTGAAGGGTCTGGAGGGGCCATCTGAGGAGTGGCTGAGGTCACTTGGCATGTTCAGCCTAGAGAAGAGGAGATGGAGTTATAGACATAGAAGTCTATAACTTCCTCACAAGGGGCAGCAGAGGGACAGCTCCGATCTCTGCTCTCTGTGACCAGTGACAGGACCTGAGGGAACCTCTGGGGCTGTGTCAGGGGAGGTGTTGGCTAGATATCAGGAAAAGTTTCTTCCCTGAGGGTGGTCAGGCACTGAAACAGGCTCTCCACGGCAGTGATCATGGCCCTAAACCTGCCAGAGCTCAAGGTGCATTTGGACAACACTGGTGGGATTCTGGTGGCTGTTCTGTGCAGGAGCTGGACTCTGTGAATCCCTTACAACTGAGGATATTCTATGATTCTATGAAAAAAAAAAAAACCAAACAAAATCTGTGACACTTACCAGCTAAAGATCCTCAATCTTCAAATGATAAAATGAGAAAGATGAGCCTTCAAGAGGCAAAGAAATATCAGATGAATATTTTACATGTGATACCCAAGAATAACTGGAAACAACTCTCAAAATCCTCTTCAGAACAAACAGCTGTAGAATTTCAATAGGGAAAGGTGGTGCTTAAGGAAAGAGTTACCCATAATGTCACTGGGTCTGGAGACAGCTCAATATTTTTAGATACCAATAAGCACCACTGCCTCTAAAATGAATTCCCATTAGCATGGAATGTGAAAGAGACACATGGGCTATAGTAAAATGCTCAGTCTAAATGGAATGTAATTAATATTACATTTAAAGCACAGTCTAAAAAGAAAATTAATAAAATAAGTTGATTTGAAGCTTCTTTTTTGAAGAGGACAGTCTGTTCTTCTCATTTATGCTTTTAAACAGATTTTCTAAAACTCATTTTGAACAAAAACCAATGACATCACATCTTTACATAAACTTGAAACAAAATTTAAACTCTTTAATACTTCTGAGCAGAAGGTGTTACTTAAACCCTAAAGCCCTCCATAAATTATGACCGACACCAACTAATATTTGCTTTCTCTAAGATGACTGAAACTATGGAAAGCTTCCAACCATGCCATGAGAGATGTTAGTGCAGTAAACAAATCTTCAAAGCAGGCTAAGCTCAGATGTACCTCTGCCTAATCTAATTGTGAAACTCTGTGACCAAATCTGTAAGGACTGCTGCACAAGATCAATCCAAAGATTAGTTAGTTCTGTACTTTATGTCCAATAGTGGCCTGTGGGAAGAAGGGCAACACAGCAAGCTCACAGCAACTGATCCTCTTCAGGTAATGTCACCCACGACACACAGCTTACTGAGCTGAAGATCTGTGACATAGCTTTCTATGATTACTTGAATTTCTGCCACTTGTATTTTTCTGTGTCAAAAGAAACTACCTCCTCCAGAAGAATGTACAAGATGCTGAGATTAGCTCAGTTGGTTAGAGCATGGTGCTAAAGTTATGAGTTCTATCCCTGTATAGGCAACTCACTTAAGAGTTGGACTTGATGTACCTTGTGGGTCCCTTCCAACTCAGAATATTCTGTGATTCTGTGAAAGCTGTACTGAGACAGATCAAAGGTCAGCACCAAGATGTCTAGGGAACAGCAGACGCTTAAAGACTTTGGAAGCAGAAGGTGTGTTTGTTGCACCTAAAGACCCTCAAATGTTTTCCTTCATTCGCTTTCTAAACTCACGTAATCTTCCAGAATCCAGTATATCCCACAGTAGTGAATTCTGCAGTTTATAACTACCACTACGCTTCCTTGTTTCCCATTCATCATCTTCAAGCCAGTAATACTTCCACAGGCTTCTCTTATCTCTCCCCTCAGTCAAGGGAGACACTTCTTTTCCAGGGTAAAGAGTCCTCATCCATTTAACTGATCCACATGTGGAAATCAGTAATTCCTTTGCTCATGACAGCTGTCTTTCCCAGCATTATTCTTCAGCTCCACAAGCCACTTCCCTCTTTGGGATAGAGTGAAGTACCCAAACATCACAAAGTAGTCCAGAAGCAGAAGCAACACATGCTTTGAAGTCTGTCCTATGTTCCTTGCATCCTTCCTCTATAGCTAAACACTGAGCTCAGGGTTTCAGAGAACTACTCAAAAAGCTGTGATCCTCGTTGAGTGGTACCAGATCTGGGACACACCCTGACTCTACAAGACCAACTGTAATCTGTCTCTAAAGATGAGGTGCAGGGGACTGAAACCCTGTGAGAAGTCCAGTGCTCCAGGCCCCTGTGGTTACGACAGCAAATCCTATGCTAAATATGGGACAAACAGAAAAACACACATCTTTGTGAGCTAAGTACTGTCAGCGGTATTTAGATGAAGAAAATGAGATTTCAGTCATCCTATATAACCACGTTAAAATGTGGACGAGACTGACTACCTTCAACTCATGCACATTTGGAAAACGCCTGGATTTGTTAGCACGAGTGGGGTGGATGGCCCGGGTGCGTTTGGCAATGCTGACTTGCGTCCTCAGCATTACCCAAGAACGGCACCGCACGGTGAGCGCAGCGAAGCTCCTCCCGGCGGCAGCCGCCGCTCCTGGCGATGGGGCTGGCAGGGCGAGCCGGGGCGGGGGCCGCGCTCACCTGCACGATGAGCGGGCGGTCCTCGGGACAGGCCTCGCCATAGAGATTCTCGCGGCGGTAGTTGGCGTCCCTGAGGAAGACCTGGGCGTGCAGCATCGGTGTGTAGCAGAGCTGGGCGCCGTGGCGGCGGCTCAGCAGCCTCCAGGCCAGCTCGCTCTGGTCCACCATGGGCGCCACCACGTAGTGGGCGCTCCGCAGCGTCTCCCTCCAGAAGGCTTCCCCGCGCAGCTTCGGCATCTCCCGCCTGCTCACCCGTGCAGCGTTGCGGCAGCTCCCGCCCCGCGCCGCCGCACCGGGGCTCGCGGGCTTCCGCTGGGCCCGTGCCGGGCACCGGCGCAGCCGGACGGTGCCACCGCCATCTCGCTCCGGCCGGCTCAGCGGTGCAGCCGCGCGCCGTCCCCTCCAGAAACGCCGGCTCTGCCAGCAAGGGGCCGCGAGCGGGAGAGACGCAGCAGCCGCAGGGCCCCGCGCTGCCCGGGGCGGCCGCAGCGCCTGAGGGGCGGCTGCCGTGGCGCGGTGCTGGGCGGTCTCCCCCCAGCTGCCGTGGCCGCGCAGGGAGCCCCGGCAGGCGGCCGGTGCGGTCCTCGTGCAGCACGGCCCGGGCAGCAGCTGCCGTCCGTTGTCCCCGAGCCCAGAGCGCGAAGCCCGAAGGGGGCGGCTTTGGGCACTTCGGCCTCTGCCGCCGCAGTGCCGAGAGGAAGCGCCGTGACTGAGCATTTCAAGAGCTCAGGCTAAGTGAGAGGCCTGTCCTGTCCTGTCTCTGGTGTCGGATGGTCGGGGCGGAGAGGTGAAAATGGTCCACCTGACTGAACAAATATAACGGCATCCATGACAAAATCGTTCATTCTGCATCATTTTATAAAGCTACTGACCATCACCAGGATGAGCACAGTGGAGGATTTCTGCTTCTCTTGGCCACTACCTTCCAGAGTATCAAAAATGCTGCATCTCTACTCCAGTCACAACAGCAGTGTAACTTGAGTTACAGGACTTCTTTTCTTCAAAAGAGAAAACTCTCACAAAATCATATAACAAAGCACCAGAGCCTAAGCAGGGTTATATGTACACTCCAATTGCTCAGTAAGCCTGTTAAGAGTCTGTCCATTGACAAGCCTTCACAGCTCAACTTCACTGTGAAAGCCCGTATTTCCCCCTCTCTCCACCTTTCTAGCACGCATGGCTGTGATGAACTTGCTGCAATAAATAATTAAGTTTCAAGCTTCTAATTATTTTTTACCATCTTTCATTACCTCTCAGCAGCCTAAAGAACAAGGTTGCTATTTGAAATATACAGCCTCCACCGCTATCAGCACTCACTTTTCCTCTGCTCAGCTGCTCCAGGAGGTTTTTTTTTCCTTTCTTTTGACCCTGATTTGCAGGTGTGATGTCTGGTAACTTACTTAAGTCCAGAAGAAACAAACACCTGCTTCCTATTCTACCTTACATCTTTTGGGTTTTTCTCCATCTCAGCACCAGTGAACTTTGCTTTCCGGTAGTGCTATTTAAAAGTAACCAGTTCTATTAAACTGTGGCATCTTGCATTTTTTTAACTAGTATCTTCAGCAAGAGAGGTGTATTTCTTTGCCTTCAGGAAAGGAAAATAATAGCTTTAATACTGATGACAACATATGCTATGTGCCATACATTCTTGAACTCTTCCTATTGCAGATTTAAGGTATATGGTCCATCATTTCAAAACAGCAATGTTCATTTGGGAGCCTTAACAGTTCCCCCATCAGAGAACTCTTCTTTAGTCTTGAGATTAAGATCAGCATGGTTTTAGCCTGTGAGAAGCTAGCTGAAAAGGATGGAATGTATCAGCTGACAAGAATCCCCACTTCAGTTTCACAGAGAAGGGTAGGTGCGGGGGACTTCTCTTCTGCCCTTGTCTTCTCAAAATAAGAAACTGCAATATTGGATTTTGCCTTCTGATATTATTCTACCTCTGTCTAATGTGATGGGCTACTGAGAAACAACAAGCAATACCAGCGCTAATAAGGTTTTTATTTTTGGCACGCTGTGTTCAGCAGCCAGTTATAATGGGTTACATGGCAGCAGCTCATAATTAGATAATTATGGGGAAAAAAAGCCCTAAACAAAACAACTTGCTGCTTTTCAAATAACAACCACAAGAACATTGACAGCATATAAGCTGTAAGTAATTCTTAAGCAACTTCTATGACTAAAACAGTATCTTCAAGCTCTGCTTAGATGAAACCATATATATTTGTTTATACAGGGAACTCATCAAACTCCTGCTTCAACAGATGGGACAGCATTAGTCCTTGCTCCCTCCACACAGCCCATTCAGATAAGTTACACACTTTAGCACAGAACTATTGTACCTGTTTAAGTTTAATCATTCCTTTCCTTTTCCTTCCAGTTTTAAATATAATCAACACAAGTAGGACTCTTTCACCTTTTTTTTTTCAGGCTCACTACAACTGCCAGTAGTTAAACCAAACCAACTAGTCCCCGTTTGTTTTGTTTCATAGAGTACCCTACGCCAGTAGGTGCAGTGACTGTGCAGTAGATGTAATGAAGTCCCATGGTCCACACACTGTTCACACAGCCACTCCAGTATCAGTATCCAGTATCCCTCACACATCACACTCCTTCTGTTACTGTCTAACACTCAGACATCATACCTAAAACTTCAGAGCATATACACCCATTGCCTATCCAACTCTCAGAGGGACCCTGAGATAGACACCATTGTCCCATTTTACAGATGGGAAAACTGAGGCAGGAATATTAATGGCTTGTCCAATATGGCAAATAAAAGCCCATCTAAGAGTTTCCACTTCAATACTGTGGTTGTATCTAAGGTACCAAAATCATGGCAACAAGAAGCCATGCTTCAGAATACTAAGCCTTCTCCACAGACTACAAATCAGGTATGTCAGCAGCAGTTTTTGCTTTATACCATGAAGGGAGAGATTCCAGGTGAAACATGAGATTAAGAAATGGTGGTAGAAAATAATTCAAAAGCCAACCAGTGATGAATTCTGTTTAATACTAGGAAAGCCAAAAAGACATGCTTCAGACCAAAAAGTATTAACTAGAAGGGGAAAAAAAAAAAAAAAAAAAAAAAAAGAAAAAATGAACAAGACATTTCAAAATGGTTTAAGCTGACAGTATGTTGTTTTATTTCAGATTTCACAAAAGAAATACTTTATAAAACTAAAACCAGTTAACCCAGCCACTATCAACAGAGGGTGGTATAAGCAAAAGACACTAGGTCAGAACCTGCAGTGAAGAGCCATCTGTTCCTGTCACTGGAATGCTCATGTATCCTGTCAACTACCAGGATACTTCACTGGGGGATGAAGATGGAGAGAGCCAGGGTTTTACAGCAGTTCTGAGAAGCACATTAGCTCCTCCTAGTTGGTGCTTTGTTGCTACCCAGGTCTCCTCTGTATCATAAGTGTAGCAAGGATTTACTGATTTCGGAAATGACAGATCCAGCATAGCAAAGGCAAGAAATTTTTCAATTGAATTTTATGCAAATTTCCTTTAAAAAGGTACTGTATTTTAAAATCAGACCATCAAACTGATTACTTAGCTAACTTATGTGGGATTTCCAGTCTCATTACTGAAAGGAAAATGAATACACAAGGCTTAAGCAAGTCTTGTGCTAAATAAAATATATAGGGGCTTTGGGTAGATCCTTGTACGTTTGCCTGAGCTTTGATTATGGGAGAGCAGGGGCGGGAGGATTTTTTCAGTTACTGTTAAGGAATTCTATTCCCTGCCCTCCCCATTCCAAATTTTTCATTGGGTGGCGAGACTGGAGGTGAGAGGGAATAAGGTAAAGCACTAATCTTAATGCTTTACTAAGGTTCTGATACAGCAGGCCACAGAACCTTGCACAAATATAAACAAAGTACCTGCCTAGGGACAGCTTTTCCTGTTTTTATCATGCCCAAGTTAAGGCTGTTCAATACAGCGACATCTGTCAAACTATCCACCCTATCCCCCCAGGCCCCTCTCTCCTTTGAAGAGTACATGATGGCAAGAATCCTTCCTTCTACCTATTCCTTTCTGAAAAGGGCAGGGCAGTGGGAGAAAGAAAAAAAAAAAAAAAAAAAAAAAAAAAAACAACCAAGAAACCAGATTATTTCAGAGATGCATTTTGGTTTAACAAATGGGCAACTTTCCCTTGTAGAATAAACCTTCCCCTCCAAAAAGGGATGTTTCTTTTCTCCTATAACCCACGATAAATTAAAACCAAGTAAGAAGTCTCTGGTTTGACACAATAAATACTTAGAATATAGCAAATTAAAAAATATAGTTACAAAACCCTCAGTGGAATTCTCTTTCTGACCTAAACTGCAGACAGATTCTTCACAGACAAAAAGTATCTCCAAAATCAGCTGCAGCTCCTCTCCTCTCCCTGTTCACTAGGCTTGGTCAACAAGTGCTATCACATACCCTTTGGAATACTGTTAAGACAAAAACAATATAAAGCACAAGAAATCTACTCCTAAATTTGTTTTTTATACTGCCAAGGGTGTAGGAAGCAACCATCTGTGGGGAACCCTCATTGCAGTGCACAGTGACAGTGTCACAGCACTACAGTTAACATGGACAGGGAGACTAGGGGGAAAAACAGCCATAGGAAAGGAAGGAGATAGAACCCATAAAAGTTGGGAAAGGAAAAGATAAGCAAGAAAGAGACAGAAAAAGACCAGTTGAGTCCAGCTGGACTTCCCAGTTCTGGCAGCAGAGCAGATGAGATGTTGAACAACAGGAAGAGTTCCTTGGGGTCTGTCATAACATAGGAATGTTGTTGGCATTTTCTTCGTCATTGACAGTGAGTATGGAGAAGTTAACCCTCTCTGACACTGACACGTGGCTCTGCCAGTGAGCTGTGGATGATCCCAATAATTGATTCAACACCATCTCCCTCCAGCAAAGTGCGGTGATCCCCTTCAATAACATGGACAGATACTTTTCCATCGCATACCTGCATAAGTATGAAAAAGAAAAACTTTTCATTCACAATTTACAACCAGCTAATCACCTAGCCACTTTGGGTTTGTCAGTCTTCTAAGTTACTAATAATTTAGACCACTGCCTCTGTCAAACTCAGTTAAAAATAGCACCAGTTTTACTCTGACACGTTTTCACAGACCAGCTGTGGGGCACTGTTTGGAACCAGTGTTTTAAAGCACAATAGTTTGACAGCCTGACAGGTGGTCCACTCAAATATAAACTAGGAGGAAGTCAACCAACCTAGTACCAAAAGATTAATTTACCTGCAATATCAAAGAATGAATGATAAAAGTAGCTACTTCCAAGCCCTTAAGTAAACCAAATAAACACCCCCTGCATCTTTCTACCACCACCAGAAATCTTCCTTTAAGGTCATTATGTAACTTTAATAACATATAAGTTAGCCTGGAATCAATAATGACTAAATTAGATGTCTGAAGGGATAAGGAAATGCCAGAAGCAGGAAGGGAATTCTGAAAATCACTTCCTTTTCCCCTGATATTTGCACCAATTTAACCCTTGTATGTAAGCAGGGGCTAAAGAACAGTGACCTTATCTGGACTACAGGCCAAACCCTGACTTTTTTTTTTAGCCCACAAGAAACCCACTTCTAACTACTACCTTCTCAGTGAAAAAAATGCAACTGAGAAAAAGCTGTCTTTGTCAGAAGAATGACACTTGCTCTTCAGAAGGGTGCCCTCATTCAGTGAACTAACTTTAGGGCCTACAGTGAAAAGAGACTGTAAGATGCTCTCTTTTAACATTGTTATTATCCAAAGTCATTCTAGAGAGCTGCAAGAATCGGCTATAGAAAACACTTATCCTATATACAGGCAAGACTTTCTGGCCCTCACTACCCACAGAAAATGCCTGGAACCAATCATCTCATTTGCTTTTGGAGACTTCTAATTCTTGGTAGAGCATAACAGCTGCAGAACGATAATTTCTGTCAGGTTGGTTTTGTCCTTTTTTCCTCAGTACAGATGATTTCCCATGCTTTTCTTTGTCTTCCCCAAGTATCAAGAGAAACTCAACAATCACCAGTGGGCCTGAGACTGACCTCTGAGAGTTTATAGTCTCTACCTAGACCTTCCTCATATTCATTGTGAGATTTTGCCCGCATCAGTGTCACGTTCCCATGATACTTGGAGTCTGGTATATACTTGTCAGCAGCCTTCAGTTTATGGTAAAATGAAGTAGCAGCAAAGCTGAGTGCTTCACGATTGATGTTTGTATGAATCTCAGTTATTAGGTCTACAGCAGCATTCACACGAGCCTCCAGATCTTTCAGGGGCAGAAGAATCTCCAGCAGCTGGAAATAGAAACATTTTTTTTCCCACATTAGTCTCAATAGCTGAGAATCCCATCTCCATTAAAAAAAAACCACACCCCTCTTGCGCAATATAAAGACATATAGAAACAGTACCTTATTGTATTCAGTGCCCGTAAATTGCTGAACAAAGGCACACAATGCTTCAGTCTCCAGTGCAGCCTCATTACCTTGGGTCAGTTTGGCTCTGTAGCTCTAGAAAGGAGAAGAATACAATGTGAATGTGCGAGGGATGTGCCTGACTTAAAAGTCAGATAAAAACAATTAGAGAACCAAAGGTGCGAACTGGGAAAAAAAAGGAAGGGGGGAAATCCCTTGAGGACAGACTAGAAAGAAAATCCACAGGTAATTGCCAAGAGCCTAGTGTTCTTTAAAGTACAACAAAAATTAAAGGGAAGCCTTAAGCAAGGTTTCCTCACACCACTACAAGAGGATCTTGACTTGCAGACACCAGGATCTTCCAGAAGACATACTAATATTATGATTTATCATAGCAAGAACAACATTTGTGCCTGAGCTCTTGCCACTTAATGAAGACCACCTCTCATGTGCTACTACCCTTCAGCCATCTCTAAGCAGCCACTGTCTACAGTTGTCTTCCAAAATCCCTGTGAAGAAAAGTCTGTCGGCTTTTCAGATTGCACATATCTACAATAGTAAGCTCGGAGAAAAATGAGCCCTGATGAGAGATGATGGTCCCCAGAAAGAAGATTCTCTTTGTGCCCCTTACCTGGGTATATGCTGCCACAAAGGAATGAGACCCATCAAAAAGGAATAAACTGTTGAATGCATGGGAAGCATTTTGTTGTGCTTGCAGTTGGGAGCACATTTCAAAGGCTACACAGGCACCAAAAGAGTATCCAGCAATGCGGTAAGGTCCTTCAGACTGTATCTGCTTCATGCAATCAATGTAATAGGCTGCCAGGCTTTGGATGCTGTCCAAGGGAGCGGCTAGAACATGGAAGTGAGTTAGAAACAGACTGGTGAAAAGACACTGGCAGAGACAAATATGTTTTCATGCACTCAGAAACAGCCCTGATGGAAACATCCACGTTACTTTGCAGGTAAATTACTAAATTATGGTTAACAACTTGCACTTAGGACAAGTAGTGGTAATATTCCTGCTTTCCAAGGACAGGTTGAATAGGATGCTTTGACTTTTGCACACAAACTCTTCAATCTAATCTATTATTCCTCTTGATACCTGGGGATGTTTGACATGACCCTATACAGACTAATAGGCCTGATACTTGTTCTTCCAAGCTTAATAGTCTAGAAACAAAGCCCTCTCTATAAGCAACTACAGTTCAGAATGTTGTGTGTGCAAATTCAAGATGAAGAACTGACATACCTTTTGTGCACTGGAGCCCATAGCAGGGCATGTGAAGTCTGGAGGCCAGAGTGTAGAAAACTGCAATGGATCCTTCAATGGGGTGAACAAGGAAAAGAGGGCGCTCCATGCTCTGAACATCATTGAGACGAGTAATAGTTGGCCCTTCTGGGTTCACCAGTAAGTTGTTCAGATCTAGTTTTGGAGGTTCGCCTGGGCCTGTCTTCATCAGTGGGGATGACTTCAGCTCTTTGAAGGAAAGCACACCAGACAAACGCAATTACTTTCAGTGTCAGTCTTGGTCATGTAGCCATAGTCCTAACAGACAACCTCAGGGCTGCCTCACTACATCATCAGGTCACAGACAAAGGGATCTTCCAACTGTCAATTGCTCTGCAGCACCTGCATATGCTTTTAAGCTTCCTGTAAGCATGACACTACATTGTTTATTCCCCAGATAAGTAAAAGGTCTCAAATTGCATCCTACAGAGAGCTGCATAAGAGTACTCATGCATGCAGCTGCTAGCCGAGCAAGAAAGCAGCTTTCACACTTGCTCGTACATCCCGCCCCAGAAATGATGGGCCTGTCCCAGTGGTCAATACACTCCTGTGACATGTCTGTCACTTAAGGGCTACTCAATTATAACTTTATTTCATGATCTGATAGGGGTTTATGTCACTAGAGATGAAAGCAATGGACTGGGAGTTTATTTGGACTCAGGTGACTGGTAGCAACCCTAATCCAGACACTCTACCCTCTGCTGTCCTGGACTTGGAAGAAAGTTCACGCAGCTTGTTGATCGTAAGGAGTCGAATTTCTCTCATGGTCATAACGATGTCATAGTCTCTCTCCAGCATCTGGCGCACCTCCACACCCATCAAGGAATCCAAGCCCAAGTCAGCCAAGGAACTCTCAGCATTCAGACTATTCACATCACGGACCCCTGCGAACAAAACAGCATACTAGCAAAAGGCCAATTTCTTTTCAGGTTTAGGCCTCTCTAGCAGCCTTCTCCACTTTCTTCCTTCTCCTAAAATCTCAATGAACTGCAGCTACAGAGCTGCAGTTTACCTTCCAGGATCATCTAATACTTTCATAAGTCACCTCTTCTACAACCCCCACCTTGTCATATGGGATCTAGTAGTATTTAGAGTACATATTAAATGTGCACAGATTTATGGCAGGGGATACATCAGTCCCAACTAAATAGCTGTGAATATTTTCACATCAGCTCTAGACCAAATATAGAACAGCCAGTCAGCTAGACAGATTTCACACACTGGAGGCTCTAATTGAAACTGCAGTCCTAGACCTAATGCAACTAATCCTCAGCTACAATGGGATGAAAGTTATGTCAATGATGGTTGATTTCAACACTTGATGTCTATCACACTGGAGGAGGAGATGATATGTTTAGGCTTCATTGCCTTTTCCCCTTTAATTTTCATGCTGTTCAATCTCTCACCCTTTCCTTACCCGTAAAAGGCCTCTCATAATAAGACCTGCATCTACAGCTTTTTGTCCACTCCTCCACCTTGTGCTGTGCCAAGCTGCCACCCTTCCCACTATTAGGCTTCTTTACTAGCTCATCCCTTTGTTGCTTTCATACTCTGTTTCTTCCAAACTAACCCTATAGCTGATGCGATTTCCCAGACACTTTCCTATGACTTCTAAAAGCCACATCTGCTCTGAGAGGTCAGATTTGCTGTCAGTGAGCTGCAAACAACTCCTTAAGTAACACTCAGGAGACTGTCTTTCATTATTGGTACCTTTTTTGGTAGAAAACAAAGGATCAATAGTCAGTTCTATCTGCAAAAGAAACAACTGACGTGGGACATAGGTGGAGTTGACAGCGATTATTCGCTACCCGCACAAAAATAAGAGATGCAATGGTAAAAGAAAGCGGGTTCAAGACAAGACAGAAGGACGTGATACTTGCAATGCATAGTTAAGCTATGGTTATAGATGTTCACATGAGATGACAGCTGGTAAGTGAATACACTACCAGTTAAGACACTAAGTAGAGAAAAGCTACTTTTTGCAGCATGGGGACATACCAAGGTGAATGTTTGAAAGCTGGAATAGTACTCAGAAAGTTAGTTATGTATTTGTTCTATTATGTGCTGCCCCAGAATTTTGCTGTTGGGGGCTGTTCCTGTTGATTCTCCATTTGGAGAAAGGTACCGGTTTACTCTAAATAAAACCCAAGCCACTGGAGTATATATGCGTACCTATGTAAACACAGTAACAGAGAAAAACCCATACAAGAAACAAAGTCATTATTTGAGAGAAGGAGCAGTGTTAAGAAAAAAAAAAAAAAGAAATCAGTCTCACAACAGTAACATACCCACACCACAGGAGATCGGGAAGAGATGCTGAACAGAGCACTACTGCTTTCCAAAAGTTTGGAGAGACTAGACACTGACCAGTGACAGCACTTACCCAGGATGTGAGCAACAGCTTCTACAAGATCCCGCTGACTACCTCCTTCAGCTTTCACTGAGACCTTCTCTGCTAGGACAAAACTGGACATGACAGGATGAGGTTGATTCAGGAAGACATCGAGCACCTCCAGGCATGAGCTGATTTGTTGCGGAATCGTTCCCCCCACCACAATGTCTTTGTTTCCCATTGTCTTCAGCAAGATACCCACATCACCAATGGCTCCCCACTGGATTGCCAGGCCTGGAGGAGAAATTAGAAGAACACACTAAGCAGCTAACTAAAGGACATGGCAGCAACAAGAGTGAGTTAATAAAAAAGGGACTTAATAAGCAGCTATGCTAAGGCTCGCATTTCCTTTGTACTGTTAAATGGTCAGTATTCATTCACACATGAATGACTGGGGGGAAACATCTAGGAGCGGAAAACAGCCTTCAACATACTTTATCACTCCAGATAAGTGCACAAGTTTCTGGTGAGCTGGTCTTCATCTGGATGTTTGGCAAGACAGTTTATACTGTGCAATGAGTAAAGTCATCTTACCTGGGAGTCCATCCTTATGTCGCTGCTCACAGATACGCTCCATGGTAGAATTGGCAAAGCCATAATTACTTTGCCCAGCATTTCCTCTTCCACAGCTTACAGAGGAGAACACAACAAAATAGTCCAGGTCTGGACACTTCTTACGAGTCACCCTTGGAGCAGAGCAGGAGAGAGAAACCTCATCAGAAAAACCTGCTGATTGTACTACCACCCAAGGCTAGTGCAAGACTAAAATGACTAAGTTCGATCAGTTCTGTGACCTTAAAAGCAGTTCTTATTTGTCCCTTCTACAGACACTTACCAATCCAAATGAAGGGTGCCTGAATACTTGGGCTTGTTGACCTCCCAGAATAATTCTGGGCTCTGATTTTCAATCATGCCATCTCTAAGGACCTATGGGGAGCAGGGAGAGGGATTGAAAGAGAAAGTGTAGTTTCAGTATCTCCAGTTTCTCTGTTTAATATGCTACATGGCTTGAGAGATGAGAGGATATCACTGCGCAATGTTATTTTTGTAACTTCACAGTACAGACATATCCCAAACATCCCAAAATATGACAACACAGCTTTTGCCAAGTCTGCTTTTTTTCAGTATTTTTTCAGTACTGACACTGCAGAAGTTCTACATGGGTCTAGGGCAACATCTGTGTTACCACAGAACTGAACTTGCTGGCCAAACACTGTTGCTTCTCAGGTCAAGGGAATAGACCCATAAGCCTTTAGTCACCAGGTAAGACCAAAGCATAGTGTCCTTTGAAAGGCAGAGAACTTTACTAAAATTGTATGAAGCCTGACTGCCTTCAGTAAAAAAGTCACTTGAATGGATGCTGCCTCTTAGAAGTCCTAAGCATTTTTGTCACTCACCACAGCCAAATTAAAGATGCCTCCAACTGGTCCAAGCTGCAAAGCTTCTTCTATCAATAGCTGTGTTCCTTCTAGTGTTCCAATATCACTGGTAGATACCAACACTTCGATTCCCAGTGCCTTCCACTCTTCAACACGTTTAGCCTGGTAGCCTAGAAAAAATAAAGGTGGACAGTGCCTGGGATGAAGCATCCCAACCATAAGGCTTTGGTTAACCTGCTCCTTTATGCTTTTCTGACTAGATAGGGACTCAATAACTAAATAATTCCTAATTCAGCTATAAGACAAAAATTGGACAAAATCTGAACAGTAACTAGAAATCATTTGAATTTCAGAAATATTCTAAGTAGATAAAAGTGGAGAACAGCATTGGGAGACCCTAAGGGTTTGGGTGGTGGTAGGGGGAAGGAAGGAAAAGCATAACTGTGTAGAGAAATGAACAAAAATTTGGGTACTGAGATAGGAAAGATTGGCTAGATTAGAGCAAAACAACAGATTATAGCAGCACAGCCAGAACTTGAGAAGAAGTATTTGATCTATGTGTTTGTACACACAAGTGGTGTGATTGTGAACTTGCCAAAAGAAAGAAGAAACCTGTAGAGACAGAGAGAAGCTGTGTTATGACTGAATTTGTATGGGGAAATACTGAAGACTATCACTGATAAGAAATCTCAGTGCTGCCACTGTAATCAAACTAACACCTTAAATCTGAGTAAAAATGTTTATGGATGTAATCAGATAGTAAGGTCCATCTTTACAAATGAGCTATCTAAGGAGCAAGAGTGAGCATCCACACATGTAACTTGAGGGACAAAGTATCTTTAACAAGGAGTTTTTAGGCCCTTCCTTGTGGCATGTGATCCAACACGCTACAGCTAGTGGACAAGTCTGTGAGGTAGCCAGACTGCAGAGGGCACTAAGGTAAAAGAAAGGCTACAGAAAAAAATCCTGTGTAATAGAGAAAATGGGTTGATAGAATTAGGAAACATAAAAGGGGGAAAGTAGTAGTTGGAAAAAAAGGTCAAGCTAAAAGATAGTTTCTCCTTTACAATAAAGGAGACAACAGCTTGTTTGAAGTGAGATAATACAGGAAAGAAAAGAAAAGAGATCAAGACGTTATTAGTCACCAACAGGACACTTAAAAATGGAGAGAAACTA
Source organism: Corvus kubaryi (assembly GCF_017639235.1). Lineage (NCBI taxonomy): Eukaryota > Metazoa > Chordata > Aves > Passeriformes > Corvidae > Corvus > Corvus kubaryi. The sequence goes on from NW_024581084.1 coordinate 3,159,705, forward strand.
CAAACTGAGGTCTCTTGAAAGGCAATCATGCTCCCTGTCCCCTTACAATTTTTGCTTACCAGTTCGTATGCCAGAACGCGACGTCAGTATAATTTTCTGTGCTCCTCTCTCAACTAGCCACTGTGCCAACTCAAGCCCAAATCCTCCTAGGCCCCCTGTGATGATGTAAGACTTGGTAGGTAGACAGGAGGTTCGGGAGATTGCAGAGATTTTAACTGGTTCAGACTTTCTTAAAGAATACTCCTTTTCCTCTTCTTGGACCTTCCCCCCACAAAAAAAAACCCCAACCAACCAAAAAAGCCACAAACAAAAAAACAAATAACACACACAAAGAAAACAAGAAAACAAGAAAAAAAAAAAGTAGTTACAATCAGATACATAATGCATCTCTGTATCTCTTATCTCTCCATGCTATGCTCCTCCAGCCAATGTGAATGAAACTTGCAGCAGCAGTGCCAGACTTGACAGTTACAATTGTGACAGCGTCAGCAGTAAAAACCGACCCTGTGCTGCCTTACTCATACAACTTAAACTTGAAATGGATAAAAGTATCCAATCGTCACCAGAGGACGGCCAGATGCATCAGAGAACCAAAATCATTATCTCATTACCTTGATCATAACTTTGCCAATATGTTTTCCTTGTGCCATGAATCTGAAGGCAGCTTCTACCTCTTCTTTGCTGAAGACTGTACTCCTCAGGGGCTTTACTACACCATCTTTTATGCCTTTCTTCAACAACTCTGATACTAGTTCCCACTCCTGGTTTCCCTCATCAAATATTGAATCTAGTAGGATCCCATGAAATGCCACATTCTTGAGGAAGAGAGACATCCCTAGAAAAAGCAATTTGGTTATGACCTGATGCTGCTGACATTTCAAAATGGAGCCTATCCTCTGCTTCAGAAACATTTCTGGGAAGTTCACAGGAGTAAAGCAATCAAATGCTTGAATTCTACATTTTCCAAACTCATTCTTGCATATACTCTCCAAATGCTATATTCATTATGTTATTCTCTTACAAGCAGACCAGTTTCACAGAAACTCCACTCCCAAAAATTGTGTGTTGAGAGGACAAGCTATATCATGGTCAGTCTGATATTAAAAAGGACATTTTTTTTGTCTAGTGACAACTGAGTTAGAGTCACAGGGGAGCTAGAATTCTACATACATCATGTCTATCTCCACAGGAGACTCTTCCTCATAGCAAGATTTTACAACATGATAGGATCTTTTGAAATTTAATTAGAATAAGGAAGCAGACTGTCGACGCTATATGCAATCATTCTATAACAGGAGAACATAGCTGTAATTTTTCACTAACACACCACCTTATAACATTCAAAAATTTTTTCCCACCCAAGAGAAACCAGGTTAATCTTGCCCTGTGCCTTCAAAATTGGTAGATGCTGTTGACTACCTTGAGGGACAAGAGGCCTTGCAGAGGGGTCTGGATAGACTGGAACACTGAGCAATCATCAATCATATAAAGTTTAGCAAATGCCAATTGTGCACCTGAGACCAAGTAACACCAGATACAAGTATAGATTTTGGGGAGGCTGGAGAGCTGCCATGCAGAAAGGGACCCAAGGGTGCTGGGCAGCAGCTAGAACCTAAATGAGAGGCATTTCCTGATGGCCCATCTTACCAAGATGACTGTTGTTAGACAGATCAAATTTGCCTATTTCCAAGAAGCGCCCATGTCGAGCAAGACAACGCAAACTGGCTTGGAGCTTCTCTTCCGCCAAGGAATTTAACACGAGGTTGACACCTGCAATGAAAGAAGAAGCAGCTACTTAAACTCAACTCTGCTGAGAGCCTAACTCTGTCTTCAAGTGACTCATACTGTCTTTAGAATGTAAAACTGCATAACGTGGCATAGCTGACAAAAAAAGTAAAAATATTTCTTGAACCCCACCTTTTCCATTGGTAACTCGAAGTATATGCTGCTCAAAGGTAGTATCCCTGGAGCTGGAAAAGCTATTAGCATCTAGCTGTGGGAATCTTGCTTGGAGATACTCACATTTCTCAGTGGAACCTGGAAGTAGAAGACAGGTTGAAAGATGTCACTAATTTAATTTTTATGATGAAACAGCCCATTTTCTGCTGCACATCTTTCCCCCAAGGACTGTAAGTAAGCCTGAGAAGCCATCTCCAAGATTTCAGTCTCTCAAGGTGTCAGACCTTAGGACAAAGGCTGTCTGGTTGCTCCTGCACATTTATGAGATAGAGCAAGGACCAGAAACAGATCAGAGCCTTTCAAAGGACAGGCATTGGATTCATATTACTAAATTTAAAATGAGAAAGCCATGATCTTCTTCCATACCTTTGATTATATAGTGTACAGAGGTAGATAAATTTGACCGTGCTGTGGAATTTTCAAGTACAGAGTCAGTAGCTGTATTTACCATGTATCCTGTTCTCAGCCTGGAAACTAGATCAAAGCTACAGCAGATCATATTGGGGGAATAAGTATATACCTAAAAAATATGTATATACTTATATATATATATATATGTGTGTGTGTGCATACACATGCTTCCTCTATTTATTATCTACAGTCTATTTCTCCCCATGACTTTGGGCCCTCAGTACTCACCTACAGTAGCAAAGACACGGCAGCCCATGCTCAGGGCAATGGCAATGGCTGCTTGGCCCACACCTCCTGAGCCAGAGTGAATAAGGATACTCTCACCCTTCTTCATACCACCTCGAACCACCAAAGCATAATAAGCAGTGGCATAAACCACAGGCACTGAAGCTGCTTCTTCTAGAGTCCTAAGGAGCAAAGCAGAAGAGATATCTTTAGCCTTGGAAAAGGCTACTAGATTCTCCTGATGAAATTTGCATAAGAAAGTGTAAGAAAGTTGCATTAAGAAAGTGTTAAGTGGTTGTCAATCATACAGCAGACTACCACAGCTGCCAAGCACAGCCGAGTTTCATCATTCCGCAAAACTATTTCACTAACTAACCAGTAACATAACCAACACTGAAATCCCAGTGTATACTGAAACACATGAAGCTAAGAGCGCAAAAAAAGATGAGAGCCTTGTGCAAGCCACTGTACAAAAACTAGTGCTGAACTCCTGCAGTGAATCTAACCCAAAATCCTACAGTCGCTTGGGACACTATAGCCCTGTCACCATTTCCCAGAGGAGAATCTACCCATTGTACAGCACCCAGGTTTGATCAGGGCTGTCATCAGCCTCAGGCAGGAAGGCAAATCTTAACCAGAAAACAGAAGCTGACCTACCAGTTTTCAGGCACCTCCCATAGAAACTTCTTGTCACAGTCTACCACTGTGGCCAGCCCCTTTGCTGGCAGCAATCCCATCACTCTTCTTCCAGCCAGGTCCCGTCCTGAGAACTCCATGCCCAGCATGCATTGCTGCAAAGCCCAGTTACCTGAAAGAACATTAACACCTTTTACAAAAAAAAAAAAAAATTCTCTTCTAAAATTCCTTTACTAGAGCAGCAGTCCCTGAAAGTCTAAACCCCAGAGACCTGAAGAGTGCTGGGATTTTTCTATTCTGTACACAGTACATAAGTTGCCATAGTTAGTCTCACTCCAAGAATGGCAAAAAAGGACTTGGTCTCATTAAATCTTAAGTATTTATCCTTGATGATATTGCTTTAGTTTCCAGTTTTCACCTGAGAAATTTCAGGAAAACATCTTGTTTCAGAGGCAATTCTGTCCCTCTGAAAAAGAATGATACATAAACTAGCAAAGGATGATCACCACAAAAATATGTAGTGAATAAGTCACATTTTAGGCAGACACTTATGTCAGTTAGAGAATCATAGAACAGTTTGTGTTGGAAGGGACCTTAAAGATCATCTTCTTCCAACCTTCTGCCATGGGCAGGGGCACCTTCCATTATGCCAGGTGGTTCAGTCATGAAGGGAAACGCAGCCCTACTCAAATCACCCATAAGAATCTCCCAATGAACTTAATTTTTACAGGTTCCACCCCCTCTCTTTTAAATATATTTTTAAAACCATTTCATAGACATTACACTAATTCTTAACTCGCTATGAAGCAAGATAATACCACCTCCATTTTGGAAACAGGCAATTACTTCATTGTGCATTTTTTTTCCCTGATATCCAAGCATGTCCAACAGCATGGCAGCACAAAACTTCAACATTCTCACCTTGGTGTTTACCATGCCCATCTCTGGAACCTCCATCAACTTGTTTTACCTCACACTTGGTATCTATGCAATGCAGCAAGCATTCTCAGAGCACGGTTTACTAATTGTGCCATATGAAAAAAATGGAACTGTAACTGGAAGTAGAACTTGGAAGCTTTTGGTGTACAGCCCTGAAGGAGGGCTGTACTTCCTTCTCAAAAGCATGCTTTCTGGCATACACTCTAGCCAATGCATAACTAACATTCAAGAGATTAATTCTAGAACAACAATACATAAATACATTTCCTTCTAGTGTAACTAACTCACCAGGGATAGCATCTGGAGAAAGCTTCCCCGTGGCCAGCATAATGTCCCGGAAGTTGAGAGATGCATAATAGACTTTGCAAAGTAAAATATTGGGATTAGCTGTGTGGAAGTGTCGAAGCGGGGAGACAATCCAACGAAGAGATGAGAGATCTCCACGAGTCAGCACATTTACATAGGCATATTCTGTCAGCTCCTGAGGTTGTGCTGCAGAAGAAGGAACAATAAGAACTTCCACACATTAACAAAGGTACATGCCTTCCAAAATGACTAAATTGCTTGTGTAATTTATACCTCCTCCTCAATTTGCTATCTAGAAAGCCCCTTCTTGCTTTGCAATACTACTGATGCCCTAAATAGCCTATCCCTCCTCCTGGCACCACAATGTGCTACTGTTCACTTTGAGCTGGAGTAGAAGAAAACAAAATTGTTCATTAAAAATAATAATAAAAGGTAACTATAGGAACAATAGCTACTTATTTTCTATTCAAAGTTCATTCAGATTCAAGGCCTTGCAAGTGATCCTCAGATCTCAAAGGATGTACCTTGCTGCAATGGGAGATGCCTGAAGGAGCCCCACTTCCCATCACGATACACATTCATCACCAGGTCCTTCTGAACAATCTTCTGCATCTCCAGGGAAGAAAGACTCGTAGGCGGGACAGCAGATGAAGGGTTCAAGTTGGAAATGAACACACACCTGAAGACGAGAGTTGTCATTTTGTTTGTTTTGCTGTAAGCCTGAGAAGCAGCTAACACAAATATCTCATCTCCCAAATGTGATTCAAGGGCATGCTTACGTACCTGATTCGGTGGCCTTCTGCTTCAAGGCGAAGGCAGTTCACCATTCCCAAAATTCCCGAGTTCGCACAACTGGTGGCAGTCAACCACACAGGCTGCTCTGATGGATCAGCCAAGACCTCCTACAGGACAAACCCCAAACTGTTTTACTAGGAGCCATGAAGAAAATAGCCCTCATGTCCTTGGCAGAGATTAGTAAGTTCTATTTTATTAAAAGTAACTGAACACACGCACACACACACACTCTTCTTTTAACACTAGTAAATGTCTCATTTAGAAAGTATAATGATTTGGCAATTCAGATACCTAGGACACAAGAGTTCTCACCTTTAAGGATTCAACCCACTTATAGTTCATCTCATCTACTGGCAGAAAAACGGGTGTTTTGACAGGGGTTTGCCGACGACACAGGTAAATAACTGAGCCAAAGAATGACTTCTTCATGGCAACAAGATTCAATGAAGCTTTGCTGAATAAGTCCTCCCACTGTGCCTGTCAAATCAGGTAAAGCAACAAATTAACAGCAAAGTCAAAAGTCAGAGTTTCTTGCTTTTTCTTGAAAACTTGCTCTGTATTGTCTTAGTACAAATATATGTTGGATTAACATAACAGTGTTTTATCCACATCTAGACTACTCCTTCTTCCCTAAAGGATCTTCCAAAAATGGGAGTACAAGTATCTCAAAGTCCTGGTTAAGGAACCAGTCTTAGCACACTAGCAGGTGTGCAAAAACCAGAGCAGTGACCATGCCATCAAATCCCATAGGGCATTTGAATGTGTCTACCCTATTTCACATAAGTGCTGTCTGCATGGAGATGGGGAGAAGCAAGGGAAGAAGCACCCATATATCTAAGTTACACTGAAATGGCATTTCAGAAAAATAAAAGAATGAAAACGCATGTATGGCATATCCAGAAACATTTAAGGATCTACTATCTGAATGAAATAAAGATGACTGCAGGCTCTCAGAAAAGCATCCATTTGCTTTTTGTATGCCAGGCACAGACCAGAAGAAGGTTTTTACAGTGTGATCCCTTATATCAAGGACAAGAGACACTGTATCTAGAAAACTTTGAGAACTGTATTAAGTCCTGCCCACTCTTGCCTGGCTTGCATCATTTTCTTCAGAGAGAGTGCATTCAACTGAAATGTATCTTCTCCCAGGGATTTGCCAATACCAGGCTACTGATACTAATGACAGATCTATGTTTTTTGTTATCAATGCCAGTAGCATCTCAGTGTCTTTTCTTTATCCCCCTGTTTATCAGGAAAGATGCTGAGAACTTAATCTTTCTTCTCAAATCCCCTGGAAAAATGTCTGCAGGAAGTAAAGGGCTAGAATCCATGTAATTGCAAAATTCAAAATCCAACTACCCCACTCCAGAATTATAAACAAAACCCAAACTATTAGAAGTGCTACTCTCTTCTTGTTCTAAAAGAAGAGAGCTGAGAGGCTGCATCCCCTTGAATCAGGAAAAACAGTAAGTTCTGTAGAGGCGCAGTTTTCCATTACTGCTCGGTCTAACCGTTGCCAAGAGAAGATGATGTCCCAGTTTCCACCCTTACCCTTGCCACTCCCTCTCCTCCTCTCGTGCAAGCTTTGGCCTTAGTTCACCTGCATGATATACCAGTTTGAAGATACAGGTGCTCTTCTCTCCCTCCTGCAACTTTCTCAGGGCTTATTTTACTGTATCTCATTATGGGATCAGATAATGTAGGGACATGGAAAGGAAAAAAAGAGGAAAAGAAAAATACAAGAGAAAAAGCCTTCCTTCCGGGAGCACTTTAATGTTAGAAGAAATTAACTAGCTTGTAAAATCTCACTCCCAGCAGTAGTATCACAAGTAAGAGAGATATTCTGATACCAAAGCATTTCAGGATCCTACAGTGATAAAGCTGTATCCCACCCAACAATGCAGCATGTGATTTTAAGTATAAAGAATTTGTCCTGGCCAGTGTTTTCATACAGATTAGACAGATATACAAAAGACAATGAATTATTTTCAGTGCATTAAGAAAGGCTTTCCTGACTGAACCTACAGTTTACTCTCTCAACCTAATATGTAGTAATTTGCAAGTCCTCTCTTCTGAAGACGTGTTTATTAGACATTTCTGCAGAAAGCCTCAATGGAAAGGCATGCAAGCAACGCCTACTCAACATTCACCATCAGAGCATCTGCAAGCAGCAGACTCAGACTATCGTGAAAGTATCTGTCCTTCCAGGAGGCTTACCTGATTCAGGAAGCTGTTTTTCTGCTGCAGATCTGGGCTTGTAAGGAAACCAACAATTTCTCCAAGAGTTTCTCCCTTAAGAAGGGTGTGCAGCAAAACAAACCCTCCTTCTTTCACAGCAGCTGCCAAATTAGAGAGTATTTCAGTGGTATTCACTAAAACACTTGTTGAACAGTTGTACACCACTAGGTCAGCATTGTTCAGATTTCCAGAGGGAAGGCTAGATGGATCCCACTGGCTAGAGACAACACCAGCATCTTGTAGCTCTGTTTCAATAGCTGAAAGGTTTTCCAGGACACGGTCAGTGGCAATGTAGTCCACCTGCAACAGGGGCTGAGTATTCAGAATACTTTTCACACGAGAGAACAGTTGTCCACTTCCTGCGTTAACCTGTGAGAAAGAGGGGAAGGAAAAGGAGAGACCAAATCAAAATATGAAATGATATCCAGAATTATAACTGGAAAAACAGCAGCATGTAATCAGGTTACTGGAAGGCCTAGAAACGCTAGGTATGGTCCCATCCCAGGCATCCAACCAACCTCTACTATCTTCATCCTATGACTGATCATGTTCTCCAATGCCACATCCAGGCAAGTCTTCAACTCTGCAGAATCTAGCAATCCACTGAGAAGAGGGTCATTTTGGAAGTGCATTTTCTCTCGAATCACAACCTGTTGCAGTTCAGAATGGAGGTTTCCATTCAGTTCCAGACGGCAGATTTCAGCAAGGATATGCTGAAGGCCCTTCTGTGTTGGTGAGGACTCTGTAGCAGCCACTGCAGTTTCTAGTCCAGGGATGATTAATTTGACCCCATGCACTGCCACCTTAGACCGTAAGTTCTGGATCAGACCTACGGAATAGAAGGGGAAATGAAAGGAAGAGTCAAGATTTTCCAAGAATTTTTCTTTTCCTCTTTGCCTCCATTTGCTACACCACCTGACCAGCATCACAAATTACAGCATCCTACATCAGTAGCCCAGCCACACAGATACACTGCAGCCTCTGTACATTCACATGATTATGTATTGTGCAGTAGCTGCATTCCCCAAACAAGTACGCTTTGTAGCAAAATAAACTAAACCACCACAGTTACCTGTATTAAGACTGACTGAAAGAGGGCAACTAACAGAAAACTTGTGATTGATTTAGGGAGCTGTGGAGGAAAATTTTAAGTTTCTGCAGATACAAAAATACTAAAATGCTTTTTTGCTTTATAAACTCATGGCAAATAGTTCATCCTGACTGAGGATCAGGAACAGGATTACAAAAAACAAAATACTCTCACCACAACCTAGGAAAAAAACCCTCTGGGAACAGTATTTGGATGCTGCAGGGGAAAACTAAGGAAAAAAGAAGAAAAAAAAAGGAAAATCTTTACAATCTATTGCCAAATCTAAGGATAAGGATGAAGACACTTCACCAACATAGAATAAAAAAAATTACTGTCTCAAGATGAAGCAAAATTCACGACTAGAGTAAAAATAAAAAAAAACCCCACGAGATAGCTTTTTTCTCTTTGATGAAAAGGCACTTAAGGTGATGAGTTTAGTGGATGCCTCTCCACCCAAAACCACTGTATTTAGCTACCAGTTTCACAACAGACTGAACTGCTCCTATTCTATTCTCATAGCAAACAATTGTTTTGATGTGTGCCTCACTAAATCATTTTCCCTGTTTGGATATGTGCCCACAATCAAATGGGAACAAGCATGTCACCTTGCCTATCTTGGCAGTTCACAGGGAAAAACAAAACAAGGTTAAAGACTCAAGTAAGCTCTCCTGTCAGTGTCTAAAGCAACTAGATTGGGTTTCTCCTTAAAGATGATTTGTTCCCCTCTGCTTGCAGAAGGGGTTATGCCATCTGACACTACATCTGACTGTTATAGAAGGGTTGATGTCCCTCTTCATGGCTTTTTACTCTTCCCCACATTCTAGAGATCTCAGGCAGAACTAGCTTTTAGCTTCTAGCAATCATACAGAGAATCCTTGCTGAAGTCTTCTACAGAGACCAACACTTAATATCTCAGATGTTCTGAAGTAGTACAAACAGCTTCTCTCAGACTTGTCTCAGTGCTACACTACCTTTGCAGCACTCCAGATAGGCATGAAGATGGGCACTGGAAGACAAACAGCTACTCTCAGTGTAGGGCACAAAGCAGAATTTTTCCAGGGTGGGAGGTGTCCGTTCCTGTTGTCGTCGTGGTGCCACAGAAGCATGAAGACCGTTGATCTGAACACCTCCTGCTTTAAGGCTATCAAGGCAGTGGTCCACAACAACTTCAAAAGCTGAAAGTCAGGAAAGAAATGTAGGTTACAAAACAGAAAAATATTTTGTTCAAGGTGATCTGATGAACAGTGCTAGATGAGGCTGTTACACAGAGATGTTACAGAGTTGCAGAATAGCCTGGAGACTAAGAGGGCCCCCCCCAAGTCCATCCTACTACTTCAGAATTCACACATTCAACCTGTAATCAGAACGGCAGTCAAAACAACCAGCAAAAGTTCAAGCATGAGAGACATCACCTTCTATATTGTCCTGGTATTGGCACACCTGCTCTTGATGCAGCACTGGATCAATACAGACTGAGCGAATCCTCGTGGGTAAGCGTAGACTGCGGCCAGTCTCAGCTAAGATCAGCACGTGTAGCAGAGTGTCAAGGAAGGTCACCCAGTTTCCATTCCACAGAACTTTCCCTGCACTTGCTGCAGAAGAGGAAGAGAAAGCCTCACTATTTCATCATTCATCAGATGCTAGAATGTCACTGCTTATTAAATGACAAGTTTGGTGTATGTACCCAGCTTCCCCTGTAAACTCCAATAGTCAGTTCTACATTGGAGATAACAGCTTTCTCAATGCTCTATTAGAACTCTTGGTTGTTCTCCCTTATCACACAAAGTATAATTACCTCACAAGACACAGTCAGGTGAACTGTTAATACAAATGGAATTAAAAGATCAAATAGTCATCATTACAATATCCAGGCTCACTGTGCTTCTTTTGAAAGGAAATTCACCTTCACTGTTGCATTCTAGAACACCCTGGAAAGTTGGTCCATAATTATATCCACGCAGATGCAGCTCTTGATAAATGTCTTCTTTCAAGAGTCCAGACTTTGAGCTCCTCTCTAGAGTCCGAAAGCCATCTGGCTGGTTAAGGAAATTCTTCTGAGCAGTGTTTTCCAGGAGGGAAATCTTCCCTGAAGGGCACAGTAACAAGAATAACAATCATTATCATTGTTTATAAATAATGGATTTTACTAAGACCATGTATACACTTACACTTCCTTCACTTACCACTCACAGCCAGATTCCCATTTCCTGACACCTCAAAGCAGCGTGAAGCAGGCAGGAGTCTTACTTCCAGCTGTACTGATCCTGCAAGAAATATTGAGAAAGACAGGACATTAAGGTCATTTATTTCTACCATCCTGAAGCAGAACTTTTTCTTTCACTATCTCTAGACTCACTGCTCACAACACATTATAAAGATGACCATAATATGTACTACTTGACTGTATGAATCCATTCCTTTGCTCAGTCATGCTGTATTCTTCTTCATAGTCTCTCTCCTGCATTCCTCCTCATTTTTCCAATGCATTCCTTTCCTCCCACTCCCTCCATCTTCACCACACAGTTGTGCAGTTATACCAGCACTCTTCACTCACCCTTTTTGGGAAGGATAGTTGCCTGATGAATTGTGACATCTTCAAACATAACAGCCATTTGCTCCATGGCCGTGCCAAGAGACCGTGCCAGTGTTCGCCAAGCCAGCACTAGGTACGCAGTTGCTGGATACAAAACTCTGCCATCAATGCAGTGACCAATCAAGTAGTGGTCAGGAGAGTCGGGACTCACATCTGTCAAAGAATAAAGAGCAGAATAAAAATAATAAAAGCACTCTAATAGAGAGGTCTTTCCCTCTCAGTGTCTAGAAGAGGTTCTAGTTTCCCCAACTATCCTGCCTGACAACATGCAGCTCTTAAAATTAGTCTAAAGCAACAGAGATTCCTGGTCTGTTCATGTTCTCTCATCCCATTTCAGAAACAGATACAGGTTTTTTTCAATCCAAACCAAACATTTAAACTTCAGAGGATGGCTTCAAGGATGGTGTTTTGATTATCCTTTTCTTAGTTTTACAAAAGGAAACACACAGGTAAAGCAGCAAAGTGACAAATAATAAACCCCAAACCAGCAACACACCAATATTGTAGACTGAAGCAGATGCAGAGCCTTTGGAACCTGCTGGAAAGTCTTCAGCTTTTGGAACATCCCAGTCCTGACTGTGGTCCCATTTGATGCATGGAGAAATAAGGGGTGTTCCCACAGGGACAGGGTATTCCACAGGTGGGAACAAGTTATTTCCAAGAACACTTATGCTAGAAAGACAAAAAGAATCAAGACAGTGGGGAAAAGGATGGGAAGAAAAAGTAGGGAAAAAAACTGGTTATAATACTTAAGAGGTCAGGCATACCATATAACACTTAATTGGTCTCAGACTCCACGTCTGAGATGTACCATGAACACTTACTGCAGCCAAATTTGTAATTAGCAGTCTACAAGATGCAAAGTTTATTTCCAAAAGCTAGTTCCAGGTTCCTAGGCCTTTAAAACGGGACTTGTCTTTAGAAGGCACCTTCCCAGCCCAAGCAGTCTCTAACCCAAGGGAACACATCACAAGTGAGCATGTTATGTATGTAAGGCACAAATGTACAGCCCATTTTTTTTCAAGGTTTCTTGAAGGAGTATTTGAATTCATGTGAAGACATGCATACTAGAGAAGAGACCTGCATTCCCTTCCGTTCTCCCACTCACCCTCCTCCCCTAGTCTCCTTACCCAGTTAAATGAATCTTTCCAATCTGTGTTAGGAAGAACTCCAGATTATTTTTGTGTTCTTTCTTCATCAAAGGTAGAATGGTGCAAGTTGGTTTCAAAGTTCTCCTCAAGATAGCCTGGTCAAGTAGAATCCATAAGTCATCAGTGGAAGGTATTACTTACCACTTTGCCTCTGAATTTTTCTCTATAGGTCTCAAACCACTTACGTATCTGTGCCAAGAGTTCTGTGCTAGCTGCTGGAACATACACCACTTTAACAGGGAAGAGTACCCTTCCAGCAACCCAAGTTGTTGCACATCTGGTAAAGCAGAACCTACAGAATATTAACGTAATTCTGCCAAAACACAAATATCCATTTCCCAAGCAGACTGTGAAGTGAAATCAAAACCTGCACTTGAACTGCAAAGTCACCTTCTCACGCCTCCCACTTGCACACACTCCCTTCCCAGGAGCAGCACCTTCTAGTCTGAAGTATCTGAGTGCATTTTTCAAGCAAAAGCTATTAGACCGAAAAACTCAGCCTTGAACGCCTGAGCCGATTTTTATCTTCTCTTCAGTTTGATCCCATGATCTTTACATGAGAAAAGAAAGAAAAGCCAGAACACTCTCAAGCCCAGACAGTGAAGTCTTAGTCACTTGTGTTAGAGTCCAAAATTGTTCAATGATTTCAACATGAGGCATATAGTCTCTTTTTTCGAGAAAAATATCTGCCCAGTTTAAAAACTGTACTCTGATTCTCCCTTCAAGTCACTTTCAAAGCATAAGACTAACATGATGTAGTAAAAATACACTGGATTGAAACTCAGAAGCTCTGTATAACTATTAATCTTGATTCATGAGTAACTACTATTCTTCCTAAGACCTCTCTTGCATGCTACAGACCAAATAATAAAGACCAGTCCTTGAGACTTAAGGGACAGAGACAAGACCACACCACTGATCCTGTGGAGCAAGTATTTCCCAATGCACCTCATGTTCTGCATTCTCTACTATGGAGCTAATTCCACGAGGATCAATTTTCATAGGGTAGGGAGAAACGAGTAATGATCTGATCTCATTAGGGAAAGAAGTTGAAGAAAGCAAGCTCCTGTGGTCTCAGACTACTTGGTCTAGGAGAAGAGGGGAAAACACCACTGCTATCCACCACCTTTTAAGACAAAACCTCAACCCAAATGCAGTGTACAGTTCGTAACAGATTTTTTTCATAGAGAAGGCCTGTCAAGTCTTTTGACTGTCTCGCGCCTCTGTAATTTTTGCACACACTCTCCATTAGATCCAAGCAATAAAATGCCTTCCTTACTCATTATGCAGTCCAGAAAGCTGACTATAAGCTATCTGAAGTGCATAGGAAGAAATAACTGAAGTAGTGTGAATGTCTGGGTGAGAAAGTGGTAGTGTGTTACGAATTTCTTATTTTTATTTTTAACATTAACATACACCACCCCCTAAAAAACCACAAATAAACAAACAAAAAACCAAACATTAAAACTAGGAAAAGCTCAGAAGTACTAAAGAAAGCAAATGTTCTCAGAACTACAGTAAAAAAGAAGCTGAAGTCTGCAGTCTTCCCTAGTCCTCAGACCATCAACCTCCTTGCAGCAGCATGATACCATCAATATAGTGTCATACTGAAACAATCAAATACAATACCTGTAAAAGAGCATGAGGAGCAATCTCTACTACAATGGCATTCTCTGGAATATGCTTCAGACCTTCGTGGAACAGCACTGGACTCACTAGGTTGTTCACATGGTACTCTGCAGAGGAATTCCTAGCCAGATCACTTTGCCACTGAGATTCAGGTATAGATGTACTGATCCATCGTGCTGAGCGAGGTTTAGGGTGTGGAATGACCTACAGACAGTTAAGAAAGAAGGACAGGAGAAAGAGTTACAAGTAATAGAGAACAATACAATAGGCAAAAGCAAGCAGTTTCTCCTTTTCGCAGGTCATTTCTCCCAGCTTGATTGCTCAGGATATCCTTCTGCTTCAGGCCACATGATTTCAAACATTAGATCTCACAGAAGTCTATATGCTCTTCAAGAGATTTCCTCTTCCTTCTGAAGAAAGGAGTCCCCTTAAGCTCAACATCATCTATAGTCAGCCTAGGTGCCAGAGCATAAGTCATGCAAGCCACAGTTTGGCAATATTACCTTTTTCAGCGCATTGAGCAGTGCTGGTGCAATAGATGCCATGTAATAGGAGTGAAATGCGACGCCAGCACTGCGCACCTCCTTTGCGAACACACCATCTTTCTTCAGTGTGGCTACAAACTCATTCACAGAGTCCTAAGAAGAGGAACACCAGTGAACTAAGAGAAAAGCTCACAAAATACTTGGGATCTGTACGAGCCGCTGTACTCCCTCCATACCCTTCATCAGCTGCCATTTAAAGGGAGCCATAACTGGGATGAGGTTATTGCCCTTCTCAGTCCTATAATTTATCCTCCTCTATGCCCATGGATGTAAGAGATATTTTATTACTAGCTTACTGAGGCACTAACATCACTTCCTCTCAGAGTATTTGAGTGTGTAAGTTTATAAATCCACTCCACCAACTTCAATCCAGCTCCCCTTTGCAAGCAGCTGAACGCTAATTAAGCTTCATGCTTTCTTCAAACCTGAACTTCACAGGTCCCACTCACAATCCTGGTATGTACTGTATCAGTTCCATGCTCACCAGAGGCCCCGAAACAGTGACAGTGTCCTCAGAGTTGTGACAGGCTGGTACCACATTTGGAGGACAGCGTTGTTTACATTCCTCCCATGTCAGACCTGCAAAAGGAAGACCACAGGACAACAAAAGTGTTTCTAGGTATGAGTCTCATAAGAGGAAGCAATCTTAACTGCATAGTCACTGTGCTCAATTCAGCACTTTGCAAAATTGGGAAGGACTTGCAAGAGACAGATGGGTGTCTCCCCCTTCCCCCAAAAACAATTCTGCAAAAGCTAAGAATATTTACCCTAGAGCTTTAACATGACATTTATCACAGTTATGCTTAACACAAGGACAGAAGGCCAAATCTTTGCACCATCCCATTAATGAATGGGGTGGGGGTAACCCCCACACTTTAAAAGAAGCTACAGAATTGGTTATTCTGTCTCATGTTGCCCTTAGTTTCCAGAAGTCAAGCTCATGTGTTCTCTCCCCTGTACTAGCCTGGATTGCTGAGAGACGCAAAATATCCATAGAAATCAGTAACTCTAGTGGCATGCTAGGTTAACACATGAAGCATTTGGTCATACATTACACAGATACAAGTCACAGGAAGAACTTGAACTCAACATCAGATTATCAAAAAACATACTGTATGCAGCACTCCAAATTCCGCGATCAAAGTGTCATTTATTTAATCTCAAGGGCAAAAAAAGCTAAATTAGATAGATAGTCCTTTGTAGCCTTACTTAAATTAAGAAATCTGGCATTATAACAAGTGATCTAGTCCAATATACTGCATTATACCTGCAACAGCTTTTCTCCTAAGTGCTCCAGGTTTTAATTGACCACTACGCCCATTAAGAAGCAGAAGAACAACAGTGCTACAAATAATAATTTTACTTTAAACATGTAAGTCACTTTGAAGCCGCACCACAAAGCAAAACTGCTGGGTCCAAAATTTTACCCAACAATGGGCAAAACTATGACTTACACAAACACAAAGCAAAGCTTGTTCAGGAGAAAGCTTATTCCTAAGTGCTATTACGCTATAGTAAATTCCACTAGCCAGCTGCCCACTACATAATAGCAGCTTACTGTTTTCACATTTCATTACTCTTGCAGACAATCAGAAGTCTCCTTTATTAAAAAAATACTAAAATATATATATATATATACACACACATCTGTGTGTGTATGATATATATCTATCAAGAGCCAAAAAACTCAGTGCTTTACATTTTCACCTTGTTTCAAGGTGATTATTTATCAGGCATGTCATTGGTCACCTGACAACAAATCCCTCCATTTCCACTTAAATTTTGGATGGATTACCAAAATCCTAATGTATTCCAGGACAGAGATCACTACCACGTATCAACTTAAATATTTAATAACTTGTTCTACATCAGAAGAAAACAAAGAAGCAACAGTGGCCAAGATTTTACAGACATAATAGTTTCAGAGACCAATTTTTATCCCAATGGCATGCAACAGAAATCAGATGCACTTTCCTGTATCACTCTTTTGGTAAGGGTGTACCTACCAACAGCAGCCATTCCTCCCGGTGGCAATTTGGCCTCTTTAACACATCGTCCCCGCCAATAAGCAGCAAGAATGGCTTCTTCATGACTTAAGGAGTTGTCTGCATAGCCACAAGCTAGTTCTCCCACTGAGTGGCCCAAAATCCCGTCGGGTTGCAGACCTGCAGCCTTCAGCATATCAATCTGAGCAATCTGCAAGCAGAAGTAAGATTACTGATTCCATGCCAGAGTAAGCAGGTGCCAGGCCTCAAAGGTACACAGCAGTAGCAAGTACGTAATGAACTTTTTGGTACAGATATTCTTGGAATCACTACTTTTTTTTTCTCCCAATAACTGCAGCTCCATCTTCCTTTCAAAGCAATCCCAAGAATCATCATACAACTCCAGTATTGTCTGGGCCTCTTCACAATGTAGCTCTCCACTAAAAAAGTATTTCCAACAACATGAGACTGCCAAGAATGTGTCTGTACAAAGTAAGAGGCAAGATCAGCTTTCCAGATCACTTTAAAAGCATGGCCTCTAGTTTATTAAGAAACCATGAATCTCACGTTGACACTCAGAATCAAGAAGACACTTCATTCAGCTTGACTTAGTTCATTTGCAGAACAAATTTTAGAAGACATTAAATGGAACCTTGCTCCTTAGCACAAACATTTGCATAAAACTTAAAGACATTCCTTAGTCTCTTAAAAGATGAAACTGTGCCACACACACACAAATACAAAAATCAGTTCAGACCAATATTAGTCCAAACATCTTGTAAGAAAAAAGCAGTAAGGCCAAGAATGTCTGTATCAAAAGGTTTGTTATGTACTTGTAAGTGGCAAAGCCCAAAACTGTCAAGGGCACAACACAGTCCCTCCTTTCAGAGAGGTATTTCTAACAGTTGCCACTTACTGAATACACAAAACAAGCTTCCATTAATCGATATAAAGTGTTACCAGCCAAACAGACACATTAGCAGAAGGTGCTTATGTGGATTGAGTCCACGATCCCCCTCCACTAGTCCTTTGAGTCTTGCCTGAATAGCAGCTAGTCCAACAAATGCATGGACAGTGTCATCAAAAGTGTTCTCATCTGCTTGCAGCAGCAGGTCTGAGACCTTCAGGCCTGTGCCCTTCAAAGCCTCATCTGAGCGCAATATAGACTGGTGAAACAGATCCAACTTCATAAGGCTCAGGCCCATGCCTTTCCACTGTGTTCCCATGCCTGCAGGAAAGGCAAGGAGAAAGTGAGCTTTAGTAATATTCTGAAACAGGAGTAGAAATGACACACTTCCTCTGGCAGTTAAAGAATTCTGAGAGCAAAGCACTGTACGTTTCTAACGTTCTCTAAATCAGGCACCACTTTATTTTGCTGGCCTTCGCTACAGTCAGAAGACAGTTAAGTTGGAAGGTTTTAATAAAATACAGAACACTCCTAGACATGTCACAGAGTTGCAAAATATTTCCTCATGCTACACCGTAAAATAGCATTAGAGCACAGAACACAATTGCTCAAGCCCCAGATCTACAGAGGAATGGAAAAGCCTGGACCCAATGCTGCACACCTACCTGAGCATATGTACCAGAGAGGTCTACCAGATGCTTGAACTTGCTGAACCTCTTTTATGTCACTTTCAGTGCCAACCAGTGTGTAGCCCCTGTAGGGCATGGAGGACACAGGAACTGCAGAGATATCGCTGAGCAGGCTTACAAATGGGCTGCATCCTCCATGTTTTCTGCTCTCTTGAATTAGTGTTTCCACAGCTTCCTGAGTTCTGCCAGAAATTTGAACCAGTCTTGGCATGTTACAAGTCTCCAGAGGCTGGCATTTGTCCTTATTTGGCCTCAGAATGACATGAGCGTTAGCACCTCCAAAGCCAAAAGAGTTGATACTGACAAGGCCACCTTTCACTGGTGTTGGTTTACAAACTACCTCCAAAGTGCCATCTTGTAAGGCAGGAATATCTGGATTTGGGGTATTGAAATGAAGATTTGGAGCCCACAGCCCATGTTCCAGAGAGAGAATGACCTGAAAGAAAAAGAGTATCCTGTGCTCCACATGGTCTCATGACAAACATTCTTCTGTTGTTATTCTTTTACTACAAATGACCACGTAGCATATTCTGAAGCAGTTGTCTATGTTTGGATAAAGGGACATTTCAGAGAATAGCATTGTTGATGTTACTGAGGTAGCAACTGCATCACCTAGGCAAATTTTAAGACCATGCAGGAAGCCAGCAGAAGTTGAGCCTTAGGTTTAGCTTCCAGACTCTTTCTAACTGGCAAGCCATGCAGTCTTGCAGGAAAAGCAGCCTAGGTTGTGACTATCACATCATCTTTTTCCCCTTTCAGATCCCATCCATTTATCACATTCTACTTCATCCCTCCTCAGTCACACACAGTCACAAATCCTCTTCCTTATCAAAACAAAATGCTTCTATTTCTTGCTTTGCTGCAAAAGAATCAAGCTGAAGCACTAGTAAAGAAGTCTGCTTGCTGCTTTACACCCATTTGTTGTCTTCTTGATTCAAAAAAGCAGAAACAGCAGACTGGTCAGAACTGGCAGCCAAAGGAAAGTACTGAAACAACATGAGGAACAAAGTATCTGTGCCAAAAAAAAACAAGAGCTCCCTTCTCTTAGTAGCTTCTCTCGACATACAGCTCATGACACCAAACCCACATTCATCTGTGGAACAAGCCCAGCAAATTGCAGACTACAAGGTCCACTGCAAACGGAGTGTGCTCTGTGTGTTTGACAGTTCCTTCACCACTCCAGAATGGTGAGAGACATACTGGCTTGGGAACTGTTCTTCCAAGTTGACTATCAGACTGCAGCTTACCTGGGAGAACAACCAGCATAAATACATGATTTCAACTCACAGCCAACACGTTTAAAGCTGTAGTCTAAGTATTTTCATGCATACTGTCCTACACCTCCAATACTACGCGCTTTAAATGTGCTGTTGCTTTACACTGATACATACTGTACTTTAAGTTTTTCATGGTTTCTACCTAGGTTTGAGAGCACAGTACAGTGAGCATACCACCAGTGCCACCAAAAAGTTTTCTCTTTGCTGCACAGCAAGTGATTAGACAGACTGAGTAATTCAAAGATGCAAGTGATTTTTTTCCCTTCCTTACCAGAATTTGCCTGAAGAGGCCTTGGCAAGCCTTAGTTTCATTCCTACCTACCCATATGATTAATGGATTCT
This sequence comes from Corvus kubaryi, assembly GCF_017639235.1. Lineage (NCBI taxonomy): Eukaryota > Metazoa > Chordata > Aves > Passeriformes > Corvidae > Corvus > Corvus kubaryi. Next base: position 3,179,422 of record NW_024581084.1, read on the forward strand.
CTTCAAGTCTGAAATCTGATATTTTCAAGATCCAATTTCCTGACACCTCACTTAGGAGTATTTTATGGAATTCCAGAAGAAAACATTTACACAAACTGCAGATTCCCTGAGACAGTTACTGTCTAAGAAACACTGGGTTTGGTGCAGAGGTGGGGGGCAACTGTACCTCAAAGTTATGATCCTGTCCTGATGGATCACAGAACCACACTAAACAAACTGTTCATTACATACAACACAGTATGGATTGAGAAGCTTATTTTATGACTAAGTTATCATTCCTTCTATGAAGAATGTGTCAGTCAGAGATAAAAGCGCTAAAAAACCCTAAACTTTTCTCTACAGAGAGACAGACACTGCTATCGTCATGCAGATGAGGCTATTCACAGTAAGTTGTATTGGGTCACAAGTAACCACTTCTACAATTCTAGCAGTGGCAGTGTACATGACTTTAGTTTGCATGGTCTGTGGCAATAGGCTTAACAAGCAAGTGTGAACATTAGCTGCAGTTTAGCAGCTGGAGCCAATAGACGACCATCTGCCTACAGCAGTAGTTAGCAAGCTGGTTGCTAAGACAGTTATTCATGCTGGTAGCCTCATCCCAAAGAACTCACCTGGCTTCTCGCCATCCTAAGAGAGAAGAGGAAGAGATGATACATCCCTGACAGAAAGCCAGAAGGATCAGCTGCTCTTTTGGCACTGAAAGCCTACGCTGCCTCTCATCTTTGGTCATTGTCAACTAAACATCCAATCCCTCTATGTGTATGTGCCTCAAACCCAAACGACTTGCAGCAGAGTTCTGTTGGAAGGTCCAGTGTAAGGATTGACAAAGTAATCAGTAAGGATAACAAAAGAATCCCAAAGCCCTTATTCTGACCAGAGCTATGCTCCTATAGAATTCGGTAGGAAGCGGGAACTGAAGTGTGTAGCACACAGCAGAGGGCCACCTGAGCATTCGGTAGTTTGCAGGATAGCCACCTGAGCTTTTAAAAATATTTGCATATGAAGCAAGTCGTTAAGGAGAAACACCTGAGTTCTTATCACTATCAGTGAACATTTTACCCTGAATCAATGCAGATTTTCCCTAAACCAACCAAACAAAACCCCACACACTGGTGTTCCCCACCTTCCCTAATTTTTCTTCTCAAGCTCCCTGTTACCTTGGCTAATGCAGCAAGCCCTGAGGCAGGCTCTGGATGACCCATATTTGACTTGGTTGATCCAATCAACAGTGGCTCCCTTTCACACTCACAGAAGACATTTACAATGCCATTTACTTCCTGTGGATCTCCAACCTAGTATGAAGAGAATCAGAATGGCTATTAGCCAGCACTTCCAAAACACACCCCAAAAGAGAAATCTGAAAGATTATGGTGTTTGGGCAAAATCCAAAAGTAGTGAAGCAGAACATATTCTTCTAACTAGTAGAAGGCAAAAAGACTTCACTTCGGGAAAAAGAATAATTTAATGGAAAAGTGTGGCAAGTGATGCAAGGGAAGAAAACACTCAATCTCTTAGGGACCATGCTGACCTTGGTGCCTGTCCCATGGGCTTCAACATACTCCACTTCTTCAGGTTTGATACCACATTCCCTGTACAAAGATCTGACCAACTGCTGCTGCATCTCTCCAGATGGGAATGTCACACCTAGGATCAAAATTGCCGTCAATTTCAGTCTCCTATCAGGTGTTTCCTGTTCTGATTTTAGCATCCTTTCATTCACTTTGAGCTGCCAAGTTCCCCCCCCTCCCCCTCCCCCCCCCAAAAAAAACCCAAACTAAAGGCCTTTTCACCATGTCCTTAGCACCAAACATTAAGCCTCTCAGGCTCTTTGCAAGAAGAGCAGAGGAACCAGAAATTAACTTAGGGTGGAAAGATACTGGTTAACAGAATACTAGAAGATGTCTAGGTTAAGCAAAACATGTGAAGCTTGGTGTCTCCACAGCTGGAGAGCAGGAGAAGCTGGACAACAGCAGGGTAAGAGCTTTACAGTTATAACACTGTACCTACATTTCTACTATCAGTGCAGAAGTTACTGTGGAGATGTCCTGAGGAATGCTAAACTAGCAAGAGAACATTGCTGTTACTTCAGTAGAAACCACCACTTCTCTCCTTTAACTTCTTTTAAAAATAGGGTCCTGAACTTTGCATTATCAAAACCAGAAAATGAAAAAAAAAACCCCAAATACAAAAAAACATTCACACATCTAAAGAAGAACCCTACAACAGACCACTTTTTATGACAAAGACTCTAAACTGAACAATTATGTAGGTACCTCACTTTTCAGCAGCTCAAGACCTACCTTGCTCCTTAAAGCCATCAGTGTTAATTCCAGCATTTACTATTGTGGCATAGATCCTCTTTGCCATCGATCTCTTGGTCAAAAGAACAACAACAGCAGCTTCAGAGCGACAATATCCATTTCCTGAGAGCAGAGAGAGAGAGAGTCACAACTTCTGCTCTGCTTTGTAAAATGTTGCCAAACACCATGCAGTAAGATTACCACTTACAATAGACTGTTTTGAGAATATGACATATCTATTTCTTTTAAAGAAAAATTTCCTGTCCTAGAAAGACACAGTGCTCATCACAAATGACAACAGAAATTTTCCATCAAGAGACAGCTATTTTTTCTCCCCAGAGGAAGAGGGATGAACCATATGGTGCCAGTTTCTTCCCCACAGCTAGTTTTCCAGGTTTAATGGAACACGCAACATAAATCAGGTCCAGGGTATGTCCCAAACAGTGCACCCTGGAACAACTTTGCTGTATTGAAAGAGTAGCTGGTCACAGACCGTACAGTAAGTTACTTTCATACACCATAAGCTTTTCTACTTACGCCTTACCTGAAACATCAAAAGACTTGCAGGCACCATCAGGACTAAGCATACCCAGTTTCATGAACTGCACAGATGTGTTGGGTTTCAGTAGGAGGTTGACTCCTCCTACTAGGGCTGCACTGCACTGCCCATGACGAATTGCCTTATAAGCGTTCTCCAGAGCAACAAGACTAGAGGAGCAGGCTGTGTCAATAGTTAGGCTTGGTCCTTAAGAAACATAAGGAAAAAAAAAACAAAACCAAAAACCACCTTAATTTCCTAGATTCTTCTCCAAAGACTACAGGACAGGGTTACAAGAAACATATTGAAAACAACGTTAAGTAAGAGCTGCTTCAGAACATAGCAGATAAACCTGATGCAATGGGAGACTAGAACCACCATCTCTGCCTACTTACAAGGTAAGGCATGAGAAAGGTGGGAAAAAATTATGAACAGATTTGCTTTAAGGGCATTTTTAAAAATTCTGTCTCTCCACCAAAAAGAGAACACAGCTTTACAGGCAGGTCCCATCTAATTACACATTCTCATCAATAAAAATCCTTTGCCCTTCCTGGTGCTACCCTTGCCATTCTCTCTGTTCTCTGCTGCAATTCAGATCAATTTCCACCTCTCCATTCCCTTCAATACTGTACATGGATTGAATCATACCTATGCCTTCAATCACATCATTTTTGTGGCTCTCCTACTTCTTACACTTTACTCAAAAGAAAGCCAACTGCTACAGTCAGTAGGAGTTTATGTCTGGTCTAGCCAACTTCCACATATCTTGATGACAAATAGCAGTCTAAAGGCCAGAAAGGACCAAGGCCTTTTTGTAAGTGCTTCCTGACATCACCATCCCTCAGATGAACACCAGCTATGTCCAGCAGCAGCAGCTGAGTTATAAAGCCTTACAGAGAGTCTTATCATACAGTCACCATATATTTTTACTTCTCATATGCCTTCTTAGAATAGTTACACGCTATTTTCTCTTTCCAAAAGGGATCTATGCCATCATATCCATCCCAGTCCTCTACAGCAACTGTGCTACAATCGTGTTGAAATTGCAATTGCTGATCAGCATCAACAGGTTTGGGGGGCACTTACCTGTTAAATCATAGAAGTAGGAAATCCTGTTGGCAAGCATAGCACGCTGACAGCCAGTCATACTGTATCCCAAAAGCTCTTCTGGATCTTGGCTAAGGGCTTCGGCAGCTTCTGACCCACTGGCACCAATCCATACACCTGTGTCTGTGCCACGGAGGGTGGCCGGATTAATACCTATGGGGATTGGAAGGTAGATTACAGTAAACATAATGAGGGGCAAACTGCAGAGATACCAGGTACACTGGTACCAGTTCAACCAAAACTACTTCTTGTCCCTTTCCGGCAGCATTGTTCCCTTACCTTTAATAACCTTTTATCTGTTTCAACTGCCAACCTTACATGTCTTACTTCGGAGTCCATCAGAAGTTTGGTATTGGCTTTTGGCCAGAACATATTGTGCCCTGACACAGGTTTTCAGCCTAGCTGGGCATTGTTAGAGTCTTGTGTAAAAAAAGTGCACGGACTATGAAAAGTACAAACGCTGACAAGAGAAGCTAACAGCTAACTACCAGTACAGAGAAATGGAGCAGACTGAAGGGGAGAAAAATCATAGCATCTGGAACGTCATGTGAGCACATCAATATCTATCTCCAGCCCAGATCTGGAGTACAAGACAGAAATGAGAATTCTTAAGCACAAAAATAGCCAGCAACCAGAACAAAAAGCAACTTTGCTCTAAAAAAACACCACACAGCAAGGTCAACTGTCAGAAATCTCTGCTGTTTCTTCTCTCTGCTTCAGGCGTCCTGGAGACAGACAGAATATTCAATCTCCAGACAGAGTCTCAGAAGCAGAGAGAAGCAGAGAAGCAAAAGTTAATTTCAGTAAGTCACAGAATCACAGAATGTTAAAAGTTGGAAGGGACTTGTTGGGGTTTTAGTTTAGTCTGTTTTTTTTTTTTTCCTGTTAAAGG